>NW_012142190.1:5337272-5339981 GCF_000956105.1 Propithecus coquereli
TATTCTTAATTTTTTTCTGAATACTTTTGATCCACAGTTGGTTGAACCTGGAGAACTTGCGGATACAGAGTGCTGACTATACATGATTAGGCCCCAGAGTCTGTTCCCTGGGAAGGGCTCCTCAGTCCATTGTGGTAAAGGGAGCAATTGAACAAGAAGACATAGCAATCCTAAATATATATGGGCCCAACACAGGAGCCCCCAGATACATGAAGCAAATTTTACTAGAGCTAAGCAAAGAAATAAATAGCACCATCTCAATTGCCAGGGACCTCAACACCCCACTGTCGGAGTTTGACAAGTCATTAAAGCAGAAAATAAAGAAAGAGGACGTAAACAAGTGGAAAACCATACCATGCTCATGGGTTGGCAGAATCAACATTGTTAAAATGTCTATACTACCCAAAGTGATCTACAGATTCAATGCAATCCCTATTAAAATACCAACATCATATTTTGAAGATCTAGAAAAAATAACTCTACGCTTCGTATGGAACCAGAGAAGACCCCGTATAGCAAAAGCAACCTTAAGCAAAAAGAAAAAATTGAGTGCATCAATTTAGCAGACTTGAAGCTATACTACAAGGGTATAGTAACCAAAACAGCATGGTACAGGCACAAGAACAGAGACATAGACCAATGGAACAGAACTGAGAACCCAGATATAAAGCCATCCTCTTGTAGCCATCTGATCTTTAACAAAGCAGACAAAAACATACACTGGGGAAAATAATCCTTATTCAATAAATGATGCTGGGAAAGTTGGATAGCCACATGTAGAAGACTGAAACAGGATCCACATCTTTCACCTCTTGCAGAAAGCAATTCATGATGGATAACAGACTTAAACTACCTAAGGCATGAAACTATAAGAATTCTAGAAGAAAATGTTGGAAAAACTCTTACAGACATCAGCCTAGGGAAAGAATTTATAAAGAAGACCCCAAAGACAATACAGCAGCAACAAAAATAAATACATGGGATCTGATCAAATTAAAAAGCTTCTACACAGTTAAGGAAACTAACATGAGAACAAATAGAGAACCTACAGAATGGGAAAAAATATTCACATGCTACACATCTGATGAAGGGCTGATAACTAGAATCTATATAGAAGTCAGGCAAATGAACAAGAAAAAATCAAACAACCCCATTAAAAAGTGGGCAAAGGACATGAACAGAAACTTTTCAAAAGAAGACAGACTAATGGCAGCTAATTTCTGTAAAGCCAGAGAGAAAAGCTGTTGCTCCATTCATCTAAGACACATTGTTATGTAAGGTATCATAGTCATGGGAGTGGCTACACCATCACCTTTTCCATATTCTATTTGCTAGAAGTTACAGGTTTTTTCCATATTCAAGGAGAGGGGATTGTACAAGGCCATGATTCATCAGGGGTTATCTTAGAATTCTATGTATTGTAATTTCTTTTTCTCCTTCAAGTCTGTTCATTTTCCTTTGCAGATACATATGACAGAAAAATTTTCCCATTCCTTATGACTCAAACCAGCTCTTCTTTGCTCAAGTTTTTTCTTAGATCTTAACTGCTGTTAGAACAGTCTCCAGATTGCATTGGTACAATAAAACTGTCCACATCCCCTTAATGACGAGGCATTGTCACTGTTAATATTCTGTTGTAAATTCACAATACCATTCCATATATGGCATGTAAAAATCATAACTGTGAAATTTTAAACAAATCAGGTTCAGCTGCAATCCTGTTTTACAATTTGTCTTTATTTAACAATATACATAAACATTCCAATGCCATTAAATATCCTTTCATAGCATAATTGGTAATTACTGTGCAGTATTGTATCATCCAGATAGCACAATTTAATTGTTTCACTGTTGTTGGATATTTATATTATTTCCAGTATTTTGCTATTATGAAAGTTCTTTAATAAACTAGACCATAGTTATTTTTGCCTCTAATCCTAATTATTTTTGGTGGGATAGATTCCTAGAAGTAAATTTTTATGCATCAAAGAATACATACATTAAAAAATATATTTGAGTTAGCAAACTGCACTCCAGAAATTTAGCCAGAGGTTTAGCCAGAGGTGTATAAGGGAGCCCAACATGGAGAAGTGTGTGTTTGTGTGTGTGTGTGTCTGCGTGTGTGTGTGTGTGTGTGTGTGTGTGTATGTGTTTTCTATTACTTTTCCAGCATATTGGTATTTTTGAAGTTACATGAGTAATCATGTTCTTTTAAACAGGTAAGAAATTTCAGAAGTCTCTAATGCAGAATTAATTTACTCTTTGCTTTTCTAATTCCATCTATCTGAAGTAGCTAGTATTAACAATTAGCTGTAAATCCCTCCAAACCATCCTTATTAAATGTGTCTGTGTCTTTTCTAATTTAATAGTTGAAAAATGGCACCTCATTGTTGCTTTAATTTGGATTCCTGGACTTACAAATGAGATTAAACATTTCTTTTTTGGCCTTGGTAAATTTGCATTTTCTTTTCTTAGTTTTTGGTTCACTTCTTTTTATTGGTTATTAACCATTATGATGTCAAACATTCATCACCTGTAGATGACACAATTTCAGTATTGTTCATAACCTTTAAATTTTTGTTTACTTCCCTTTGCTGCAAAAAAATCCCATTTTTGTACTTTATTTCACAGCACAAATAACTTGAGTTTGGGGAATAAAACCTTTTAATGTAGAGCAAAGACCATTCCTAAAATATCTTTTGATTATAA
>NW_012142190.1:5340031-5342593 GCF_000956105.1 Propithecus coquereli
GCTCTGTTGATTATTTCCTTTGCTGTGCAGAATGGGAGAAAATATTTGCAAACTATACACCCAATAAAGGGGTAATATCCAGAATCTACAAAGAATTCAAACAAACCAGCAAGAAAAAAACAAACAACCCCATTAAAAAGTGGGCAAAAGACATGAACAGAAGCTTTTCAAAAGAAGATAGACAGATGGCCAATAAACATATGAAAAAATGCTTAGTGTCACCAATCATCAGGGAAATGCAAATTAAAACCACAAATTGCCCCTGTTAGGATGGGGATGGAGAGGAAGAGCTGATAGGCCAGACAGTGTAAAAGAACCACACGGTCACTGGGACCCTGCTGTCTGAGAGATGAGGAAGGAAGATGACTGATGAGAGGAAGAAAATGGTGTGTGTGTGTGTGTGTGTGTGTGTGTGGAGGTCTATCTGGAGAATGTAGTGCATGGTCTCTGAGTTGTTTATAAAAATAGGAAACAGCTTCCCTTCTCTTACCTATCCATATGGGTTGATCAGATTGAGCTCTCCTAAGAGGAGAGTTTAAATAAAACTAAAACAAAAAGCGCCTCTTTATTGGATGTGTAGATAGAGAAAATATTTGGACGAAGCATCCCATTTGCCCTATCGTGTCCCTCTGACTCCAACATGGGGTGATCTCAATTCAAGGCATCTCCCCTCTGGACTGAAGGGGTTGATGGTGGACATGCTGTGAACGACCTACCCTGAAAATAACTTCAATGTCAGAGGGACAGAAATACAGCTTAAAGGCAAGAAGGAGATATGCCAACTCTCACGGTTTCACTTTGTGATCTAGGTTGAATCTTCTTACAGTGTGCACGTGTGTGCGCACACACACAAACACACATGCACACACTCAAACACAAGCACACAAACACACATGTACACAGACACATGCAAACATACATGTACACATGCAAACACATGCATACCCATTCAAACACAGACACATAAGCACACATGCAAACACACACATGCACACACAAATACACAAACATTCATACACACATACAAGCAGTGCTTACTCCAGGGGTATTACAGTAGCAGCAACTGTAGGAGGTGTTTATTTCTCACTTGATGTACACTTAAAACCTGGGCAGAGAAAAACATGTGCAATTACTACATTAGCTCAGATTTTAAAATCTTGCTCTGGGGTGCAAATCTAGTAATCTAAGGAACTGAAACTATTTCATGGCCAGGTCTTTCTGACCACTATAGAGCAATTAATTTACCCAGACCCATACATTCTATATTAACTGTAGCTTTCATTCCCTCTTTCCCAAGGTGAGAGGGCACAAAACTATCCTTTAGAAGACTCTTCAGACAAGGAATAAAATGATGCGTTCATTGTTGTGCTTGTCAAGTTCGAGGTGATAGTGGCACATCCTTGAAATGATATCCAAGGAGCAGGTTGGAGTGGAATTTGGGTGAGAACCACAGCCAGGAATATAAACGTGGAAGTGAGCCACATAGGAGAACATTTTTATTAGTAATTGGAAGAATTCAGACATATTTCAGAGAAACATCACCACCAGGAATGTCAGCTCATATTATTAGGTAAATATCACTCCAAGAATGTCAGCACTTAATGAAGACCCCCCGAATGTACTTTTATTAAATTTTAAGTGATATGCTCAGGGGGCTCTGAATTTGTTGATCTAAGTTTATTTTTTTAGTCACATGGAAATAGGTTCTCCCTCATTTGTGAACCACTCCCTTAGAGAAAGGCTATGCCGATATGACCCCAACTACCAAATCATAATTAATTTGGGGCTTGCAGTAGGCCCAGCAAGTGATATAAATTGCTCTGAAATTGAATTATGAGAAGAAATCAAGGATAGGCAAGTGAGGAGAGAGGGGAAGATTGAGGTAGAAGAGAGAGAAATTTATTATTTTGCCATGACATATTTTATCACGCTGCGAAGATATAACCTAATTTGGAATCATTATCAGTTACATGAATCCCTTTTGAACTCTCAGATTCGAGAGGTAAGTTTTTGCACTAGTGAAACAGTTATTAATACCATATATGCCTATTAGGTGAGTTTTTCTTTTTTCCTCAATTATCACTTAGAAAAAAGGGAGTTTGATACTTCATATAAAGACATATTTGAGAAAGACGTATTTGCCTAAATATACAGAAAGCAATGCTAATTTTGAAATTTTTTGAGGTCAGCTAACAGAATTATTTTTTTTTCAAAAAAATACAGAATTTCAAAACAGCTTAAATTATTTTAAACACAAATTAAATCATAGCACTTTAGTTGCTATAATTCATGTGTGTGTGACCACATCATTTCAAATGTTGAATGTAAGGAAGGCTTAAAATTTTAAGGATCACTTTTAAGAGCAATATAGTAAATGATTACATTGTAGAGATTGCAAATAAATACTTATACTACAAATGAAAAAATCAATTTTCTAAAAAAAAATACACAAAATGGGTTCTTACTGTTTGAGATGAGATTTTCATTGACAACATCCACACAAATTGAAAAGAACTATCTCTCAATCAATTTAGATTACAAGGGAGAGCTGGTCTCTGGAAG
>NW_012142190.1:5343403-5345222 GCF_000956105.1 Propithecus coquereli
CTGTTAAAGGAGAGTGCAGACTGATGCCTGGACATCTTAGAATATCTCAGCTTTTATCTTAAAATTTCATGTAGCTTTTACATTCTATTGCATAAGTGGATATATTATTTTTTAAAAATAGTACCATATTAATCCTGTTTCTTTCTCTGTGCCATGGTGTGGGCCCATGTGCACCCCAGTGGTGATCATACCCCTTCTTGAAAGTATGACATAGGCCTGGGCTTTGGAGTCAGAAAGATACAGTGGCCTTTCTGCCTATCACAATGTGACCTTGGGTTAGTAATACAAACACTCTAAAGCATAATAAACATTGACTCCTTCCAGTACACCAAGCCACCCACAGAGACAGAGCAGCTTGAAGTAACTCATCCTAGAATTTGGGCTTCCCACTCTTAAGACTGGAGTGGCTTAGAGTCCAAGCCCACAGTGGCTCTTACAGAGATTTAGCACAGAGGTCACCCATCACATGCCTGGGGTTAGGCCTGCTATAATCTACACCTCACTTCTTGGATGGGGTCGTTGGGATTTGGAAGTGGAGCAGCCTGAACAGACAACTTCCTTTCTAGAAAAGTGACTGCCAAGAGCAAGGTCACTCTTGTCTTTTGTGAACTCCCCCTTCCTCTCCTCTCATTCTGTCTCCAAGCCTCGTCAGTCATTGATCCTTCCTTTCATTGAGACTCTCAAAGACAACAAAGGCCTGTTAATTGTCAGATCCAATCATTTCTTCTTAATCCTCATGCTATTTAATCTCTTTTGTCCAATTTGATACTGTGGGCCTTTCAGCTTTGAAACGTTTCCACCTTTGTTTCCATGTAACTTCTCTAATAGGTTAGGTCGCCTCCTTCCTCCCTCCTCACTTTTCGATGGCTTGTTCTATTCAGCTTTCTGATACCTTTGCTATGTCCTCAGCCTTTTGTGTTTGGACTCTCACTGTCCTTGGTGTATTTGTCTGGGATCATCTCTTCTTATGTATTTAATTAACATTCTTGAGTTTTCCTCCAATTCATCCTGCACACAGTAGAGTGATCTGATTTTAAAGTAGCTTCCTGAGTTGCTGGAGCACAAGTGTGTCAGAGAATGATGGGGGTATGATTTGAAAGTTAGGCAGGAATAAAATACCCATGTTAATGGGTCACACTCAATCGGATAGTTATTCTAGTATAAAAAACAACCCTACAATCTCATTGGCTTCATGCAAAAAGAACTCAAACTCGCTCACACCAAACATCTGCCACAAGTAACTTGGACGCTCTGATTTGTGCTGTCCTCACTCTGGGACCCACTCTGCTGAAGTAGCTTTTATCCAGAACATTGCTTGTTTCCAAACCAGACAGAAAGAGAGAAGACAGAATTGCATATTGGCTGTCAAAACTTCTGCTTAGAAATCACTTGTATCACTTTTGAAGAGATTTCATCTGCTAAAGCAAGTCATCTGGCCACATCCAATTTCAAGAGGACAGGGCATGGCTCTCCTACCCTGTGACTAGAGAAGAGCTGGAAATATTTAGTGGACAGCCTTGATGACTACCCAGTTTTGTCATACAACATATAGTTAATTCAGTTTCATTCTGGCATGTAAAAAATGCTCCTTCCCTGAGGGATTACAGCCCAAAAGTTTAACTAAGTCACTGCATTCTACTCCCAGTAGAGGATCTCTGAGTGATGCCTTTGATCACATTGGTCCTGATATGTATCATCTTGTTACAGAGGCCTACAGGTAAGTCGTCTGTTCCTCTGCATACCTGTCATACGACAGTATAACAAAGTCAGGAGAACCACAATAGACAATCAGACGGAGGAAGAATGGAAGATGCGCATT
>NW_012142190.1:5348587-5350292 GCF_000956105.1 Propithecus coquereli
TTATGCCTCTATTATGTTCTTTTGGTATAAATATACAATATTTGACTATAGCATTAAGCTTAAAAGAGTTCATATACTTCCTAAAATTGCCCAGACACAACACTAGGAGTAAAATGTGCACTGAGAAGGCAGCATATTTCCTACTAGCCTAGCAACAAAGCAATGTAAGAAGGCATGCTGCATTTTCAGAGGATGGATTTCCCTTTTGGTTCTTTGATTTATAAAACTCCAAAGTGCTTCTATGAAGAGCATCAGATTCAGAGAAAGAGATGAAAGGTAACAGGCAGAGCTTAGTAGAGTCAGTTTTCAAAGCAATTGTTGTGCCTTTTCCCTTTTCCTGGAAATGGGTTATAGAATCTAATTTCCAATTTTAGAAATCTGTGCTGAAGACAAGGAAATTAAAGGGTAGTCTGTTCTTTACTGATCATGCTATATCTTCCTTCAGCTGCATCAATCTGCACCGAGGTCTTCTTTCATTCTCTAGTTTTGTGTATTGTGTGCTGGATTCTCTCAGCAACAACTTTTTTTTTTTTTAAATAGTAGGGCTACTGTTTACTAATAAGAGAAATTTCTTTCAAATGTGAAAATGATAGGAGAGCTTAGTATCAGTGACTAGGAGATATTCAAATTCAGTACAGAGAGAAATGGGATCACAGACCTCAGCAATGAAAACACCCAAGAAGAAAGCTGAGAGAACAAATTGTATTCAGCTGTGGAAATTAAGAAATCTTTTGAGCACAGCAAATGAGGAGAATACCATGCATGGGAGGATGCAACCAGAATTTCAAATAGATCTGGTAAATGTAGCACTCAGGTAGAAAGGTACTATGAGATTATTTTCAGGACTTGTCTGTATGCCGGTATCATATTTTCATAATGAAAATAAAAGGCTTTTAAAAATGTGTTTAGAGAAAGAGAAAGAAAATGTTGATGCTGATGTGCCCCCAACAGCAACCCTCAGTTGTGTGATAGAACGTCTTCTCGGTTGTCACCTCCTTGCTAGTGCTCACTGCTATTGTCATTGTTTCCCTTTCAGCAAGGCCATGCCCCCTCCTCTCACAGCCACAGCATTTCTTAGAAGTCACACTGGAGAATGATGTCCGAGTAACTACAGCTAAGAAAATTAATTATGACCTGCTGAAAACCTAGTGGAAATTGGGCCAACCCTAAGAAAACCATCACCCCAGAGAAAGGAGGAGGTAAAGTAAGTGTAGTTAAAAAGCAGATTTAAATCAGAGACAGGGAGCAAAAACTCTTTAGTTCCTTGGACTACATGGCCCACCCGCAGCCTGTGTATAAGGCAGAAAAGTGACCCCTTTCACTCAGCATGTGGGTGTTAGGTTCATCTGCGTGGATGTTCGCAGGTCCTCCGGTTCCCGGTGCCAAGAATGAGTACTAGTACCGAGTCTAGCCGATGATGGAGTGATCACCAACAGAGCAATTTTATACAAACAGTTTATCACGTAAAAGAAAGAATGAAAGTAAAGAAGGAAGTTACACGAAGTGAAAATATGTTCCAGAGAGTGGAATGAGTCAGTCTCCACTAGTGGAGAAACACACTGAAATCTAAGCAGACACTCCTTTTTATAAGCTCACTAGTTTGTCCCGCCTTTCCCTTGGCAGGATTGGTTGTCATTTCCTGCCTTTGGGGGTAAGTGGCAGGTTGGTGTTATGCAATAGGTCACATAACAGGTTGTTTATGTAA
>NW_012142190.1:5352242-5355847 GCF_000956105.1 Propithecus coquereli
GTTTATTGGGATGTAACCCCATTGTAAGTCAAGGAAAATCTATACTTAGTTATGCTAACAAGTTTCTATATCATAGAAAATTAGTGATTAAACCCAGTGTTATGATCATGACTCAATGAATTTTAATACTAGACACTTACCAGGATTTTAACTTTTTACAGTATTGCTTCAAGGGGAAAATTAGATGTTCTTTTAGTGTCATTTGATTTTAACAAATAGTGCTAGGACAAATGAATATTTTCATGGAAAAGAATTATGCTGGAACCTTATCTCACACCATATGCAAAAATTAACCCAAAGTGGATCCAAGTCCAAAATGTAAGAGCTAAAACTATAAAACTTTAAGGAGAAGACTTAGGGCTAATTCTTTATGACCTTGATTTTGGCAGTGGTTTCTTCCAAATGACGCTAAAAGCATAAGTAACAAAAGAAAACATAGGGAAATTGACATATTAGTCAAGGTTCTCCAGAAAAAAAGAACCAATAGGAGATATATATGTATATAGAATGAGATGTATTATGAAGGATTGACTCATTCAGTTACGGAGACTGAGAAGTCCCATGATCTGCTGCCCGCAGGCTGGAAGCCTTAGAAAACTGGTGATGCCGTTCCAGTCCAAAGGCTTGAGAATCAGGTGAACTGATGTTCAAGAGAAGGTCAAAAGGGATGTCCCAGCTCAAGAAAAGAAAGCAAATTCATCCTTCCTCTGCTTTTTTTCAGGCCCTCAATTGATTGGATAATTTCCACTTACATTGCTGAGGGTAAGCTATAATACTTTACTCAGTCTACTGATTCAAGTATTAATCTATTTTGGAAACACCCTCACAGACACTCAGAAATAATGCTCAGCTCTCTGGGCATCTCTTATCTTACTCAATTTGACACATAAAATTAAGCATCCTAATTGGTCTTCATCAAAATTAAAAACTTTTCTACTTCAAGGGATACTATCAAGAAAGTGAATAGACAACCTACAGAATAAAGTATTTGAAAGTTATATATCCAAGAAGAGCCTTGTCTCTAAAATATATAAAGAACTACAACTCACTAATAAAAAAACCACCAAATTTTTAAATGGTGAAAGATCTGAATAGGCAGATATAGAAATGGCCAATAAGGCCATTAAAAGAGGCTTAATATCATTTTTTCATTAGGAAAATACACATGATAACCACAATTAAATACTACTTCACACCCACTAAGATGACCATAATCAAAAAGAGATGTAATAAGTGGTGTTGGTAAGGGTATGGAGAAATCAGAACCCCCATAAACTGCTGGTGGGAATGTAAAATGGTACAGACATTTTGGCACTTCCTCAAGAAGCTGAACACAGCATTATTATTTGACTCAGAAATTCCACTCCTAGATATGTAACTAAGAGTAATGAAAACACATATCCATGCAAAAACTTGTACACAAATGTTCATAGCAGCATTATTCACAGTAGCCAAGAGGTAGAAGCAACACAAATGTCCATGAACTGACAACACACATAAATAAAATGTGGTATATCCATACAAAAGAATATTATTCAGCTATTAAAAGGAAGGAAATTCTGTCACATGCTACAGTATGGATGAATCTTGATAACATAATGCTAAGTGAAAGGAACCAGGCATAAAAAAACACGTACTATATAATTCATCTGTATGAAATGTTCAGAAAAGGTGAATCTGTAGAGACAGAAAGTAGGTGAATGGTTGTACAGGGCAAGGGGAGGAGGGTGTAGATGGTACTACTGGAGAGAAATAGAAGGTATGGGGTTTTTCTGGGGGGTGATGAAAATGTTCCAAATTGGTTGTGGTGATGGCTGCACAATTCTGTGAATGTACTAAAAACCACTGAATTATACACTGGAAATGGGTAAATATAATGGCATATGAATTGTATCTCAATCAGGCTGTTATAAAAATAAGTTTATTACATCATTTTGATTTATAATACTTTCTGGCAAGATAGCTCAGTGTAGTACAAGGCTGGTGTACATATTCATGGAAATTAAAAAATGTAACTGAAATATTCAGATGTATTTTTCAAAATTATAGAACATAGACTATGATGCAGAGCTTTTCAAAAGATGGAGGTATGAAGAGGTTTGCAACTTTTAGGTTATAGCGGGTGTGAGTTTTAGTTGAATATATCCGTTATTGAATTGTGATTGAGTGTCTTATCATCACTGGTACCCAAATATGTAGATTCTTTCACAATCAGAGTAGAAATTTCTACCTTAGAAATTGCTGCTTCCTGGAAAAATTGTTAAATTGGAATGTATGTACACACACACACACACACACACACACACACACACACACGGTGGGATTGCTCATGAAGAAGAAAGAGAATGGAGAAAGCCAGGGGTCAGGATGAGATTCTGGAGAGCAGCTTCCACGTTTCATGGGAACACCAATGAACATGAACAAACTAAATTTTCTACCATCCTGGGTGATTCTTATAAGGCTACCCCACCTATGACATGATCAGGGACTGTATCATGACTTAAGTTACATATGGATCTACACTAGACCTCAAAAGACCAATATTATGTGTGTGGGTCACACAAGACCCAAACATCTGATTTTTAATGGCAACTTAAAACTCAAAGGAGTCTGTTCTTGAAGCACAAAATCCAGTACTCCCTTGATGGCCAGAAAAACAAAACATAAAGACCATATCGAAATGCCAATGTGGTGCCAACATGGCACTGAACTCCAGACTTGGCTGAGGGTGAAGGGAGTGATACCATCAAACAACCACTTGAAGGTCACAAGAAGCACACAGACTTTGTCTCTTATGTGGTTTCATCAGTGAAACTTTGAAACATCACTAGGAATGAAAACCCCAACTATGACACATGGCCAGTTGCCTTGACTTGGCTCATCTGGAGGTGGTACAGAGTGGGTGACAGCAGAACACCCCAGCAGCATCTGGCAGTGAGCGCAAATGGGGAGACCTCAATCAAGGAAGATAGAACAAGAGTTTAAGGGAGTCCTGAGGCTCAATTTTGAACAATGTGGCACAGCTGTGGAGTGCTGAGAACCAGCAGCAGCCAACAAATAAGGCATCTGTGAAGATGAAGGATCTCCCTTTGAATAAAAGCTTCAGGCCAAGTAAGTGGCCAACGCTCAGACACCTGTGGGCTCGGCAAACAGTGTATGCAGCTATAAATCAAGGCCCTGCTTTTCTGTGGACAAAGTGTGGGGAGAAACACTTTTCTGTGTATTGGTTTTTTAAACTGTACATATACACATCACTAGTACCGCCTTTGAATCTGAGAGCAAAACATTTTGGGACTCTTTCAACATTGTTTTGATGCCTTCAATATTTCTTATTTTTCCATAGGGTGTTACAGTAATGAGTTCTTCAGATTTATGACTATATACTTTGAAAAATAAGAGAATTTGGAAAAGGCCCAACATGAGTTTTCTTTACCAGAAATTTGTATTAAGTATTCTTTAGTAAATAGAGAGACTTTTAATAATAAAAAATTGAGAAATTAGACACTTCTCTTTGAAAGGATACTTGTTTAAAAATTGCTCTAAGAATGATGAAAACAATTATTTGACAATTATAGATCAGAAAGAAATAATAGATTTTTAGGGCT
>NW_012142190.1:5366997-5382433 GCF_000956105.1 Propithecus coquereli
TTTTTTTTGTGGTTTCCTTGTGATGGTTATCCATTTTTCCTTGCATATCATTTAGCTTACTTACAATTCATGTTTGGAATTCTTCTTCTGTCATTTTAGTATTCTGGACTTCGGTAGTGTTCATTGCTAGAGAGCTGGTGTTCCTCTTTGGGGGTGTGCTTTCCATTTGATTTTTCATACTTCTGGAAATCTTTCGCTGGGTCCTTCCCATCTGGATCCGCTGTTACTTTTCTTTGTTTTGTTCTGTGTATTTTCTCTTGATCTGCCACTAGAGGGAGCCGCTAGTATGTTGTCCAGGGTTCTCTTGATGGGAGGGATTACTTGGGGAACTTGTTTTGGTCTCTTGCCGGGGTTTTGCTTCCCTGGTCGTGGGTTTCTCTGTTGGTAGCTGACCGGAGGCGGAAATCCAATCGTACCGGATGACCTGAACCGGTTTGGTGAGGAAAGTCACCGGGCTGTCAGCTATTGGTCAGTGCCAAAGCCCCAGGGACTGTCACTTGTCGTAGAGGGGGAGTGGCTCTTTTTGTCTCGCTGCTGCAAGCTCAGAGGCCATAGAAAAGAGGCTGGCCAGGGGGAGGGGGTGCCTTCCCAAACTGCCCAATGCCCCAGCGCTTTCAGCTTCCGTTGGCGTCTGTGCCTCACAACTGAGGAGGCACTCAGAATTCACCGCTCAAATAAACGGGCCTGGCTAGTAGACTTTGGGTCCTGGAAGGGCAGAGCTCGTTGGGAGAGCTCCCAGGCTGGGGAAAGGGAGCTGTTCCGTACCTGCGACCTGCTGTGGGCCCTGAGCTGGCGTTAGCCTGCCCCCAGGGCGCTGGCTCCAGAGGGAGCCGTTCAAGGGCTGGGAGGTACCCGATCAGGGAGTCGAGTCACCAGGGTGCTCCACCGTCTCCTTTATGTCTCCCTCCCCCAATCTCAGGCCAGTCTAGCAATAGCTCTCGCTTCTACTGGCCCACCCTGAGCAGTCCCAATCACCAGCAGCAGTTTCCAGGTTAGAGTCCTCTACTCAGTAATCACCTCCCCGTTCAGGACCCGCTGGGTGCCAGAGACCAGCTTCCTGAGTCCTAACTGCCTCTGGAGGTAGCCCAGACCAGCTCCTCCCCTGTCTGGTGCAGTCCTGACACGGAGCTCGGCGAGTTCAAGATGCTTCCGGCTCCTGTCCCCTCTCCGCTGAGCCCCACATTTCCTGACCCAATTCTACATCCAGTTCACACAAGCCCCTGACTCTCGGTGGGCTTGTAAGTCAGTGGGGAAGCTGGACTGTCTCGTGAGGGACTTATCCCGGTGCACTTACTGGCCAGGCTGGTGCAGCCGTGTCACGCTCCACTCTCTATTGTCTGCCTCACGCTTTCCAGGTTTTGCGTTCCTATCTTCCGTTCACCTTATTCTTTTTCCTGGTTTGTGTGTCCCCCGCTGAATCTCCACCAATTCGCCTCGCTGTTTTTGCAGAAGAGCAATCTTATCGTGTGTAGCAGACCGAGATTGTACGTGTCTTTCTCTGGAAGCAGGGATCCGGGAGGCTACCTTAACTCCGCCATTTTTTCCCTCCGCAAAAATTTTTAAATAAAGCTGGATGAAATTTTTTTTACTAGAAATGTAAAAGTGGTTGCTATTAAATTTAGTTATTATAAAAGATAATTATTTGGCTGATAGCCTATATACTAATTTGAAAAGTATGTTTTATTTCTAACCAATGTACATAATTTTAAAGACAAATATTACTGCAGAATTTAGTATAAAAGTATCAGCCCCCGGTCCTGCCTCTCCTTGTGACAAATTCCCATTCCCCAGAGGCAGCCACTTTCAACTTTTTAGTTCCTTTTAGTACTTTGCTGCATATATCAAAAGACTTGATTTCTTGATTTTTAGTTATTTTAAATGTTATCCATTAACAGTCTTCTGTGGTTAGAAAGGATTTAGCTTTTTTATATGTACTTTCTTCCCATTCCTCCAAGTACTCATATTCTCTTATATTTATTATACAGCTATATCCAAAACTCCATTAAATTATTTTACTAGTCACCCCTCAGCCTTATGGTGTCCATGAATATATTTACTTTCTTGTAAAACTTTTTGATTTTCATGCAGTTGATAATTGCTTCCTCTTTATTTTTGCTTTTTTAGAAAATGCTCTAGAGATAGTTTATCTTTGCCAGAAATGTAACTCTCCCTTCAGTAGGTTCAAAGCAACAGGTAACATAGCCCTTGCTTGTGTGTATGTGTATAGTTGTTTTGTTACTCTTTTTTCATAGAGACATAACTCCTGGAGCCCTCTGTTCTTCTGCACCAATTTGTGAATGGATGTTCCTTAGGCCTACTACAGGCCATCATCACTGAACACCCTTCTTTCTTCAGTGTTAGACTTCTTGTATCCTGAAACTCAATTTTCTGCTTTCTTGCATTCTCTTATTTTCATGAAGTATATCCTCCGATACCTCCATAAGATAAGGTGCCTAAAAGGTAAACTTTTTGGAATATTGTCTGAAAATATTTTAACTTTACCTACATATCCTCTTGATTGATAGTTTGCCCAGATATACCATTCTATATTGGAACTCAATTTTTGTAACTTTGAGACATTTATTTTTCACATCACCAATCACGGATTATTATGTCATGATTATGAGTGACTATGCCTTATATCTCCTTAGGATAACATGACATTATTGAGTGACTATGGTATCCTATGGAGAACTTCAATCTTTGGTCATAATGTTAAGAGCTCTTGGTTTCATAGCCTCACAAGCCCTCTATGAAATGACCTGTATGTTGGAAATAATTTTTTTCTCAGAATTTTGAAGACCTTGCCCCACTGTCTTCTAATTTCCATTGTTATTTTGGGATACTTCCTAATCTCATTTTTATTTATGACTCTGTATGTGACCCATTATTTTTCTCTATGGTAGATTTTTGAATTTTCTTTTTGTCTTTAGTATTGTGAAATTTCATGAAGACATGCCTTTTCGGAAAGGTAAGAATTTTTAGTTTATGATTCTGAGAACTTTCAATTCCTAAATTTGTGTTATTCAATTCTGAGGGATTTTCTTAAAATATTTATTTAGTCATTCCCTCTCTTCTGTTTTCACTCTTTCATTCTGGCATTCCTAATTAATCTAGTACTGGAAGTCCTGATCCACTAACATTCCTTTTTCCCCTATATTTTATATGTCTTTGTGAGTTTTTTTCTTCTCTCTGGGATATTTATTAAATTGTAGATTTCTACTCTTTTATTGAATTTTTAATTTAAATTTTGGGCTGTATTTTTATTTTCCAGGAACTCTTTGTTCTCTAAATAATTCTTTCTAAAAAGCATCCATTCCTGAATGCAGTATTTTTCTCTTAAATCTGTGAGAATATTATAGTTTTAAGAAGATTTTTTTCCTGCTCTATTTGCTGTCTTGGAGTTCTCCTTTTTCTTTGTTTTTAATCAGTTCTTTTATGTTAGACTTTTCCAGTGATCATATTTAAAAAAGACATAAAAATACTTTGTTTATGGGTATGCCTTGCACACTTCAGTGGTGATGGCTCGGCTGTTTTGTTGCAGAATCCCCATTCGGTCTCTGTAGGTCCTTTCTCACGGGAAGATCAGTTTTCTGAGTTTATTGCTTAAGAAACATAAAAATCTATCAGTAGGATAGTTTTTAGAAGAAAAGTACAGAATCAAAAGAAAAATTCCATTTTAATTAAAATAGACATTGGAAAATTCAAAAAACAAAAAAGAAACGTAAAAATCTAGCTGTTGGCTTTCTGGAAGCTGTGTGATGAAGGTTGCTGAATGTCTCACTGTTCAGTCTGTCAAGGTTCATATAACTTCCCTGTTTTAAATACAGCCTTTCATCTTTGCCCTCAGCTGTAGCTCTTGTAAGCAGCCCCAGGACCTTTCAGGTTCAAGTCTCCAGAGTAAACCTCTAGGCTTTCGCTGTATTCGGAAAGGGATATTTGCACCAGAGAAGGTCAACTTTTCCTTTAAAAATTTAGCGATTCCTTCAAGCCATTCTTCTGTTTTCTGCCTCTGCCCCTACCCTTTTATAAGAACTTACTTCTGCCATTTCCAGAGTATTCCAAAGGTCTGTAAGGTAAACGTCAACTTGCTTCTTGTTAGCCTCTTCCGCTCTATATTTAATTGGTAGTTTTCTCCAAATTGGAAGTCACTTACCAATCATAATCCATCTTCCAGTTTTCAGGTTTTGTTTTTACCTCTTGTATGTTTTGTCTCTGTTCCTGTTGTATTTGTGGGTTTTCTTTTTTATTTCTTTACTTTTATTTTAAATGTGATTTAAAAGGCAATGGAGGTAGACTATGTGTTCAATCTTCCTGCTTAAGTAGAAGCATGGAAAATAATGTACTTCTTGAAAAACCTAAGAATTTTGGGAATTCTGTTGATTGGCAATGTGGAGGTAGCCTCATGCCTCCAACTAGGATAATATTTTGTTAAGCTGGATATTAAAGCAATTCTACAGAAAAGATTTATTTTTAAAAAAGTAATTTTCACACCAAGTGACAACCTTGAAGAATCATAAAAACATTGAAAACATGGTCAAGGTATGGAAATTTTCAGGGATAGGAAAGAAGAGTTTCCTTAGTATTTTTACATACTTTGTCTTAATAGTCATATACCATGACTATCTCCTTATAGTACACTTGCTTTTATGAGTTTAATAAAATTTCCATCATGTTTGGTACAAGTATAGTCAGTTTGGCTGGTACATAATACAGTTAGCTATTATGTTACCATTTTGGATTAACCTCAGAACAGTTTAACAAACTTTGCGATACTTTAGAAAATGTCTTAAAAAGTACCTTTTTGTGAGGAGTCTGGAAGCCAATGAGATGGAAGTCATTCTACTGAAATTCTCTAGAAATGTAAACAACAGTAACAAACTAGCCAGCTATCTTGATGCTAGTTGATGTCACTTCCTGTGCTCTGCTGACATTAGTGGGCTTGCCTTGAGCTAAGGGCTCTTACAGAGGAAGAGTCAGTGTAACACAGAGCCTGCTGGCAGATATGTGGGCCCCCAGGCCATCATGCTGGACTCCTGCGTTCCTAATTTAGTTCTTTGTTATATCCCTTCACTCTTTTCCCCTGAACCCAGGAAAAAAATCTCACAATCTCCCTTTTGGTTAGCATCTACTGCCAATCTATTGGATTTGACTCGGAAGCTGACCCCTATTTGCTACTCTTTAGGAGAAAGCTGGAAACCTGAGGAAGGTACTGTATTTAAGAAAATTTATCTTTGTAAATACAGGAAGAGAATAGAAAAATATTAGAATTTTAAGAAATTGGGAGTTGTGGAGTAAGGTTTGTCACAGCAAGAAATTTTAAGATTTTAGCAAGAAAAAAACAAACCCCATTAAAAAGCGGGCAAAAGACATGAGCAAAAGTTTTTCAAAAGAAGATGGACAAATGGCCAACAAACATGAAAAAATGCTCAACATCACTAATCATCAGGGAAATGCAAATTAAAACCACAATAAGATACCACCTTATGTCTGTCAGAATGGCTATTGTTAAAAAATAAGAAACAATAGATGTTGGAGTGAATGCAGAGAGAAAGGAATGCTTATACACTGTTGTTGGGACTGCAAATTAGTACAACCTCTGTGGAAAATAGTATGGAGATTCCTCAAAGAAATAAATGTAGACCTACCATTTGATCTAGCAATCCTACTACTGGGTATCTACCCAAAGGAAATGAAGTCATTTTATCAAAAAGACAGCTTCACTCAAATGTTTATTGCAGCACAATTCACAGTTGTAAAGATGTAGAATCAACCCAAGTGCCATCAATTCATGAGTGGATTAACAAAATGTGGTATATATATACCATGGAGTACTACTCAGCAATAAAAGGGAATGAAATAATGTCTTTTGCAGCAACTTGGATGGAACTGGAGACCATTATCCTAAGTGAAGTATCTCAGGAATGGAAAAACAAATACCACAGGTATTCTCTAATAATTGGGAGCTAAATGATGGACACACATGGGCTCAAATAGATGTCAAGAACTTTGCAAACCAAGAAGAGAGGAGAGTGGGATTAGTACGGTGAGGGGTGAAAACTTACCTATTGGGTACAATTAATACTATTCAGGTGATGGGCACCCTAAAAGCCCCAACTTAAGCCTTATAAAAGGTATCCATGTAACAAAAACATTTGTACCCCCTTAATATTTTGAAATTTTTAAAAAAGAAGTTTTAAGGTTTTCTTAGGTCTTGTTTGATTTTCCCAAAGATATAGCCAGTAGGATACTGAAAGTCAAAAGAGCTTTCACGTGACCTACGGGGATAATCAGAAGGTGAGAACTTTCTGAGTCACACTCCACAGCCAGGCTGGTAGATACATATTCCCTGAATTAGAGCGTTTTGGGAGAGTTGTACAGGAGGTCCCAGAATTTGCAACTAGGAATAAAGAGTCATTTAAGGGACCAGCAGATCTGAGGAGCATCTCAATGGCCAAGATGAGGCATAAAAGTCTATACTAATGAGAGGCTATATAAATGGATCCAACCGACTATTTGATCTGATTAAAATCAGTCATATTAAGTTCTAACTATTAATAGAAGTTTCTTAAACATAGAAAAGTAACTTTTCATACTGATCTCAAGTAACCCAAATATCTACAAGTTCCAAGAGAGTACAAATTAAGTAATACTAGTTTTGATATTAGTATTAAGGTTAACATTAGATTTGATAATTTGTTAATATTAATAATCTATGGCTTCTTGTTAAACCCTCTGACAGATGACTTTAGCACTTCCTGTTACCTAGACATTACCCTTTCCTTAAAAGCCACTCATAATAGTACAGGGTCTAGTCTTTCTTGATCTCCTGTCTGGCGTTTTTTTTTTTTTTTTTTTTTTTGAGACAGAGTCTCGCTTTGTTGCCCGGGCTAAAAAAAAGGACGAGATGTCAGCCTAGCTCACAGCAACCTCAAACTCCTGGGCTCAAGCAATCCTTCTGCCTCAGCCTCCCGAGTAACTGGGACTACAGGCATGCGCCACCATGTCCGGCTAATTTTTTGTATGTATATATTTTTAGTTGTCCAGATCATTTCTTTCTATTTTTCAGTAGAGACAGGGTTTCGCTCTTGCTCAGGCTGGTCTCAAACTCCTGACCTTGAGCGATCCACCCGCCTCGGCCTCCCAGAGTGCTAGGATTACAGGCGTGAGCCACCGCGCCGGCCTGTATTTTGTTTTTTTAATAGTTAATAATAATTAAGTACTTGCTTTGTGCCAAGTATTGTGATCAAGGCATGAGAAGCGCTTTCTCAGTTAATCTTCATATTGAGCCAGCAATGCAGGTGTCATTATTATCCGCGGTTTATATGTGAGGAGACAGAGAGTTAAGCATTGTTAAGCAACTGGCCCAAGGTCACTAAGATAGAGTGTCATGGAACCTGGACTCACTAGTAAAGTTTTTCTAATGCTAAAGCCAGTGCTTTCCATGACACCACATCCAGCCTGTTGATAAAGGCCTCACCTCCTGGTCTTTGCTACAGAAGACCTGGCATGGTTCTTTCTACTCCTGAGAGTTCTCAGAAGGACCTGACACACAGTCAGACTGCAGGTCCCCCAGGCAACCATTATTGTACCCACAGGCAGCAGGTTCCAAAGTCTTCCATGGAAACAGCTCCTTGGGCTTCTCCATCTAATTCTTTCCTGTCTAGGAACAAACGAGCAGACAGCAAAGATTTCTTTTTCCTGCCTCAGGCAAAAATTAATGCTATGATGAAATTAGATGCCTAGCTCATAAGATCAGAGAACAGGGAGACCCTAAAATTCCATTTTGGACCCAGCTGGGATGTTTTTACTTTCATAAGTGAACACTCTCTCTCCACGTGTATCT
The DNA here is from genome assembly GCF_000956105.1 of Propithecus coquereli. Classification (NCBI taxonomy): domain Eukaryota; kingdom Metazoa; phylum Chordata; class Mammalia; order Primates; family Indriidae; genus Propithecus; species Propithecus coquereli. Next base: position 5,374,844 of record NW_012142190.1, read on the forward strand.
TCCACACAGTGGAAGGAATGGCAAACCCAGGGTGAGAACCTGAACATTCAGGTGCCATGGGACAAGTGAAACTATCAACAGAAGGGGAATTAACTCTAAGGAGCTAAAATCTAAGTAATCTTTTAATGGGGTTTTGATAAGTATTTGGTCAGTTTTTGAGCAGCTTTGTGAAAGACTTGGGTATAAATTTATGGACACATTTCAAAACTTGGGATATTTCTACAGGGAAATGTGGTATTCTTTCGCTTGTATCTTTTTTCAGGTGTTTCTACAGTAAGTTTTTATAGTATGATGATGAAAAGCCCAATAGTCTGAGAAGTATCCAGCCATTGTTACTATAATGAGAATGGTATTACATGCTGGATACTTTCTGGACAGCCCAGTGTGAGTGTGTGTGTGTGTGTGTGTGTGTGTGTGTGTGTGTGTGTGATACAGTGATGTAGCACTTACAGTGATGATGCAGACCTGGCTCCTCAGGCTCACCAAGACCCTGCCATGCTTGAACAGTGTCGTGGCGATTCTGTTCTGATAGCAAAGACTAGTGGCCAACAACAGGCTGAGATATGCTACATCTGCTCTTGTCTGAGGTCACCTTGATTCTGAAAGCATTTGGTAGCTTTAGCCAAACAAACAGGGCTTCAGCTAGTTCTGTGTGTAGGGGAAGGATAAAGAAAGCAGGGATGGGAATTGTTTAAAAAGTAGCCACCAAAAACTACAAAACAATTGAAACAAGAGCAAAAGAATAAGGGCCAAGATATTAAGGAGAAGAATGTGTTGAAATGATAAATATTTGTATGAGAACATCTAAGTGAAAGGAAATCGTTGCAACTGAGCATAAAATATGGTTGTCAGATAAAGAGGTGAGACAAAAAGAGTTCATGATGACTTCAACAGCTTTTATTATTTCATAAAAGTATCAATTTATCAGGAAAGATCTAATGTTTCTTGTAACATAATTTTAAGTAATTTTAAGTACATAGTTTCTTGTTACAATATTTTATTTCATTTATTTTTATTATCATTTTGATTATTAAATCCAGGAGATCAAGGGTTATGTCTATTTTTTTTGTCTTTATACTCCTAGTAATAAATATAGTGTCCAGAAGAGATATTATTAAATAAATGAATAAACAATATAATAATCAGGCATTTAGGGCTTTTCTAACATATTTAAAGAATTGCAAATTTGGTAAAGTATTTCAATGGGGCACAAAATAATATAATCCAGGCTAAATTTTTTAGATATTCTGACTTATTATAGGGACAAAGCTTAGAAACAGGAAATTATTAGGTAAGTCATCAGACATCTCAATTTTCTTCAGGAGGATTTTGTCAAGATTTGGATGGTAAATAATTGAAAATTGAAAATATAATTGAGAGCTTACGGGACAGGTAGTTCTGTTTTAGACTAAAAAAAGTCCTTATAATTTAGATTCTAAGCACGTAGAAAACAAGGGTGGCATTTTTGTATAAAAAATAACACTGTAAAGTTAAGAGATCTTTGAATTCATATTTTTACCCATGTGGAAGCCATACCAACTTGGCTATACTACCAGAGGATATTTAGAGGTTGGGTCAAAACCGAACTTTGTAGAATATGATTTTAGTTCTGCTCTAAGCCCAATGAAAGCCTCAAAGTTCTGCAGCACAAAATAAATAACCAGAGTGGCTAGATTCAAAGAAGGGATCAAGAGGGATCAAGATTATAGACTTTGAAATCAGATGACTTGGGTTTAAGGCTCTGCTTCACACAGCTCCTACCTGCTCTGTGATCTTGTCCTAGAGATAATATCTACTTTACCAGCCGAAGTGAGGATGAACAGAATAACATGTTAAGCTCTTACCAAGGAGCATGGCATGCAGTAGGTATTCCAGAGCTAGTCATTATTATTTCTCTGAAAAAAAATAACAAAGAAAATGGTTAGAGAAAAATATTGAGCATCCCTGGACTCAGAAGGACAAGGTTATAATGACAAAATATGAAGAATAATCTGTAGAATATATTTTTAAGTACAATTCATATAGATAATAAAGAGTCATATAAATAATCCAAATAATAATTTTAGATTTCAAATAAATAATTACTGTAATTGAGCTGTTCTCACTCAGGCAGGACATGTCATCTGCATAATAGTATTTGTGTGTTGCCTACCTGCTTTTTTCTGGAAGGCAGAGATCAAGTCCACTAAAATCTGTGCCATTTTACTGAGGTGTGGATTAAAGAGCTAGAGGAATAAGAAACATCCTGGCTTGATGACATTTAAAATGTGCATTTGCTCTTTCAAAAGGCCGTTACTGTCCGTTGTTTCTCAAAGTGGTGTGATTAAAGTTTCAAGGAGTGTTCAGAGCCCACCCTGATTCACAGGTGTGTCTTTTCTTTTATGTTAAGGCAAAAATGATTTTTATGGGACTGTACATCTCTGAAATGACAGTGTAAGACTTCTAGAAAATGATTCCACATACAGTAAATATTGTTTTTGCCATACCTGTGCTTGGGCAGGTTTGTAAGACTTGGAGAGGAGGTAAGTCCAGGATTCACAGTGCTGGGCTGGGCTACCGATGGGTCAGAATGCAGAGGAAGGCTGGTTTATGGTTGTCCCGCCCATACTGCTGACAGTGGGTCCCTAGCCATCAACTCCTTGCTTTGACATCATTGAGATTTCTTCATGCTTCCTATTTAGGGAAGAAGCTGTTCCAAAGCAGGCTCACTCTGGCCCTGAGTTAGAAGAGAGCGGGATATGGAGCAACGGAGGCAGGGAGACGAGCTGGGAAAAGCAGCGGCTAAGAGGCGGATATTAATAAGATGTTGATGTCACTTAGCAATGAGCTTTCTTGATGGTATATTGTTTGGTTGAAATTCTAGACAAGTCACCACCAAATTTTATTGGTTATATATGCCTATTTGACAACCTTGTTTTGATACATACTGAGCTACTGTGTCATTCATTGTTCAGTCAGAAGACTAGAACCACTTTATTAATGATTTTGTTGCTGGGGTTTGGTCTTATGCAATTGTGGAGCTGGTTAAGCATCTCTGGGAGGCTGTTGCCTTCACATTGGATGCTGGAGCTTGCCGTCTACAGGCAGGCAGTCAGGAGGGATGTAATATCTAAAATAGAGCTGACCTGATCCCATACACAAATATCCACACTGATGTCTCAAGATTATGTAAAATAATGATCATCCAGATGACTCAGAATATGCTTATGTTTTCAGGTTATGAACACTTTTTTAAAAATTTTAAGAAAATTTTAAGCCACTGAGAATTAGTCTGAAATCCTTAGGGATTTGTGAACCTCCAGTTTGAGAAAGATTGTTATAACAGAAAGGAAAGAATCAGATTGGATTCAAATCTTACCTCTACTACTTATTAGTTGTGATCTGACAAGTTCTTACAATCTCTACCTCTCTGTTTCCTCATCACAAAATAGATAGTAATGCCCATATATAATATATTGATTGGAAAAATTCAGTGAGTAACTCACTAATTCAGTAAATGTTTATTAAGAATTTATAGTGTGCCAAGAGCAATTCTAGGCCATGGACACATAATAATGAACAAAAGTAGGCAATATTCCAGTAAGCGAAGACAGAGAAAAAAATTATATGTATACTCATATATAATGTTAGATGGTGATATAAACTCAGAAGAAACAAAGCATAAAGCAGGACTAGGAGACAGGATGAAGGGGAGGTGCTGTTTTATAAAAGGTAGGGAAGGAGGTTGTATTAGCTACCTATGGATAAGCAAAAAATTACTCCAAAAGTGAGTAGCTTAAAACAACATATGTTAATTTTTTCAGAGTTGCTGTGGATCAAGAATCTGGGTGAGGCTTAGCTTCAGGATTTCTTACAAGGTTGCAATCAAGAAGTCAGCAGGGGCTAAGGTCTCATCTGAAGGCCTGACTGGAGAAAGATCCACTTCCAAGATCCCTTATGTGGTTGTTGACTAGATCTCGTTCCCTGGGAGCTGTTAGCCTGAGGGCCTCAGGTCCATGCTGACTGTAGGCCTGAGGCTGCACTCTGCCCCTTGCCACATGGTCACCAGCATGGCGGCTTGTCTTATCAAAGCCAACAAGAGAGAGACTCTGCTACCCAGACAGAGAAGTAGCAATCTTTATAACCTACTCATGCAAGTGACATCCCTTCAGTGTTGCTGTGTTCTATTGGCTAGAATCAAATTATTCAGGAGAGGTTATGAATACCAGGAAGTGTTTGCCACAGAGGGCCTCTCTGAAGAGAGAATATTTATTTGAATGAGTATGCAATTGAGTAAAAGAGTGTGTAAACCTTGTGTGTAACTCAGGGAAGAGTTTCCCCAGGAAGAGGGAATAATAAGTACAAAGAACTGGAGGTAAGAGTGTCTTTGATGTGCCCAAGAAACAGAATGAAAAGTTGTAAAGTTGCTGCAAAGGCGGAAGGGAGGTGAGGGTGGTGGTTAAAGCAGATAGAAAGGCTGATCCATGCAGGATCTCGAAGGCCATGGGGAAATATTTGGATTTTATTCTGAACGAGGTGAGATGTCATTAGAAGACTTGAAGGAGTGGAGTCACAGAGGTGACTTACCTCTGAAGAGGCTCTGGCTGCTGCAGGGTGGGGGTGGTGGGGTGAAATAAAAGTAGAATAAGGGATACCAGGTGAAAGGCTGAGGCAGTGGTACAGGTGAGTAATGAGGGCTGCGTGCAGGTGGGGGGTAACGGTAACTTGAAAATAGAAAGCATTTGATCAGTGTCAGCCACAATATCATTATTGCCTTTGTTTGTTAGATCCATCAATCTCAAACAATTATACATAAGAGTATCGCCTGAGGAACTTGTTCTAAATATAGATTTGAGGCTCTCCGTCCAGGGACAGTGACTTAGTATGTTTTGAGGGTAGGGTGGTAGAACATAAATCTGCATTTTAAACACTTAACTAATTATTCTGTTGCATGTTGTTGAAGGCCTTTGTCATTGTTATTTTTCTCAAAACACAAAGTAAATGTGATATGAAGTGTACTGCCCCCCCACACCCACACTACCCCTTGGAATTCCTGAATTTATTCTTTAGTGGAGTCTGGCATGCCTTTGGAGATTTGGGAGACTCTGTTGTGAAGAATACAGTGACAGGCTAATAGAGTGGAGTGCTTTCCCCACACTGGTTCCCACACCCAAGTCCTCATGAAGAGAGAGCAGAGTGGTGGGGTTACATTTCTTTTTTTACCTAATTTCTCCAGGGAACTCTGAATTCAGGCCTGCAGATGTGTCTCTGCTTTAATCAAACTTCAGGGGTGTCTTATAAGTAAACATGTTGCATAAATTACCAATACAGGTATGAGAAATTAGAATTATGTTTCTCTCATGTGGTCTTGACAATGGCAGCAGATTGTGTTTGACATATTGTTAATGACACGAAAATTAGAAAAATGACTTAGTTTTGTGATAAAGTAGGCGTGCTGCTTGGACAACTCATTTTTGCTGGCAAAATGTAAAATCGTGCTTAGTCAAGCCAGTGTTGTTTGTGTCTGGCTTTTCTAGTGTATGTGTGGGTGAGGGGGGCAGCTTTGGTTATTTCAATAATACCTCAGTTGAAGGGCACATGATATTTTAGAAATCATTAGATTAGAAACCATGACTTCCTCTTTTTATTTTGTTCACCCCCATTTTGTGTGTTATATTTAAATTTTCCTTCATAATCAAAAATCTTAAGAATAAAAAGTTGTCTCTCACCTGTTACAGAATCCCTGGCCCATTTCTTAGAGTTAACTAATATTAACTCTTGTTTTGTCTACTTCTAGAAATTTTCCATGTATATGCAAAATCCTTTTGTTTATCCAAATGGAAGCATAATATTTATACTTTTGTATACCATGCATTTTTTTCTCTAGATATTTTTCCCTTGAACAATTGAATACATTTTTTCTTTAAACCAGAAAATATATTGTAAAAAGATTCAAACATCAAAAAAGAGGAGACAGTGTAATGTAAGTCTTCCTCCTACCCAGTTATCCTGGACATCCAAGTTCCCTTCCCCAGAAGAACCCCTTGTTATGCATGTCTTGTGTACCTTCCTAGGAATGGCTGGTGCATGTACATGCACAGAAATGTGTCTATGTCATCTCCTTTATAGTGCTATATTTTTAAAATCATAGTACTTCTGTGCATCTAAGTAGGAGACAAACTATTTACAAGCAAATGTGAGGTAAGCAAAGCAAACCTCTCTGCCTGTTCTAGAAGAGAAATAACGACTCTGGGTTTGGAGGAACTGAACACCAAATAAGAACTCAAGCACATGAGCTCCCCAGATATGTGCAAGAGGGTAGGGGAAGTGTTTAGTTTAGTAGAGGCTTGGCCTAAAAATGTAGAGATGAGGGAAACTATATGACCTTATCCTGGATCAGAAACAGATTAAGATGCAAAAACATTCTGACTTACTGAGATTCTAGAACAAAATTAGACTGGCATCCAGTAACCAGGAAGAAGGTCTGGTCTCCTAAGCTCTCTCCATTAGACTTTGCCTGTTATTACCATACACATGCAGTTGATGTTCAAACGATTAGCTGGACAGTAGCCTTTCTGAACATAATCAAAACTTGGCCTATCTTCTTAAGTGAAATAAAAACAATTTTATTACCACTTGTAAGATTCTTAGTGGGGAGAGGCAAATGGAGGCCCCTTAATGTTAACATTGCTTTAACAGCCTTTAAAACCTTAGAAGATCAAGGTGAAGGCAAGAGGGCTGTGATGCTGCTACTCTCCGAGCCCAAATTCTAAGATTGCTAATATTGGCTGGAAGTATTCTTTAAGTCCATCCTTCTCTTTCCCTATTGTTCTTTCCAGTTGGAATTAACAGCCATGGGGCTCTGAGCTCTTATTTATATACATCATGAAATACATTATGTTGGAGAAGCTGACCTCCCATCAGAACACTGTAAATATCTTGAATTCTGAGAACTTTCTTTTTAATAGCAATGAGTTTCCTTGTAATTGTAGGTAATAGTCACAAGAAAATAGGACTTGAAGGTAACAAAGGGAAGTCCTTGCTGGAGGTATGAGTTTTGACCGCCTTCTGGATCAGAAACTATTCCCACCAGGACTGTCTAAAGGGGTTATTGACTTACTTTCCTAATATCTCAAACCTGCCCATAAATCATAGGAGAGAATATACAGAGACTTTATTTCTCGAGCCAAAGAGTGAGTGAGAAAGAAAGAGAAAGGTTAAAACATTAGTTATTGATTATTTTGGCAGGCAAAATTAATAGTAGCTTCTGCTCCTCCACAGTTAAATCCATATCTTAACTATAACCTCTCTTTCATTGAAAAGCCCAAGAAACACATGCAGAATCTTAGGATTAGTTCTTTGATTGAATGAGTTAAATCAAAATATTGCTCTTCATGAGAGGACGAATTGGTACTTGCACTGCTAGTGTGGAGTTTCCCATTTTGGCTGTTCCCTCTGGGAGCCCTGGCTCAGCTTTGAGCAGGCTTTCTCTCCTTAGGGAACCGGAGCTTCAGAAGTAAACCTGATTAGAATAGACAAACTTCAGCTGGCAAAGCCCATGGACATATGCTTTAATATATGACAAAAATGAGACTCAATACTTTTGACCCA
>NW_012142190.1:5394259-5396208 GCF_000956105.1 Propithecus coquereli
AATATTGCTTATATTAATAGTAGTAATATGTGTCTCTACCTTAAATTCTATTGTCATCAAGGAGAAACTCATAGTCCACATAGTGAACTAATAATTCAAATATTTATCCTTTTTGACTCTGAATTCCAATTGCCTGCATATCCATTGTGCTTGACCAATTTGATGTTATCACCATGCTGTTTCTTGTCCTTACCTATAATTTTTACATTTTAGCAATTGCCTATATCCACTTTATAATAACCTATATCCACTTTATAATCCCTATATCCACTTTATAATCCTAACCAACTAACCAATTTTATTTTTTCCTTCTACTCTTCTATCCTTCTCTTCTTCTGTTCTCTCATTCTTTCTTTCTTTTGTCCTTCCTTTCTTTCTTCTTTCTAATTTAAATAGTTCTTTATCACTGATCAGCTATATTTCTATTTTGCCTTGATCCAACTCACTTTCTCAATCCCTTCAGTAACTAGGATTACTAGTTTCCACACGACTTACTCTGCAACTTCACCATTGTCAATAGGTGACTATGTTATTTTAAATAGAGAGCTCACTGGGAAATAATTACTGTCTACCTATTTCTTCTCTCCAAAATCAGTGAAAGTCTGTTTCTCTTCCTCTCCAAAGTGATTCTCCTCAGCTCATTTCTTCTCAGGCACTTATCAGTTGGAAGCCTTTTTATTTCCAATACATTCAGCCACTCAATGTCTATCATCTTGTTATCTTACAAGTTGAATTAATAATCTGCTGCTGTGTAATAAATTTATCCAAACACAGTGGCTTAAAACAAAAACAATGTATTTTCTCACAATTTCTGTAGGTCAGGAATCTGGACACAGTTTAGGGTGTCTCAGAAGCTGTAATCAAGGTGTGTCATATGGGAGCTGTAGTCTCATCTGAGGCTGAGAGAAAAACCTCTATGAGGCTTCTTCATGTGGGAGGGTGATCTTAGGTCCTCACTGGCTGCTGGACTTAGAATCTCAGTTACTCACCACATAGACCTCTCTATAGAACAGTGTCCAATGTGGCAAGTGATTTTTCCCCAGAGCAAGTAAGGGAGGCAGTTCAGAGAGAATAAGCAAGATACAATTACCGTTTTTTGGTAACCTCATCTGAGAATTGACTCCCATCACTATTACTATATTCTATTTATTAGAGCAAATCACTAGTTAGTCCAGTCCATTACAAAGGCAAGTTAATTACACAGGGCATGAATACCAGCATGTGAGGATCACTGGGGCCGTTTGAGAAGCTGCCTGCTATCCCCGCTATCGGAGGTTACACATGCCTTCTGCTTGGTCAAGCCTCCTAAAAGGGTGGTACAAGACCACTGTTTGTAATTCTTGTCATCCCACTGCTCTGGTCCCACCACTGTTCTTATGCAACTTTACTAAAGTCATCAATGGCTTCCCAGTTTCCAGATCCATTAGGCAATATTTTTGTCTTAGATTATCTAATTCCTTGCAGAATTTGACAATTTGATATAACCAACCATTCCTTCCTATTCTAATCTTTTTTTCCTTTTGCTTCCCTGACATTATTACCCCTTTGTTCTCCCATTACCTGATCTCCCCTTCCTTCATTATCATCTTGTGTGATAATAATTTTTCTCATTCCTTTTCTTCTCATTCTTTCTATTCTTCCTGAAAAACCTCATTCACATACTTGGTTTTAGCTGCCCTACACATGCTGATGACTCCAGCCCAAGTCTCTCTCTTGTCCTCAAGACACAGATATCCTAATGAACTGCCAAATGACCATCTCAACTTTGACATTGCAAATCTAATGTGCCCCATATAGAACTCATAACTTCCCACCAACACACTTCTCCTCCTGAGTTTCTGTCTTGATGGATCATGCTATCATCCACTCTCTCACTCCAGCCTTGATTCTGGGAGTCAATCGAGGTTCCTCTTTCTCACCTCCCACAACAAAGTCACGGGGTGCCATCC
>NW_012142190.1:5396278-5399762 GCF_000956105.1 Propithecus coquereli
GACCTTTGGAATTAGAAGCATCCTTAAAAATCTTGCCAGAGCATGAATAGCTTAGCTTAGTTTTAATTATTCATCTTTACCTTAAGCTTTATTCTTGAGCTTGTGATAGACTGGGTACCTTTGAATTTGCATTGTGATTCTTAGATTGTAGAATGGGACAATCACACCTTGCTCTCCCTTATCCCTCCACCTCTCCTATTTTCTACCCCACTCCCAGGCCCCAGCAAGTATCAGCTCATGAAATAAGAGGGGTGGGGTTCCTGGGTGGGGATCTACACAGCTGCATTTCCCAGCATCCCCACTTGTACCAACGTGCCATCATACCTCCCAGCTTGTCTTTCAGGCTGGATGCTGCAGTTGTTGCTGAATCTTTTTATTTCCTCCTTCAGTCACCATGTCCTGATGATTGTTTCTTTTGAATGTCTCCGATGTCCTTTTTTCCCTCCTTTCCTGTTGTCACTCTTTTGGTAGGAGGCCGATCCACCATATGTCTTAAATATTCTGACAGCCTCTTATTCATTTATTCACTGAATAACATTTTGTTCAACGCCTCTTGTGCCAGGCCCAGACTGTGCCCTGGGGATGCAAGGATGAAAACACAGCACGTATTCAGAAAGGGCACTCAGTCTACAGGGAAGGCAAACATGGAAACAGAAAAAGTGTAAGACAATTTGGATCAGTGCTCTAATTAAGGTAGAAATAAGAGCTTCAGAAGCCCAGAGGAAGAGGAAATTCATTTCCTACCAATTGAATTTATAAATTGTATACAAATTATAACACCTCAGCCAAATGAAACTCTATCATCTTGCCTCCTGACTGCCCTGCCCACCTCGGCTCTTAGACTGGATTTTCTAAAAGGTAATTTTTATCATACCTTTCCTCCAAAGGCTGCCTGTGACTTCCCTACCACATACAGATCAGACTCCAAGTGTTATTTAACACCACAGTTTACATCAATGGTTCATATCTAATCATAAGTCCACTGGTTCTCTTCCCTCTCCTTCCTTATCATTCTCATCCCATGAATAAAGTACACTTCCTTCAATTGTTTACTACAACCTCCTTTTCCAACAACTCAATGCTTCCTCTCCAGTTCATCATTTTACAACAAATCTTTCTATTCTGCCCTGGGGAAGCTATATTATAAACCCACCATTTCAACTCACACATCTTCAAATAATTCTCCCTTCAACTAACCTGCTCAAGTGAAAACTCTCATTCTCTCCAAGGACTCCCGTCTTTCTTGCAATCCCCTAGTTTATTTGTTTGTTTGTTTAGTGCTTGTAATTTATCTGGAAAGTGATCCCAGGAAGTTTCAGAAGGGAAGCGGGGAAGACAACAGGGGTGTATGGGGGTTCTAGGTAGCTTAGTCCCTACCTCCGATCAGGTTCTAAAGTATATTCATTGGCTATTAGAATGTGCCTAAGGTCAGCTCCACTGCCAGCGCATTGATGTTATGCCTTTGTTATTCTTTTTTATCTCAACTATTTATTGCAAGAGCCTCCTTGTTGATCTCCCTGCTCCCAAACTGCCTTGCACCTAGTACCAAAGTTAATTTTCCTAAAGCAGGCTGTGATCATGATTTCCCCTGTTCAAATATCTTTTATTATTATTATTATTTTAATTTCAAAATATTAAGGGGTTCAAATGTTTTATATTACATGGATTGCTTTGATAGTGTTTCAGTCCTGGCATAGGTGTGCCTATCACCCAAATAGTGTTCATTGTACCCATTAGGTGGGTTTTTGCCTCTTCATTTCTCCCGCCTCTCCCCTGGTTGATTTCCACTGAGGTTTACTTCCCTCTGTTCACATGTGTGCTCATTGGATAGTTCCAATTTAATAGTGAGTACTTGTGTTTGTTTCTCCATTATTGAGATACTTCACTTAGGAGAATGATCCAGTTCCATCCAGATTCTTGCAAAAGGCAATTGGTCTTTTTTATGGCTGAGTAGTACTCCATGGTATACATATAGCACATTTTGTTAATCCACTCATGAATTGATGGGCACTTGGGTTGATTCCATATCTTTGTAATTGTGAATTGTGCTTCAGTAAGCATTTGAGTACAGGTATCTCTTTGATGAAAAGTCTTTTTTTCCTTTGGGTAGATACCCAATAGTGGGACCTGAGAGGTCCATGGCTCATGTAGGGCCCAAGACAGCAGGAGAGACTCACCATTCTCTCTCATTCCTATTGTCAGAGCTGCACTCTTTTATAAAATGTCTTCTTTTTTTCTTTTTGAGGAAAATGACACCTGTGAATAGCCTTCTCCTTCTGTGTCTTCCTCTTTCTCACTGTCATATTTTTCGTCTCTCTTCCATGTATTTTGAGGACTTTACCTCTCACTGTTTCCACAGCATCACTCACTGCATTAGGCTGGGTAGAATTTAGATTGCTGTCACAAAGAAATTCCCAAATCCCATGGCTTAAATGAGTTTGAAGTTTATTTCTGTCATAAATATCAAAGCAGGTGGCCAAAGGCCAGCATGAGGCTCAGCAGAGTTGAGGAAGTAATAGAGTCTGACTCTGTTTTAGATGTCACACTGAGAGCTGTCAAACCCCGCATCTGCCCCTTTCCTCTTTGCCCTGCGTCTGGACAAGCCAATGAGAGAAGTCCCCTGTGCTCCCTCCTATGTCACTAGCAGGAAGTTCAAAGCACACACACTCTGGCCAGCTTGGGAGCCCTCACCCCAGCCCCACGTACTCGTCACAATGAAAACTAAAGCCACTTGTTCCACCTCTTGCTCACGCCTTTTTGAACCTGTTTGGGTACCTGTCCTGCTTTCCCCCAAAAGCCTCAGCGTGTGAATAATAAACCTTTTCACATTGTATGTGTGCATGTGTGATGTCTTGACATGTCAATCAATTTTAGAGGGAGGGATTTGATCCTATGCTTTTCTGAGCAGCCATAAAGCATAGACCCTGTTTCTTTCCATTCTTCTTACCGTTTTGCCATTCTTGACATGGAGTGATCCAGGGAAACTGCTCCAGCTCCTGCCATCATATTTGCATCATAGACCGTGGAAAAAGGGAGAGGAGAAGGGTTCTGTACACAATTTCTCTTTCAGAGCATAACCAGTAAGTCACACACATTATTTCTACTCATGTTTCATTGGACAGAACCTAGAAACTCATCCAACTATCAGGGAACTGAGAAATGTAATCTTTATCTGGGTAGGCATGCCAAATAATGCATAGCTATGTAAGAAAGAGAGAATAGATGTTAGGGGATAACCAGAATTCTCTTCTACACTTATGTATCTGTCTGACGAAAGGCAAATTACTTAGCTCTTGCAAAATAAGGAAATAATAAGATAATAGTAATATGTCTTTAGGGCCAAGACAAGAAGAGGAGAATTAAGTTCATACTCTTAGCCTACTGACCAGCATATCATAGGCATATTATAAATAGTAACTGTTGCTATTATTACAAATATTATAAATATTGCTTATATTAATAGTAGTAATATGTGTCTCTACCT
>NW_012142190.1:5403649-5407747 GCF_000956105.1 Propithecus coquereli
TTTTTTTTAATGAATATACATGTGGATTATCTAATATTAAATTAGTGGTGTTCTGTTTCTTTCCTCATTAGATCTTTCTGTCAAATGGAGGAAGAAACAGGTTAATTTTTGTGACATTATAAAAAATAACAAATTGGAAATTAGTACAAGTTTCCTTCTAGATCCATTATTAACTCATTTTTCTGATACCTATGTGTTTGGATAACTGGTTTAATAAAGAATGTTGAATATTTTTATCCCTTAAATGTATAAGTATACTATATGTGAAGATTTAAAAACTTTTTTCTTCATTTTCTTTGTCCCATTTTGATATCTTGCCCTCAAAATACCTATTAGCACTTTTGTTAAGCATTCTATGCAGCTAATACATCCATATTGAACATAGTTCTAAAGACATGTGGGAAAAGTTTTATATTTATATATAATTCTAAGTGCCTATATCTTTGCTTTCATTTAAGTGGCAAAGTGCCTTGAATTACTTTTTAAAAATAGCAACCTTGGATAACCATTCTTTCAGTAGAACTCTGTATTATGTCGTTCTCATTTTTCAATTGAGTTTCTGTTGAGCTGAATTTTATGGCATTAATTACTGACTTGCCTGAGTTGGATTCATTAAAAAAAGTCTAAGTACATTTCTGACAAGCTATATACATTAATCTTGGGTTTTACTTCTTTTAAGCCATGGGTATAGGTGGAAACCTCTAAACATTGATTGCCGCTTGGGGTTTGGGGTTGATGGAAGGTGGGAGTAGTTTCCTGCAAATGCAAATAGTCAATTAGCTTTTATAACTACCCTTCAATTAAAAGAAAAATAGAATTATCTAGGAAGATATCTAACCAGAAAGATTACTTCACTGTAAATAGGCCAGTCAATTTCATAGAAAAAAAAGCCTCCAGCACCTAGCACTCACTCCCATATATATTGATTTATTCATTCAACAAATATTTACTGAGTGCATATGCTATCCCAGGCATATTGTGTCCATCAATTACATTTTATATGCACAGTGACATGACTCGGTTTTGGCAACAGGACAAATAAAATGAGGACTAGGACTTAGTACTACAACTACTACTACTGTTGCTGCTGCTGCTACTATTACTACCACTAGCAACAACCACAAGTGACCATGCACCTCCTCTATGCCAGGAAGTGCTCTAAGATCCTCATAGCCATGATTGCTTTCAACTGTCTAGAAACAGAGGGATTATCATCTGCATTTTACAGATGAGAAGTTGAGACAGTTTATGTATTTCATGAAATCATCAGATGCAGAAATATAAGAAAAACACTAGGAAAAAGCTTGTATTTCCTATTCAGAGAAGAAATGTCATTATAGAAGTCATGAAAAACCAAGAGGAGGGAGGAGGGATACCTAAAGTGAGAATTTCTTCTTTCTCAAATAACAAAGAAAATGAAAGAGGAACAAAAATCAGGGTCACATCAGCAATTACCCTGCCGTTTTATCTTTGAACCAGATTCTTTTTTAGTGGGGAGGAGGTAAGTAGAAAGTGAAATGAGAGAGACAAAGATGATGGTGGGTTCCAACCTGCATCTCTCTACCTTATGTTATAATTTATTTCAAGTAATTTAAAAGTTTTCTTTGTAGTAGTTGTATTTCTTTCTTTTGCTGAGTTTTCTATGAGCCTGTTACTTAATCATCCCCGAATTCTCTGCCAGAAGTGAAAAATCTCTCAACACATTTATAAACCATGTAAAATATGCCCACCCTAACCCACCCTGAATGCTTCTAGAAATTTCTATTTGTCTCCTCAGTTTTGAAATTCCTTATATTGTGCCTTACAATGTGAGGTATTTTCTAACCATTGTGGTGAGCACTTGGTGGGCTTGTTTACTCTGAAAAAATCTTAGCCTGCATGTTGAGTAGTTTGTTATTGCTGTTATTATGTAATTATTTGACAATTATTCTCTTGTATCTTCTCTGTTCACTCCTCTGGAACATTTATTTATGTTGCCCTTAGTGTAGTGATGCTCTATTTTCTTATTTTTATCTTCTGTGTTTCATCTCTTGTTGTTCTAGTTTCTTAGAAATTATATTCCAATATTTTTGCTGGGTTTTATATTTTTGCTATCATATCTTTAATGTTCTAGGAGTTTATTTTTGTTCTTTGAATTTTCCTTTTTTACCTTTTTATTTCAGGGGCTTTCCTAAATCGTGTTTAGGAGAACAATAATAATAATTTCTGAAATGTTATTCCATTCCTTGCACTCTGTGTTTTCCATTAAGAATAGTAAAGAGATATAAATTAACGGAATAAAAATAACTAGAAAAGTATAGACATTTGCAAATAGCATCTGCCCTGCCTACTCTCCAAATTCTCTCTAGCCAAATACTCTATTTGTTCAAAGCACATATGACTTCTTAACATTGTACTTTATATTTATTTGATTACATGATTATTATCTAGAATGCAGGAATGAACCCTCCTTGAGGGTAGAAGCTTTTGTCTATCTTATTTCCTGCTGTACTCCAGTGCCTAGAACAGTGACTGACTAGATAGTAGGTGAGCAATAAATTTTTATTGGGTCATTACATAATTGAGTAAGTGAAGAAAACTGTAAATGTTATTTAAGAACATAATATAAGACTTGAATCAATGGGAGAGTAGACCATATTCCTTATTTGGCAGCACATATATTTTGAGGTCATTTTTGCTACCATGTTAAATATGTTTTAAAAGTAGAATATGAGATCATTTTTGGGTTGTCACAGCCATCTCTCAAGATATAAAGCTCACTTGGACCCAGGGAATATAGTGATATAAAGTGATAAGGTCAGGCAAAAATCTATTTTGGCAAAAAAATTTAGGAAGACTTGCTGTGTCATATTGCATATTGTGCATTCACAATTATATTCTACTCTTTAAAATATTCTTTTTTGTTGTTTTTTTAGCTTGTTCTTTTATTTTCTTACTTTTATTTTTATTTCTTATTCCAAAATATTGAGGGAGTACAAACGTTTTTGGTTACATGAATCATTTTTGTAATGCTTGAGTCACAGCTGTAAGTGTGCTCATCACCCAAATAGTATTCATTGTACTTGTTAGGTAGGTTTTCCCCCATCCCCACCTCCCCCCTACCTCCTGCTTGATATCCACTGAGTTTTACTTCTCTCTGTGCATATGCATGCTCATCAGTTAGTTCCAATTTAATAGAGAGTACATGGGTGTTTTTTTTTTCCATTTTTTTATACTCTTCACCTATGAGAATGGTCTCTGGTTCCATCCAAATTGTTGCAAAAGGCATTAATTCATCCTTTTTTAATGGCTGATAGTACTCCATAGTATACATATACCACATTTTGTTAATCCACTCATGAATTGATGGGCACTTGGGTTCATTCCACATCTTTGCAGTTGTAAATTGTGGTACAGTAAACATTTGAGTGTGAGTGTCTTTTTGATGAAAAGTCTTCTTTTCCTTTGGATAGATAGCCAGTAGTGAGATAGCTGGATCAAATGGTAGGACTACTTTTAGTTCTTTGAGAAATCTCCATACTCTTTTTCATGGAGGTTGTACTAATTTGTAGTCCCACCAACACTGTATAAGCATTCCTTTCTCTCTACATCCATGGCAGCATCTGTTGTTTTTGGATATTTTAATAAAAGCCATTCTAACAGGGGTAATTTGTGGTTTCAGTTTGCATTTCACTGGTGATTAGTGACACTGAACATTTTTTCATGTTTACTGGCTGTTTGTCTTCTTTTGTAAAACTTTTGTTCATGTCTTTTGCCCAGTTTTTAATGGGGTTGTTTGGTTTTTTCCTTGCTGATTTTCTTGGATTCTTTGTAGATTGTGCTTATTAGCCCATTATCAGATGTGCAGCTTGTGAGTATTTTCTCCCATTCTGCAGGTTGTATATTTGCTCTGTTGATTATTTTCTTAGCTATGCAGGAGCCTTTTAATTTAATCAAGTCCCATATATTTATTTTTGTTGTTGTTGTAATTGCCATAGGGATTTTAGTCATAAATTCTTTGCTAGGCCAATATCTAGAAGAGTTTTCCCTACATTTTCTTCTAGAATTGTTATGGTTTTGTGCCTTACATTTAAGTCTTTTATCTATTTCAAATTAACT
>NW_012142190.1:5408992-5411475 GCF_000956105.1 Propithecus coquereli
AAAAATCTGAGAGCATCACATTACCAGACTTCAAACTATACTACGAGGCTATAGTAACCAAAACAGTATGATATTGGCACAAAAATAGAGACATAGGCCAATGGAACAGAAAAGAAAACCCAAATATAAAACCATCCACATATAGCCAGCTGATCTTTCACAATGTCAAAATATTGTTTATATGTTTCCCTAATGATGAATATCCAGGTTGCCCCCAACACCCTACCTCCACTAGTAATGCTATACTGAAAATCTTTATTTGTGTTCGCTTGTGGGCTCATGGCGTAGTTTACCTGGATGGGAATGCTGAGATCTAGGATATATCTGGATAGTTCTGTGAATGACTGAACCTATTTATATTCCTACCAGTAGTCCATCAGAATTCCCATTGTCCCATGCCCTTGCTAATGTTTGGCACCATGTAGCATTATAAATTTTTCTAATCTCATGGGTGTAAAGGGGTCCCTCATTATTTTAAGTTACATTTCTACAATGACTACCAAGGTTGAATATTTCTACCTTTTTTGCCACTATTTTTTTCCCCTTAGCTTATTAATATCCTCTGTGCATGTTTCTATTTGGTTATGTCCCTTTGTCTTGTTGATTTGTAGAAGTTCTTTGTATGGGCAAATTATTAACTCCATGTTGGTTTTGGATATCTATCAGTCTATTAAACATCTGTTAACTTTGTCTATGATTTCTGTGGGGCAAAAGAAATACTTTCATTTCTGAATTCAATGGAAATGATGAGATCCTGGGATGGCAGAAGCCAAGGGGCAGCACTTCATCACCAGAACAAGATGGGCTCATTACCATAATAAATAGCAGAACTAAAGCAATAATCACAGTGGTTTTACTCACAGAGACTGTCAGCATTGCCTAATTATCCATGATGTCCTTAGATCTCAAATAGTTGGCTTATTAAAGTTTCACTTGATTTGTATGATAAAAAGCTGCAGGTATTTATCCTGAAGCCTGATTTGAATCATTAAAAACAGTCACAATCCCTTAATTATAAGAATTGAACCAGCTGATAGGTCCCTTAAATGGAGAGAAGACCAAATCCCCTTTGGGAGGTGTTACTAAAAACTCTGCACTTGTCCTCAAGGCCACATCCGAAGAATGAGAACAAATGGTTTGAGGAAAAGGAAAGAGAAGTTTATTACTTTGCTAGCAAAGGAGGAAAAATGGTAGACCTTCTTTTCTCAAAATCCAAATTTCCTAAACATAAACAGAAATACAGAGCTTTAAGGGAGGGACCCTCAGTTGTAGGCTATTGTGATTAACTATTTTATTTGTTCCATCTCTGCCAATGACAAAGCCTGTGACCCATACCAGCCGCCTACCTGGGGAGCTGGTTCCTCCTGGGATGGCTGAGTTATCTCTTTTAACAAGAGATTTAACCTGCTTCAGGGTTGCAGGCTAAGCTGCAGTTCCCAAAAAAAGTAGACAAAGTTTTAAAGAGACAGAAAATATTTTTTTTCTTCAGGCCCTTCCCTCTGTTACATATTCCCCACTCTCAATTTTATTCTTTCATATTTATGGGAGGAGGGATGACTACTCTGTTATAGAGGGACCCTGCTATAGAGACAAAAATTTATGATATTAATTTTTAGTATTCTCCAAGGGGATCTGTGGCCATTTACCAGGGTGGTTATACATTGCAGAAGGGAAAATAACCAGACTTTTCAGGGATTACTAAACACTAGCTCTGTAATGATACTAGTTCCTAGAGATGCCAATGTCACTGTGGTCCACCAGGCAGCATAGGAAATTCTGAAGGTCAAGTGATCAATGGAATTTGATCAGGTTTATCTCACAGGGCCCTCACTGAACACATCCTATGGTTATTCCTCAATTCTGGAATGCATAGTTAGAATTGACAAGCTCAGTACTGGCAGAATCTTCACATTGTTTCTATGACTCTAGGACAGAGGGCTATTGTGATTAGAAAGTAAAAGCTATTAGAACTAGTCATCTTCCAAAACAGTGAATCAAAGCAACACTGTATCCCTGGAGGGACTGCAGAGATTAATGCCACCATCAAGGACTTGAAGGATGCAGGGGTGGTGACTCTCACCACATGCCCATTAAACTCAATATTTGGCTTTTGTCGAAGACAGATGGATATTGGACAATGACTGTGCCAGTCATAAACCTTATCAGGTGGTGACTACAATTGCCGCTGCTGTTAAAAATGTGCTCAACTTTCCATCTGCAGGGGCCCTGATCATCAACATTTCATAGGAAATCACACTGGTGCACTGTGTGGAGGATATCATGTTGATTAGTCCTGGTGATCAAAAAGTAGCAAGTATTCTAAATGCCTCGGTAAGAAACTGCATACCTGAAGGTGTAAGATAAGTCCCGCAAAAATCCAGAGGTTTGCCAACTCAGAGAAAATATTAGAGTTCTGGTGTTCTAGGTCAAGGGTCATAAGCTCACAGTCCAAATCAGGTCTGTGGGCTGTTTTTATATGGCCT
>NW_012142190.1:5412420-5415426 GCF_000956105.1 Propithecus coquereli
AGGCGTGAGCCACCATGCCCGGCCGAGAAACAGCTTCTGACTTGCTGCTAGCCTGAATGCTTGACCATGGACCAACTTGCCATATAATCTGAGCTACCCAACCTGAATGAGTGTTATCTGACCTGCCAAGTTACAAAGTTATGCATGCACAGCAACCCTTAATCATCAAATAGAAGTGGCCTATATAATATTGAGTTTGAGAAGATCCCGAAAGCCATGAACAAGCTTCCCAGTTGCCCAAAGCTCCTGTGCCTGCTACAATGCCTTTGACTCACATATATGTCTTTGTGAAGAGTTTTCTATGACTAGCTGACTATAGAGGAAAATCTTTAAGTCTGAATGAAAAAGGGTTCTGCACCTAAAAGTAGATGGCTGCAGCACTGTATCCCCGTCCAGGTGGCCCTAAAGGACGGTGATGAAGAAAAATTCTCCCAGCTGGCAGAACTTTGAGCAGCACACTTGGTTGTTCAGTTTTTCTGGAAAGAAATATAACCAAAAGCATAAATATACATCATTTCATGGGCAGTGGTTAATGGTTTGGCTTGGTGGTTAGGGACTTAGAAGAAGAAGAATTAAAACATAAGTGAGAAGGAAGTCTAGGGAAGAGGCATGCAGCTTGACCTCACCTAATGGACACAGAAATTTGAAGATATTCATGTCTCATGTGAATGCTCAAAAAAGGGCAAATCATCAGAGAAGGATCTTCTTAATAATGGTGGGCAAGATGACCTATTTTACAGATATCACCAAGGCCAATCTGGCTCAACTGCTACCGAATGCCCAGCTTGGCCAACAGCAGAAACCTGTGATGAACACCTGATATGGAATCATTCTTCAAGGGGATCTTGTTGGCAGGTTGATTATACTGGACCACTTTCATCATGGAAGGGACAGAACTTTGTTCTCACCAGAATACAAACTTATTCTACTGTCTCTGCTCACAATGCTTTTACGGAAGCCACCATCCTAACCACATTGCTTTGAACAAAGAACTCATTTTCAGTATAGCAATGTGTTCATGCTCATGGAATTCACTGATCTTAACATATCACATTAACATTACCCTGAAGCATCTGACCTGATGGGAAGTGGAATGGCCTTTTAAAGAGTCAGTTCTGTCACTAGCTCGATTGACCTTGCTGGTCTTCTAGCATCCAGTATATACTCTAATCATCCCCTACTCTATGGTGTCATTTCTCCCACGTCTAAGGCTCACAGGTCTGAGAATCAAGGGTGAAAATGGAAGTGGTTCCTCTTTCAATTACCCCTAGTGATCCGCAAGCAAAATTGTTACTTCCTATCCCTGTGACGTTGGGTTCTGTTGATTTATAGGTTTTAGTTCCTAAGGAAGGAAAACTTCTAAGAGGGGGACATACCAATGATTGTATTAAACTAGAAGTTGAGACCACCACCTAACTTTTTTAGGTTCTTAATGACTAAATAGAATAAATAGGCCAAAAAAAAAAAAAATGATTACTGTAGTGGCTGGGGTGATGGATCCTGACTATGAAGGGGAAATTGGGTTGGTACCATGCAATGGGGACAGTGAAGAGTGTGTCTGCATCGCAGGAGTTCCTGTGGTCTGCCTCTCAGTCCTTCCATGTGCTTTGATAACATCAATGTATCCACACAAACACTGGTACACAGATGTCATAGCAGCATTACTCGTAGTAGCCAAAAGGTGGAAACAACCTACCTACATACATGCCTATCAGCTGATGGATGGATGAGCAAAATGTGAGATACTCCACACAGAATAGACTAGTATTTAGATATAGAAAGGAATGGGGTACTAAAACATGCTACAGCATAGATAAAACTTGAAAATATTATGTTAAGTGAAAGAAGCCAGGCAAATAAAGACAACATATTATTTGACTCCATTTATATATGTCTCTGTTTATATGAAATGCCAGAATAGGCAAATCCATAAAGATAGAAATTATATTAGTGGTTACCTAAGTCTGAGAGGTTTAGGGTTTTGTTTTTTGGTTTGTTTGTTTGTTTGTTTGTTTGTTTGTTTGTTTTTTGCGACCGAGTCTCGCTCTGTTGCCTGGGCTAGAGTGCCATGGCATCAGCCTAGCTCAGAGCAACCTCAGCTCCTGGGCTCAAGCGATCCTGCTGCTTCAGTCTCCCAAGTAGCTGGGATTACAGGTGTGCACCACCACGCCCGGCTGATTTTTTGTTGACGCTTAAGGTTAAGTGTGGAAGTGACTGCTAATAGGTACAGGGTTTTATATGAAGGTGGAGTGTGTGATAAAAATGTCCTAAAATTCATTGTAGTGAGGCTTGCACAACTTTGCAAATATATTAAAAACCTTCAAATTGTACAGTTCTGTCAACTTTCTGTGAAGCTGTTACCAGTAAATAGAAAACTGTAGCAATCCAATTTAGTTAGGACTGTTAATAGCTCAGGCCTTTTAAAATTGAAGGTTTGGGTCGCTTATCAGGCAAGGGACCATGATCAGCTAAGGTGACTGCTTTAGGGCAAAGAGAAATACGAGTTATTTTATTTTGTTGCTCAAATTGTTCCAGCTTTGGCCATTGTAACTTTGCTATGCCCCTATCTTTTTGTTGTTGTCATTGTTACCGTTTTGAGCACTTCCTTACTTTCTGGCATTAGAAGATGTTCCAGGTTCATCTTGCATTTTCCTTGCCATTTTCATTTAATCTAATTACTGATATAATTGGATTTATGTCTATTATCTTGATATTTGCTTTCTATTTTATCACCTGTTTTGTATCCTTTATTCTTCCTTTCTTGTTTGATTTTGGATTTAACAAGTATTTTTTGTTATTTCATTTTTCTCCTCTATTAGCTCTTCAGTTATATAATCTGCTATTAAGATTTTATTGGTTGCATTTGAAATTATAATACATATCTTTGATTCATTACAGTCTATGTTAGATTAGTATTTTACCATTTCCCAAACAATGAAAGAAGCCTAGAAAGTTTAACTTCTATTACTTTTTCCCCTATTTTTGTTATATATTCTACTTTTATAT
>NW_012142190.1:5416261-5436465 GCF_000956105.1 Propithecus coquereli
TTTATAATTTTTGTGTCCTTAGTTTATGTGTGTCTCTTATAAAACATATTACTAGATTTATTAAAGCCTAGTCTGGAAAACTGTTAATGCTATACTGTGGATATTAAAAGAATATCTTTTTGGTAACCAGAACTTCGGAATGCAAGCAGACTCTACTCACAGTGGGGTCGGTAGGTCTCTGTTACCCAGAGCTTCTGTATAGTAAGAACCGTTTACTCTGAGCTTCAGTGAAGTCCCACTTTGCGCTCTGCTGCTGCAGCCGCACTTTCTTCTCCTGGAGATATAGGAAGAAGCTGTGCCTCAGATTCACCTGCATTTTTCCTTATCACAGAGAAACTGGTCATGATTCAGAGAGTAGTTGGGAGGCAAAAATTTAGGCTACCATCAACCCTGAGTCCCCTCATAAAACTTCTTCAATTTATATTATCCCCTAAATACAAAAACCATACTTATTTATTAGAAGTAAAGTTTATTGTTTATGAAATTTAGAAAACATAGGTAAATACAAAGAAGAAATTTAAAAACTTACAATCCAGAGATAATCAGTGTTACTCACTTGAGAGAGTGTGTATATCTTTTTTTTAACCAGGTTTCAAGGAAAGGTTTTTAGACAACAAGCAAGACTCATCTTCCTTTCTGCCTGAGTGTTGAAGGGCTACATTTGTCTGGTCAGGCTGCTAGGAATAACAACCAAGTTCGTACAGGTCCAACTAGTGAATGTCACATCAGGACCACTTCCTGGCCACAGTGATATAAGACACTTTCCATTCTGAGACATATCCCAATTTCAGAAAAGATGCTAAGGTGTGAAAAAGAGTGTGCCTTAGAATGAGGAAGAACAATCATGACTTTTAATTGAAAAGGTGTCAGTAGACTAGAAGATCATTTGAATATTTCCATATATATATATTTTATCCATTTATCTTATTTTTCTGTATGAATAGAAAAATGTCTGAATAATTTTTGTCAAATATATTGTAGTAGTTGAAATTTGGGTGGTTTTGTTTAAACCTTATGTTTTATATTTTTAGAATAATGTTTTAATAATGAGTACATAATTACACAAAAAATAATAAAGCCATTATTCTTAAAAGCAAAACAATCAAGAGGCAGACAAAAAAGTCTAACAGCAAAAAGGGTAAAAAAGAGGCTATTGAAATGTGGGCTCATTTTTTTTCCTGAACTTTATACTACTTGTGCTTATAAAGTAGACGCTGTGGGAATGTCCATTACATTTTTCGGATGCAAAATCCATTCCTACACCTCCATCAAAGTAGAGTCCATATCATGCTTGTCATCAGAAGGATCACTTATAGAGGGAGAAAGCCTCAGAAATATGTGCAAGGATTTAGAAAATGTGAGGGAGAAAAAAAGAAATTGACATATGAAAAAGCATTAAATAATGAAATTATACTAAAATACTGGAACACATACAGATCATCAGTGGGGAGATTTGGGAAGCTGGGACAAGAATCTCCCCAGTTCATTAAATGAACAACTGATTCCTTAAGTAAAAGAGAATTTAGGGAGTTGAAAACAAAAATAAATGTAATTAGTATTTTCAGAGAGACACAATAGTTATTAGTGAATTTTCCTCTGCTTATTTATTATCCCCCAGCCTTCTAATTTTGAGAAGAAAAATATTATCAACAACAAAACCAAATTATCCTCCCTGTCTCATAACCCTCCCACTCACTCACACACCCCCTACATTTTTTTCTCTTCTTCCTTCCTTCAAAGTGCTTACTTGTTCTCCTGCTGATATTCTGATTTTTCCCTAGCGTATAATGTAATGATATTCTTGTATGAAGGGAATTCTAAAACATGACTTTTCTAGGTATCTTTGCTGAAGTCTGGTTTGGCAAATCTACTTTCTTCTTTCACTTTTCTTCTTACCAATCCAAAGAAAGTAGCTTTCTATCTCCATTGAGGGTCTATATACATATTTATATGATATTAAATTAAAAAATATGGAGTAAATGCATATAATGTGCCAGGCATGGTGCTAAGCACTTTATTTTTACTTTGAAAAAGTGGGAACGGAGACCTAGACAGATTAAAAAAAAAAATTAACAAAAAACTAGTCCAGTGTAGGCAGAAACTACTAATACTCACTGATATCCACATGCTAATTTACATTTTCCCAGCCTCCCTTGCAGTTAGCTTGGACATGCTCGCTGATGAAAAGTGACTACTAGTTCTGGCCAACGGTTACATGTCAAAGTGGCTTGCATCCATATGCCCTCTTTTCCCCTTCTTTGCCAACTGGGTGATGAGAGGACATCCTTGCAGTCAGAAGGTAGGAACAGCCTGGATCCCTGAGTCACTGTGTGGAGATGAGCTGCCCTACCTGCATTACACTGTGATGGCAGCAAGAAATGTATTTTTATTGGGTTAAGCCTCTGAGATTTAGGGGGTTACTGATCATCAAAACTAGTTTTGAAGACTGTGACTAGCGCACCCATTATTACACAGCTAGTATCTGTAGAGGGTGCAGGGTTTGAATGTAGAACTCTTGGCTCCATTGTCTGTGTTCTCAGAGAGGAGATACCTGAATCATGTAAAAGAGGACAAAGAGGGGAGGAGACAGGGCGCAGACTTTGAGAAAATGAGCAGAGAAACAGACCCTCCTGGAAGGGCAGTGAGATGTAGTTGTTAAGACAAACCTGGCTTGTCTATCACTTAGTACTGTGTTGTCATAGGCTAGTTATTTAACCTTTCTGAGCCTGTTTCCTCTTCCTGCAAAGTGAAGATAATAAGCACAGTGAGTGGCACACAGTAGATAATTAAGTGGTCAAACTGTATTTATTTTAATTACCTAACCCTACCCTTGATAGAATAAAAAGAAAAAAATAGCAGTTATAAATATAAAAATACCATGCTGAAGAGCAACATGTTGATGTTTATTTTGTAGTGAATGAGAGAATAAGTGAAAATGTCATTGTATGTGCAAATTAATATAAAAAAGCATAATTGGGAACATTCTGTGTCTTTACCAGAAGCTGCATAAAGCCTTGTAATATCTACGCAAATTTAGATAATGTAATAAAATGAATGTATCTCACATTGGAATAATTGAAAGTCATTATTTTCAAAAGCAATGGGGCAATTATCAAACGGAAAAAAATTCTAAAATTATCCTGCTACTCTATTATAATATCAATATAGAATTTATGAAACACAGTCTTTTTAGGTAACACTGGCACATTTGAGAATGCAGCTGTCAGGGTGGAGGACATCCTAAGAAAGGCTTAAAAAAATTAGAATCCCAGAGAGTGTTCAAAATGAATGTTAATTACATGATATTCAACTTGTATTACCCTATGTTCATAATAAAAAATGATTTGGAGTTCTGAAATACAAAGGTGCTTCGTGAAATCTCATTTTATTTTCTAATTAATCACAGTGAGCCCAAAGCAATTTATTCTCTTTTAGTTAGATAACCTCTGTTCCCTGAGCCCTGGCTGCAGCATTTCAAAGTGAATAGAGGGGCTTGGTGGTGGGGGGGAGGTGGGGGAGTTTTGCAGAGGTGCTATTGTTGGAAGCTTGGTCTTCCAGCCATTTGTGGGCCTGAGTCACTGAGAATTCTTGCCTAGGGCAGCCTACCTGGGTGATATGGGTCCAGATTGTTATTAGGGCTTTTCTCAGTGACTCTCTAGCTCAGTTTATACCATCTCATTTCAGTGTACTTACCCTTGACATTCAGGGTTTGATGACTATGTTATCTGAGTCAAAATTGGGAACTCTTTAATTGCCATGTGTGTATGCACTGATGAGAACAACAGAACCACAATATATGAAATTTCACAACCCTGAGAAATCTATAGTTTCCTTAAGAGACAGGTAAATGTTCTCTACATTCTCAACCTGTAGTCTGTTGGGTTTGTGTTGATTTGTATGGGGACTTGTCCCTCATGTGACATAACTTCTGTTTGCTCTGTTCAAGTGTCCTGGGCAGAAGCTGCGGTACCTAGAAAATGGCACCTTGAAATATAAGGTTATTGATGATTGTTATTATTTTAAACATTGATTAGTATCAGATTCTTCATTTGTAAACTGTGTGCAGCATTACCAGTAACAGAGTCAAATTACACACATTACAAATTGGGTGTGCAAAAAATGTAGATATCTATTTTCCCAATCCAATGTCATCTTGCTTTGGATTCTTCAGTTCTATTGCTAGCAGAAAAACAAAAAACTAAACTTTGCCCATTAATGATAAATTCCTCTCTTTGGGCTATAGCAGACTCTTTCAAGATAACTCAGTCTTTTTGTTGTTGTTGTTAAATATTCAATCAACTAAAAGTTTTAACCCTCCAAAAGAGCTGCCCCCTTTTTTGAGTTTATTCTTCTCACCTTTCTTTCCAAGATGCTACTTGGGTGGCAGGGAACACTTTGTGCTCTGAGATACTGAATATGCGAACTCATATTGGTCAGACCAGATCTAACCATCTTCCCCCATGTTATAGCCTCATTTTCTCTACCTGTGAACTTCTTACCTCTAGGTGGTTCATTTATTTCTCTTCCTTGGGGTAGTAAGCCTTATGATTAGCTTTAACAGTAGAAGATTACGCTTTACAGGTAAGGGTTAATACTCCAGAAAACATTTCAAATATCAAATCCCATCACTCACGACTTTAGGTTACTCCATAGGGTGGTAGTGAAGATCAACTAAGATAAAGGACAGGGACATACCTTGTGATTATAAAGGCAAGCACGAAATGTTATTTGTATCAGAACTTAGCCATTCAATCTTTCCATTAGAAGGGGTTTGCCGCCTTTGCTTATTTGAAAAAAGATTATTCCTTTTTTTCATGTTGTTTTTAAGGAGAAAGAATTGAACTTAAATCTCGAGTCTTTTTTCTCTATGCCAGTAAAAGTTGTGAGTTTGTATCGCTTTTCTTGACTTCCTTCAGTGGTTTCTTCAGTGGTTTCACTGATAGAAGACCAGGAATGTGAATTCCAAAGATGTTCGTTTGACACTTTTTCCCTCGAAGGTCAGAGATAGTGAAAAGTCCTCCAAGTAGTCAGAGAAAAACTCATCTGCTGTCAGGCACTATTTCTCCTCCAGGTCTGGAGCTGAGGTTGAACCTCAGTGATGCTGACTTTGTTGTCCATAAGTATATGAAAAAGAAGAATATTCCCTAATGCTTAAAGAGGGCTTTTTAAAGCTCTCAAAACTGAATTCTTCCTAATAAGTGAGGACAATCTGTTTTATGTTGGATAAAAACTAAAACTGGTGTTTACATACCACATTATAATTTGCCAAGTCTTATGTACTCTCAAATAATGGGAAGTTAATCGATGGGCATACATGGGCACAAAGAGATGTAAAGGTCATTGGAAATCAAGTAGCGAGGAGGGAGAAGGAGGGAAGTGGTAAAAACTTACCTGTGAGAAACATCGTTCTGGTGATGGGCACACTAAGAGCCCCGACGTAAGCATTATAAAAGGTATCCATGTAACAAAAACATTTGTACCTCCTTAATATTCTGAAATAAAAAAAATTACTAATTCTATTTTCATTTAGAATATATCATTTGAGAAAATGAAAATCTTGTAAGGTAGACATTATTATCATTCTTATTTTACAAATGAGGACACTAGACTCACTTAGAGTAAAAGAAATGCCAGAATCTAGTGCCTACCAAGTGTGCTTTGTATTGGAGCTGAAAGTCCTGCATGACTGAGTGTGGTCTTCACAGGGATAGTTAGTCCACAGAGTTGTGCCCAGAGCAGGGAAAGAGGATTAAGGGCTTTGATGGAGAAACTAATGTCCTTGTAAACTTTCTCTAAGTCAACCAATTCATTGATTATGTAACATATAAATAGACACAATAAGGAAAGGGGTCTTGATTGGTCTAATTTGGTGATAGTGGGTCTGGTTCTTGAGCTCCTGACGTTTCCAGATAAAACACCAACAATCACATGGGTAAATGCCTGCCCAAATCTGGTCAAAACAAAAGATGTGAAAAGGACAAAGGTGTGGTGAAATGAGCTTTTTAAAATAACTTTTCCTTCATGTGGTTGTATTTTGACTCACACTTTAATTCAGTGTGTGCTTTATTTAGCCAGTTCCCTTCGTTTTCAATCAGTGCGTCTGGGGGGATGCCAGCTCTACTCACCTTGAAATACAGAAGGTTCGAGAAATGTCTTGTCCCTTAAGCCCATCAACTCAGGGAGTCAGCTCTGGAAGCTGAATCATGGTCCTCATCAGTCTTCATTGTCAAAGCTCACAACAACCCTGTGGAAACTACATCATAGTTAGCATATGCCTCCAATAAAATCTATAAATATATATTTTGGAAACAATGTTTCTATGGCAATGTAGTATTTGCCAGAGCAGTAATTATGGTAGCACAAATGTGTAAACGGTTGGTTAGAGAAATCACACCTGTTTCTAAGTGGGTTGCAGTTACTCACTATCTTTTTGTTGCCAAAATTCATTGCTCACAATATATATTCTTTGCAGATAAATTCACCATCACCACTTTCATAATTTATTGTTTACTGAGTTCATATAATAGGCAGAAAGGGTGATTTTTGTTAGGTTTGGAAAAAAAAGAAAAAGTTGGGTTTGGGAGTGTGAAGCAGGAGGTTTTTCCAAGCATAGGTGAGGGGTGGGAAAAGGAAACATGGAGATAAAATGCACAAAGTCAAGGAAGAAACTGAGAAAAGTGACTGCAAGTGAAAAGTCTCAGGAAAGGAAACTGCTTGCATAATTGGGAGTAGAAAAGGAAGGAAGTAGGAAGTAGTATGAAGGAAGTGGGATGAAACAGGAGAAGGAAAAGAGGGAGGCCAAGGCAGAATATGACAGAGAGATGATACTGTGAGATGATTCATTCATTTACCCACTAAACAAAGACTGAATACCTGTTTTGAATTCACATGGACGTCAATAGCAGACTTTGGCTTTGAACCAGCGTGTTCTGATTCTAAGGTCAGTGATCTTGTTACAATACTGGTGTGGCTATACCTCACAAGAGGCATTGTTTTGTTTTGTCCTTTTTAAATCATTTTTCTTATATATTTTTATATTTTCTGATTAAAAATATGTTTGGAGAGAAACAAGTATGTGGAGTTCTCAGTACTGGAGTGATGGAAAACACTGGTAAACTTGACTGGAAGGAAATCATTAGTTAGAATAACTTTCTTCATTGAGTGTTGGAAGTGCCAGAAAGGGTCAGGATGTGTCAAGGGCGTCTTCAAATGAGTGAACGTGGCTGTCAGACAGCTAGCAACTCTCCAGGGACTTGACTGCTGTTTGGTTGTTTTATTGCCCTTTGATTTATTTGTAGATAATGCAAGGTTTTTGAAGGAAATTATTAGTGGCTGCATGTTTTGGTTTAATTATTATCGTCTCTTTCTTCTATCATAAAGTATGGGGGTGGCTTATTAGATCACAAAACTAGCATTCAGTAATTTTGTGAGCTAAACTCTTGACAAAATATTATTTGAATTGATTAGAATAATTTTTTTCGAGCCGATAAAAATAATTGTCCTCCCAAAGAAATTATTTTCAACCTTAATGCAGTGCATCAACCTGACGAATGAACAAAACACATCAAATAACACAACATTGGAGATTTAGAAGCACTGATTAGCTCTTCACAGAAAATTGCCCAAAGAGATTTGGTGATTGTTAATTTAACAACTCAGTACATTCTATAATTTTCAAATGACCTTAATTTAGGATTCCAACAAAAATAAATTTTCCTTCTGAACTACCTTAAATGATTTTTAAAAATGGTTCAAAAAAGGCCCAATAGCAAAATGATGTGGAAAGATTCATTTATTCAAATAAATCAGCTCTTAATTTCTTCCCTGTCTGAAACATTTTTATAAATGAATAGATGTTGTCTGCCCATTTTATGTTATCTGTTTGCCATTCCTTATTGTATATGATAGCTCCATGCTGTTTAGAGGTACTCTCAGCTCCTTTAAATCAAAGCTTGCCTTATGCATGGTAGCTCCCTTGCAGACATGAGCACTAAGGAATCATTTAACAATTATGATTATAGGTAATCATGAAAAAAATATGTAATTTGAATATTCCCAGGTAATTTTCCACATTCTCTGTTTTGTTGCCAATGTCTGTGTAACATTAGGATAAGTTACAGAGGTCCTCTTCTCAAATATGCAAAATTTTCTTCCATGCATTGTATAATTATTAAGTATCTTCCATGCAGTTAGCATTGTGTACTTTGCAGTTGGAGGTCCATGGAATATTATTAGCAATTGCTGAGGGAAGATTTAGTCTCATTTAGGAGGAACATTCAATATAAATCGGAGCAAAGAGGTAATGGTTCAAGCCAATACACATGCAAATGCCAAGCTGGGTGATCCAGACAGTACATGCCAAGGAGATCACAGCCAGCGGAGGGCAGGTTGAATTCAAGGAATTTATGAAGGCTACCTGGAAAAAGCAATGAACCTAGGACACAGTAAAGGGCTTAATATTTAATATATATGATCTGAATCACCGAATGAAGTAGGAACAGGGAGCATAGGTGGGAAAGACATGAGCAGCCCAAGCGAAGAAGCTTCCTTCAGACTTTCCATGCTGACTGAGTGATAGCACATGGATTTCTACTTCTCTGGGACCTTTATTTCCCACAGTGATTACTCTTCTTTCTTACCTGATTTCCAACAAATTTACAGACTCCCATCTCCCGCTCAAGAGGCTTCCAAATATTCCCATTTGCACAGTGTTTTACCTTTTAGTAATCACTTCCATATGCACTCTTGTCAATTCACAGGGGTTGATCTTAGGAAAAGCCATGATTACTCAGCTCTACAGGTAAGGGAAATGGACCTCAGAGCTGTAAAAGAAGCCAGGTAGAAAGTGTATGCAATGACTATGTCCACATCTCCAAAATTACTAGTTTTTAATGAGAGGTGACTGAAAAAAAGAGTCTCTGCAGTGAAACAAGTTTGGGAAGCACCGCATATTCTCCCTCACCTTTGTAGATTTATAAAGCACATTGCCATATTACAGTCTCTGAGAAGCTATGTCATAAAGAAACCTGTTAAAGTTTGTTTAATGCAGCATTTCCCCTAATTTATGGTCACAGATCTTTTTATCCCATCACAAATGATCAGTGTTTCCCAGAATATCTGAGCATATATTTCAACTTTCTTCATCCCTGAGTATAGCTCTAGAATATCTTCAAATCCTAGCTCCGACGTTCCTCTTCTATTATTTAAAAAATTACATACTGCCTCCTTTATTTTTCAATTAATTAATTTTTTTTGAGACAGTCTCACTCTGTCGCCCTGGCTAGAGTGCAGTGGTGTCATGATAGCTCGCTGTGACCTCAAACTCCTGGCCTCAAGTGATCCTCCTGCCTTGGCCTCCCAGAGTGCTAGGATTACAGTTGTAAGCCACCACACAGGGCTTGATACTGCCTCCTTTAAAAGGATCCCAAATGTGCTAATTTATCTGACCCCCTTTTCCAGGGTATTATGGATGGAATTGTGTTCCTGCCCAAATTCATATGTTAAAGTCGTAACTCCCAGCACCTCAGAATGTGACCTTATTTGAAAATAGGGTCATTTCAGATGTAATTAGGTATATTAAGATAAGGTCTTATTGAA
Source organism: Propithecus coquereli (assembly GCF_000956105.1). Classification (NCBI taxonomy): domain Eukaryota; kingdom Metazoa; phylum Chordata; class Mammalia; order Primates; family Indriidae; genus Propithecus; species Propithecus coquereli. The sequence goes on from NW_012142190.1 coordinate 5,425,859, forward strand.
GTAGGGTAGGCCTCTAATTTGATATGACTGATGTCCTTATAAAAAGGGGAAATTTGGATAAAAAGGGGGGGAAATTTGGACACAGACATATGCACATTGGGGAAATGATGGATGAAGATGAAGGTAGAGATTGGGGTAATGCATCCACAAGCCAAGAAATGCCAAAGATTGCCAGCAAACCCCCAGAAGCTAGGAGAGAGGCATAGAACAGATTCTCCCTCTCTTCCTCACAGCCCTGAGGAGGAACCAACTCTGCCCACACCTTGATCTCAGACTTTTAGCCTCCAGAACTGCAAGACAATAAATTTCTGCTGTTTAAGCGACCACCACCCTGTTGGAGGTACTTGGTTATGGCAGCCCAAGGAGACTGTACACAGGGCGCATCCTACACTGTCTTCTAGAGGACGCTTGCCTCCTTCCTTTCCCTTCCTCCACTGGCAGCTTTCAGATTCCTCAGGACTTTGCACAAATGTCACCTCCTCCACGCTGCTTCCCTTGACCTCCCCAGCAAACTTAATTGCCCGCTACCTTTTATTCCTAGAGCACTTTGTTTCATAAACACCTCGGAAATAGTCTTATTCCTCTCTGTGCTCACATCAATTAACAGAATGTTGGGTATCCTTAGTTACGTGCCTAATAAACATGCATTTGAATTAACAGCTGAATGATGAATAAATCCCTGGTATTTTTGCTCCTGACTTATTATGTGTCACAAAGCAGTGGGGTAGTGGTCATGCTGACCTTCTGAGATGGGACAAACAGCTTTCTACAGAGTAAGTCCAAGTGTGGGATAAAGTAGTCATTAGCATCTCTCGACAACCCTTTGCTAGAGGCTCAGATGAGATCAGCATGTTATGAGCATATTATAATGTCCTACTGCAGATGCCATTAGATCAAAGCACCTTGGCTCCCAGCATCCAGTTTTAATTTCATATTGATGCCTAAGGGAGTGGGACTGGATATCGCAGGACAAATGCTTCATGATTTTAATTGGAACATGCAGTACTCTTAATACCTGCCGTGGTTCTAATGTGAGATGTAGGAATTTTTAATTAGCATCTTTACTATGGATTTATTTCTTCTCCTCAAAAGTAGAAGAAATATTGATTTCATAGTTATATTGAAAGGGAAATTAATGAACTATTTTTATGTAGTATTTGTGAGTTAAGAGCAAAAACTGTCTCTGTATCAGAAATGGACTTTCGATTAGAAGGACTAAGACTTACATATAATTGTTTCTTGTTATTTTACTCTGATGTTCATGCCTATTTTGTTTTTGAGAAGTGTATGTTGCCAAAGTTATATACTGAATTTACAAAACGAAGCACCCGTTTTGTTTTAGGATACTAAATTTTACACCTAGGGTAACTGCCTGTCCTGGTTTGCCCAGGATGGGCAGTTTTGGGAGTGAAAGTTCTGCATTCCAGGAAACCCTCAGCCGTGGGACATCCTAGACAGTTGGCCATCCCCTTTGCAACCCAAATTGTGGACTTATGTAGTTTTCATGATGCTACAGCTTCAATAAAAAATATTTTGAAGTACTTATATTACGCTAGGCACCATGCAAGACAAAGAGATAAAATGTAGACCTTATGTTTTGGCTCCAAATCTAGTGAGCATAATAATATAGGGCCAAAGATGCTGAAAGTCCCAAGAGAGTGCGACATGCAACTGGGCTTAGAAGGCGGCAGCTTTCTTATTGCTGCACAGGACGTGAGGTAGCATTTGAAATTGACCTTGCAGGACATATAAACTTTTTTAAAACAAACATTTGATGTGGGGAAGAAAATAGAAAAAAAAAGTTGCTTAAATTATTGGAATATAATTTTTCATTAATTAATTTATTCATTTCTTTCCATCACCAGATTGTGAATGCCTTCAGAGGTTCACATGTTATTTTATAACTATGGAAAATATTACTACTTTAAAGATCAGTAAAATTAATGGATAAAATGCCTGTCTTATTGTCTTGTGTATGTGTGTGTGTGTGTGTGTGTGTGTGTAGTCTTTTCTTTTAAATTTAAATTGTGTTAAAATACACATAACATAAAATTTACCATCTTAACCATTTTTAAGTGTGCAATTCAGTGGCATTAGGTACATTCACATTGTTGTGCAGCCATCACTATCAGTCACCTCCAGGACTTCTTAAATTGTGCAAAACTGAAGCCTTGTACCTATTAAACAGTAACTCCCCCATTCTACTTTCTGCTTCTATGGATTTGACTAGTCTAGGTACCATATGTGAGTAAAATTATACAATATTTGTCCTTTTGTGACTAGCTTATCTCACTTAGCATAATGTCCTCAAGGTTCATCTGTGTTGCAGCACACACTTCCCTTCGTTTTAAGGGCTGAATAATACTCCGTTGTATGTATAAATCACCTTTCACTTATCCTTTCATCTGTTGATGGACATTTGAATTGCTTCTACCTTTTGGCTTTTGTGAATAATGCTACTATGAACATGTGTGTCAATATCTCTTTGAGACCATGGTTTCAATTACTTAGAGTATATACCAAGAATATAAATTTAATTATCAATCTTATAATTAGTAAGTGATTAATAATACAGTATGTGCCAGTGGTATTGAGGTATTACCTATGGGCCACTCTTCAATACTCTGTCTTGTAGAGCTGTGGCTGGGATTCTACTAAGTGGCTTGTTAGTGTGCTTTTACCATTATTATCATTATTTTTATTATTTTTATCTAGCTATAAAAGAGTTGCCTTAAGTGAGTCAGTGTTTATGTACGTACAATGTTCCCATTCCCTGACATTAGAAAATGATCCTAATAAGAACTTTTTCCTGGACTAAACTCTGCTAAACAAAAATGAAAGCATTGGACAGGATGTTTCTGAACACTAAGAACACTCACAGCTCTAAACCTATGTCAAAGGTACACACTTCAGCATTGTGTCACTGATGAAGTGCAAGGCAAAATCGCACCTAACACAGTGACAGGTACAGTGTTCAACTGTGCAATACGCATTATTGCTGTATGTTTCAACTCAATATATATTTTCCCCGTTTTATAGAAGGTAAATGAGGCTCAAAGAGAACCCAACTTTGAATACACAAAACCATTGCCAGCGTTACCTCCTGAGACCTTATTGTTTTCATCTCTGATTCCTAAGCAGCACATGTGGCATCAAATGTTTCTGATATTAAGGTTTTCTAAATAAGTAAATTTTAAATATAGGCTTTTGTAAAAATCACAGAAATAATGAAGTAAAGTTTACATATAAATATATATACACATTTATAAAATTCATTTATATATATACACACACCATATATTATATATATAGCAAGGATTACACATGTGTGTATAGGGGGATGAGTGTGTGTGTGTGTGTGTGTGTGTGCGTGAATTTTTACGATGATAGGATGTCTGGTCTTGGCTGTGTGATCTCAAACAGTGTGGTTCATTCTCTCCATGTAAATTTTCTCATCTGTAAAATGGGAAAAATAATACCAGCCTCCCTGAGTTGTTGTGATGATTAACCAAATTAATCTTTGTAAAGTTCTCGACACAATGCCAGACACATCATCATTACTCATCAAACGCTGGTTCTGTCCTCTTCACTTTAGATTATCAGGGTACAAAGCAAGATGGGATAATGTACGTGACTGTGTGGCATAGCTGTAAAGGTCTGTACAAATTTAACATATTCTTATTTACAAAGCCATATTACTAGCAGAGTCAAAAATCCAAGAAGTTAATTATTCTGAGAACAATGAGATGTAACTTTCAGTTATTCAGGATGATAAGGAAAAGCTTTGCATGGATAATCCAAAACAAAAGACAGTTAATTTAAGCAAATTGGACTGCATTATATTTATATGTTATTACCTATTTCAACTCTGATAACCATCAGTTAACATGCAGTTGTTTCCAGAGAACAGTGGGCAGAGAGATAACGTCTCCTCAACCTGGAGCTTCTTATCTTTCACCAGTGGGACTTGGACTTCCTTTGACTGATGGGGCTGGAGTGTGACATGGCTGGTTTTATTGGCTGGTGGCCCTTCCTGTTCAGGAGTTTTCAGCTTCACTCACGGTCCACTGGCCAGTTCGCACCAAGTGTTTCGACAGAACGCGATGCACTGATCTGTTTGCTCTCAGCTCCATTCTGTCCCTCTCCCTGGTTCTACCTTGTACTCTAGGAAAGTACTCTTTTCAGGCTCCCTTGTGACCGGCTGCCAGGTAGTTTCGGCCAATGGGAGGCACTGGTAGATGGCTGGAAGGCAGAAGGAGGGAAAAAAGAAAAAAAAAAGGCATTTCTTCCCATCTTGCTCGACTTTGAAGGCATGTCCAGAGCTAGCAGCAGTTGCATCTCCTTCATGGCTCTAACTCCTGCCAGTGTTCTCTCTCTCTCTCTAAGGTCCCCACTCCCCCAGGTGCCACCCTCTCCCAGGGCTCTGTTTCCTGCAGGTAGCCTGCTCCTGGGCTCTGGGAATGAACACCACCCCATCCTCCTGTCACGCCAGCTGCAGGGCTTCCAGTGGCTTCCTGATGCTGTTATTCCAAGTGTTATTAAAGTCCCTTTTTTGCCTTCTCAAGTCCCCATCACCTTTGGCACCTATTTCTTTCATTCTCTTCCCTTCGTTGAAGGTCCTGGAGAGGATTTCATCTCCTGACTGGATCGTGTGAAATGTGAGGTGATCATGGGTGGACCCCTTAGATCGGTGGGAAGTGGCTCGGTCAGTGTCAACCCCTCAGTCCCACACCGGCCCCCACAGCGCCTGGTCCCCTTCTCCCTCCACACTGGCCCGTTCTCTTCCCAGCTATAGAGGCAGCGTGTCCCTTCCTGCTGGGTGGATATTGAACAATATGTCCTTTCATTTTGAAACATTGTGAACAGGTGGCCATGATACACGAGCAGCAGAAGGCTGAGTATTAATAACAGAATTTAGTGAAGTAATCAAATTAAACTTACAACAAAATGAATCTGCTGTGTATTAATGGTATGCAGAATCATCTCTGCCCCTCGCGGGGGAAATGACTCGTTGGAATTAGCTGCTGGCTAACGGACCTGTTTTTATTACCTTTGCAGAACCTAACCAGTATCTTCCAGGGCTTTTTTTTTCTTTAAATCTCTGTTAGTTTTCTGGCCTTTGTAAACAATATCAATGTTTATATTCTTTCCTTACTTCACTGTATGTTTTCATTTTTATTACAGACACACACTAGTTGCTTTTGGTGCTGACAGTCTGGTTTGTGTCTACCCGTCTTCTCACTTGTTCTTATGCACAAAATGAAGGGCCCTGGGCACAGAGCAGCCACCCCAGAAGTAGTGCCAGTGTCTCCGTCACATCCAAGGCTATCCACATCATGGGCATTATCTCATTGAATCTTCACAACAGCCCGGAGGAGCAGATAATACTGGCATCTCTATTTTAAACTGAGTCACCGAGAGGTTAAGTAATTTACCCCAAGTCATACCCCCTGTAAGTGGAAGAGCTGCCCAAATTTGTCTGACTCTAATAGAAGATGTTCCTAATTTCTAGAGAGAAAATGGCATCAATGCAGGTGAAAGGTGACAACTTTAGATAAAAGATAACTTCCAGATAAAATGAAACAACTCTTTTCCTTTCATTATCTCTGCCCAATCTCCTCGCCAGGTCTTACTCTCCCAAGTAATCGACATGGTGCGGTACCACTTAGCACCTGAGATCAGATTGCTAACATCCATCTTTCTGTGTGATTCCTTTCTCCAATGAAGTAGAGGTTGCATAATAATATACTTTGAGGTGAAAGGCAGTTCCTCATGAGCCGTATCCAATTCCACTCCTTTCGGTGGTGTAGACAACTGTATTGCTGAGTCTCTCCCCTGTCCTTTTCAGAAGCAGTCTACCAGGGAGTGGAGTGGGGGAGCTGTCAGCAGACCCACGCTGCTCAGCTATTCTCGGAATCCATTATTGAAGTCACACTCTTTCCTCCCTCCTATTCAGGGGCTTGCCTGCTCCTTCTAAAGAGGTGACGGTGGCAGGCTGTGAGTCCCTTCAATTACTGGTTTCTGGGTGAACACGGTTCAGGGAATGCTAATGGGAATCCATTACAAGAGACAGCGTGAACAAAGTCTGAATTCTAGTCCTCAGGGGCTCTCGTCACGCTGGCCAAAATGAAGATTCAAAGGCTGTCCTCCCCAGTACCTGCAAAGAGATTTCCTAGTACCTGCATTTCAAGTCCTTTTGCCATAAAAAACTTTTAAACCAAAAAAAATTTCCTCAATGAATTGGCCTTCCCCCAACCTTTTCCGGTTTTTTTCTGCAACATTCTAAAATGCAAATGTGATTAAAAAAAATCCTGTTCTCTAGGGTGATAGTTATCTTTCCTCTCCAGTCCATCAACAAAATGAGATGAAAATGGTAAAATTATATTTTTAAAAGTCAGTTAGTGAGGCAGTTCTCCTTGAAATACATTTTTCCCCATTCTAACTTTAAATCGCTGAATATGTATTTTTAGAATCTAGTTAAATTCTGTTTCTCACTCTTCAAACTTTAAATTTGTAGGATTTAGGGTGGAGGATCATCTCTGAGAGAGAGGGGAAAGTTCGCCTTGAAATCTAGGATGGGCTGTAAACCACCTTGCCTAGGGAAGAGAGAGGAAGGTCAGTAAGCTTTATCTCTCACTGTTCCTTTCCCTCCTCTTCGTTTTCACCTTTGTCTTGCTCCTTTTCCATATCTATTCCCCTCCTTTTTCCACCTGATTATGTTCTTAAGAACATTTATTAATAAAAACCTTAAGAAAAGGACTGACATATAGCACCCAGTCTGTCAACAGTGGTTATTATATTGTAACATCTTCAAATATGATTTCCCAATGTAATTATAACACTGGATACATCAAAAGTTGTCTTTGTTGGGACAAATAAGAAAGAAACTCAGTCGTGCACATAGGTCACACTTGGAGAGTATAAGCCACCACTTACATAACCCATAGAAAAGCTCTGTACAACATGCATGTAAAATGGAGTTTAAGACAAATGAGTGATTATCAAGCATCAGGCATTTCTCTATGTTTCAAAATGTACTGTGTTTTATGAAAACCTGAATCTTGTTGACATCGTCCCCATATCTTCTCCTCAGAAAAACATTCTTGTCTGTTTTATGTGGTTAATAAAGTTACACTTCCTGGCCAGAGGAAAGGAAAAAGGGTCTGTAAGAGCTGACAGCCTGCCGTGTAGTTAGTGTCCATTTCTGGGATTAATCATCTACTTCAAATATGGAAATGGGTGTCTACTTACCAGGGATTGTCACTCCCCCTTTTATCGACTTTGCATGTAGAATTAATCTCAGTTCTGGTTCTGTTACCTCCATCCAGACTGCTCGATGTGATATCCTCCAGCAACAGAGCCAACAGGCCAAGAGGGCCTTGCTATAATAGTCATAGCAGGCCCAGAATAAGCCTGTGAGAATTGGGACGAATTTAGTCATGAGCAGAACTGTTTGGCATGCAACTGTCACCTTTGGGTGCCTTCTTCCTCCACAGATTACAAACCCAGCACTTACTTCTACAGATTTTATCTTCCCTGGTTTTAGCTTTTCTGGGTGATACCTTGCTTCTCCCACCAATTCCAAATGCATTTGGCTTAGGAACCACGCCTCACTGCCCTTCCAGGAAGCTATGAAGTAAATTGGGTCTGTGGCTTAACAGTAATTAGTAAGTTACCCCTTAGAAATAACAGTTTTATTTTAATTTGATTCATTCCAACAAATACATATTGGCATTTAATGTGTATCAGGCATTGTGCTGGCTTTGACTGTATAGTCATAGCCAGGATGAGCGCCAGGTATCCTCCTATCAGGTATTCAGAGGAGAGTCTGAAGTCAGGGTGAACATGAAATGTGAACTATGTAGAATGATAAAAGCTTTGATGAGGAACATTGACCACAGACCCAGACTTGTGGAATCAGTATCCTGTGAGATGTGAAGAGCAGGTAGAAATTAGTCAAGCATCAGAGCGGTTTTAAAGTGGAGAGTGGCTCTGACCAGATGAGAAGGAGCAGATCACGTTAGGGGAGCTAAGAGCGGGAAGGGCAGAGTGGCGGACACAGAAGCAAACAGGGGGCTCCTTGTCATCTGCTTCAACCCAGAGGAACTCTTATTGGTAGACATAAGATGTACTTACCACCACGGGGAGACAAATTTTGGGAGAAGTGAATCTTTTGAGGTCCCTCAAATCACATTACATAAGTAACCCCATGATTTACCCACATAAAAGTCAGGCTCTGATGTAGACTCTCTGAGGCCCGTTAATTATCACATTCAAGCTCTCTCAGCCCAGAGGTGAGCAGTCCCAGCACGTACCATTCACATGCGAACAGCCAGGAGAAGGTTTCCCAGATCACAGGTCAAATTCCTAGACAGGTGAAATTCTACTTCTTCCCCTGGTCCTAGTGATGTCAATAGTACTTTATCCCCTGCACTCCCTATAAGGAATTCCATCCACCTCCAGGCTTAACTGGCTTTGCTGCAACATTCTGAACTACGTGAACTTGCCTGCAGTTCAGAGCTGAGTGTTTCAGAGCTTCCTAGTTGATGGAAGAGAAGCCAACCCACAGGCTGACTGGGTGTAGCATGGCTCGAGAAGTGAGCTGGGACAATCAGATCCTTGCTCTCTGCAATCTAAACTGGGAAATGCAGAGGCTGAATGATTTACTTGTGGAACCGAAGATGAAATTTTACTACATGTTTAAATCGGGATCACAATAAAACTAACTCATGTGCAAGTCAAAGTTTGGTGGCAGTTGCTGCAAGGATCAAATAAGTCAATTTTTGTGAAATATTTAAAACATCTTCTGGCACCTAGAACATGCTTAACAAGGAGTAGCTAGTACTAGTACTAGTTTGTATCTTGATGCTGACAACATGGCTAGAAAGATGCCTTTGGAGAGAGGCATATGAAGCAGGTGCACAGGGAGAAACCTAGATGCCACGAGGGAGAATCCAGGCCCAAAACTTAACTCCATTACTTTCGATTTCAAAAATCATGTATCCCTTATATGGATGCCCTGTCCCTTAAGGTAACTTGGGAGAGATTCTGTTCTTTACAGCTAAATAAACCTAAGTAAGAAACTCCCTAATTCAGAGAATAAATTTAGGCAAAAGGAGTTACTGTTTCTGAGCCATTTGTAGCTTTTTGGCACATGATGCCGTGTAAAGACAATGAGCTATTGTTAAATCCCAAAGCCCTGGTGCATGTTTTGTACCCAAGTGTATGTTAATCTATTGATTAATTTAATAATTTCAGTGCCTTCTTCATTACACAGATGAGCTGATAAAATTTGACCTATAAATTTTCACAGATCCTGTTTGTAAAATGTTGGGATAATGAATTAATTGAAAAATTTACCCCACAGGCCAATTCTGACACAAGCCCCTTTGAGAGCTGTGTTCCAGGAGTGGTTGACGATATGTTTGTGGATGTAATAACTAAGACACTAACCATAGGTTAAATCATTTGGCACTTCCAATTAAAGAAAAAAAAAGCAAGCAGGAAAATCATAGTGATCCTAACACTATGCAATGCTTTGTTTTGAATGGAAATAAAAATAGAATTTTATTAAAAATTAATAAGACTAGGGTGAACACATGGCAGAAATACTCTCTAGGGATTAGGGGGATGGGGGGGCAAATCTACAACTAAAGGACACGGGGAGCACTAAAGGGAGGGAAGGGCATGCCTTTAACCTGCATTTAGGTGAGGCAAAGACATAAAGTGTAACTATAATGTTTGTACCCTCACAATACCCTGGAATAATAAAAATAAAATAAAATTTAAAAAAAACTATAAAAAAAAAACAAAACCTGAAATAAGGATCGTGTTCTCAGACTAGAGTCAAAATGAGGTGACGAAACAGGATAAGCAACTTTCTGGGAATAGAAGGAGTAACAGCAGCAGAGGAGGAGGACCAGCTAACTAGAGAAATAATTGAGACGTGTGTTTCAGTAACTGTAACCTGCCCCTGCCTCCAAATTGTGAGTTACACTTTTGAGCAATGCAAGCAATCTTTTGATATCTGAATTCTGTCTTCCTCCTTACATTTATCTTCATTCAAATCACCGTGTTGTGGTCAAACTTTAGACTATTTCATGAGGACATGCCTATTTTCCTGTTTCTGGTGATTATCATCTTTAAATGGACTTATCTGTTGAAAAGTTTAGGGTGGGTTTCTTATCATAGTTCTTAGAGATGGGCTTGCTCCGTTGCATAAAGGCTGATGCAGCCATTATACTTCCTTTGTGAAGATGTTAGCATGGAACATTCCAAATATTGAGAAGGGACGAGAAGATCGATCACTGCACTCCTAGTTATCCATTAATTCATCCAGTTGAAGTTATCTTGAACCTCTAATAGCATTTTGCCAACATTGTTTGAGCTATCCTGCCAATGTATTGATTTACTCGTTTGTTTTTGCTTATTATAGGCAAATAAATCCGAGACATCTCATTCCATAGACACTTTGCTATGCATAAAGGACGTCAAACAATCTATTAGAATTAATCTCAGTTCTGGTTCTGTTACCTCCATCCAGACTGCTTGATGTGATATCCTCCAGCAACAGAGCCAATAGGCCAAGAGGGCCTTGCTATAATAGT
>NW_012142190.1:5437125-5536431 GCF_000956105.1 Propithecus coquereli
GCAAGAGCCCGCGTCTTAGAAAACTCATTTCCTTCCCCACAGAGCTTAGCCTTGTGACTCACACATAATTGGGAGACGCTCAATTAGTATTTAGGTCTTTAATTTGCTGATATACCAGGAAGAATAACGTTTACAAATTAGAAAAAAAAAAAAAACACCTTGTAATATAGAGAGTATTTTCCACACTATCTGGAGAGAAATTCCATATGATTTGAAATCACAGGATAAAGGACTAGACAGGATGTGTCCTGAGACTCAGGTACAAATCCTTATTCTAGCCACACGCAAACAGGGGATTTTGAAGGCTGCCTCCAGCAATATAAAAGAACCTCAGAGCTGTGACTCAGCACAGGGTTATAATACTCTGATTTATCTTTCTCTAATCTCTTCCTCAAGGTCTGAAAGAATCTACTGGGCAATTTAGCAGGAAGAGTAGACAACCTCAGCTGTGCCCTTGTGTTCCGGTAATCCTCCCTCAAACCCGTGAGCAATTTCCAAAATCCTGCCTCATTCTTCTAGCTCTGGCATAAACATCTTAGAAAGACTTGTAAACCGGAGCAAGAACGCAAACAATCTGTCAGGTCAGTGTGTTTGTATGTACTTACAAAGTCTGGAAGATGTATGGCCACAGCCCCAAAGAGCCAAGCAAGATAACTGGAGGTTGCTCTGTAGCTAACACTATGTCTACACCTAAAGAAAATGGAAGCAGGTTTAATTGTCAGCAAATCCCAAGTGCTCTGATTCTCCCTGCAGTCTGTCCAAACCCAGGAACCAAGAACCCTGTACTGTTTCTCCCAGAGCTACTGGGAAGGGCCCCTGAGTTTTCCCAGGGGATAGAAGGCCAGAGTCGCCAGGCTGGTGACAAATTGCTGCTTGATATTATTAGCAGGTATTAGTTGAGGCTGGTGAAACCACTCTCCCTCCTGCTCCCTTGCCTGTCAATATTTATTGATTCTCCATAGTGTTCAGAACTGCGTTTAACTCCAGACTTTTCCCTTCTCCTCAACCTCTCCTTGTTAACAGGGTCACCTTCCAGTTCTGGGTGGAAAAATGGATCCCTTTCCCTTCCAAAGCAGGGAAATTCCACCACATGTGATCACATTTTTTTTTTAATGTGTTGAGAATCACAGAAGTTTGTCCACTGTAGACAAAATATTCAGAGGACAGAGACTGGGTACTGGCCAAAAATTATTCTCAGTCTAAAGTCCATCGTGGCCCTTAACTTGACAATCAGGGAAGATGATGTGGGTGACAGCTCCTCCTTAGGGCATCCCAACCCAGAGAGCGGGGTTGCTTGATCTGTCCAGTGTCCAGCATTACTGTGAGGCCCACAGTCAGAGAAACAGGGTGAGCACGCAGCACTGAGAGGCGACAGGCGAGATGAATGAACTTTGTGTTCATTTTAGAGTGCAGGCAGAGGTTGGAGTAGGTGGAAATGAATCAGTGAAATATACCAGCATCTGCTCGCTCTGTTTCCTGACATGACTCACTGCCCAGCTCCTCCTGCCGCCCATGACTCACCCTGCAGAGAAGCTGGTTTCTAAGGAGACCACTGAGGTCTGGGCAGCAGCCGCCTGTGTAGACACTGTGCTCATGTGGTCATGGATCCTGCTGTCTAGTGACCCCTGCACCTGGATATGGTGGCTGGGGGCTTCCTGAGAAGGGCTTCATTTCTTTAAATATCACAAGAGAGAGGGAGAGAAAAAAAAATATTTCTTAAGGTTATTCTTGAATTTATTCACAGACTCACATACCTGCTAACAATGAAGTCCTTTGTCCACAATAAGCAATTTATTCACGTTCTGGCCGACAGAGCTGTGCTGAACACAGGCACATCGGGAATGACTGGGATGGGCAGAGGAAAGAACCAGGAATGGAAAATAGAAAACATGAAGTTATATTCCAGTAGAAAATGTGAGTCCTTGGCATATAATGACATAATAATGGCGCACATGTTTAGTGCTTACTATTGGCAGTGTCTACTGCAAATAAAAGATCAATAAGCCTGGTTTCTCCCCTCGCAGAGCTAGTAGGTCCTGAAAGGGTGAAGGGGACGAGCTCCCCAGAGAGTAGCTCTTCTGCAGCTCGTGGGTAGTAGAGAAAGCACTTGATAAACCCAAAGTGAGACAAACAAGGAGAACCTGCAGGAGTCTTTCTGCTCTACCAGGCTACTCAGAACCTTGATTAGCCATGCAAAATAGTGTAGAAGTTTCCATCTAACTTGATTCATTGAATGAGTTTGAAAATAATTATAATATTGTTTGCCAGTAAAGACTTTCTGGCACAATATTCCAGAAGTTTCTGCCCTTAAAGAGTGAAGTATTTTCCCTGAATACCTATTTGCACTTTTTAATAGCTTCAAAATAATTTATCATAGTCAATGGAAACTAAAACATCAACTGTCAAAATTATCATAACTTCAGAACTAGTGGATTTTAAATTTTAATGAGCTTTTATTAGGTATTTTGTTCCTCTAACTTTTTATGCTACTGACACTTGTCATCAAAAGGGCATGGAAACATTGTGTGGTTTTAAAGGGTAAGACAATTCTGAGGTACTAATTTTCTATTTAACCTTATGTTCGATACACTTAGGGCCTTGCAAAGGAAATACATAATTCTACCATTAAAATCAGTTTTTCATCAATTCAGAGTCTTTAAAGACAGTCTAAAGCAACCTTATCATCTGAAAATAAATCTTTCTGAGAAAAAATTATTTTTTTTCTGGAGTCTTTTTTTAAATGTGACTTTATCTTAAAGTTGTATGATGGAGTATCTGAAGTACTCATTTCTTGTATTCATTACTTCGCATTTTGCTCAGAATACTGAAATTACTCCTATTGAGCAAGCCTGTTATGTGTGTGAAGGATATCCTTACACCTTCTGTAGGCCTGGGAGGCAGCACGAATGAACTCTGGATTGGATTGTGTCTCCTTCCCTCCTCCCTCTCTCTCCCTCCTTTCTTAACCCTTCTCTCTTTCCTCCATTCCTCCCATTAATAAACATTTTTTGAACCCTAGAGTTGACCACATATTTAGTCTTCTACCTGTGCTCCAGGTTTCTTTGGAAGATACGTACAAAGATGGTATCTCAAGGTCCTACCAAAGATTCAAGGCAGAGAGGATCCTCCGTCCATGAAAAGGAGGGAAAGGAGATGTGGGGAAAGATGATGTCACATTCTTCATCTTTTTATAAATGTCAACAAATTAGGAGTGAGGGGATCACCCATTTGCAATACCCAAAGAGGGTAGATACTCTTAGGGATGAGGCAGGATGGACAGGAAAGAAGCAGATGGGACTCAAGTGCATCTCTTCAGCACATTTACACTTTAAAATTCCATTTCAGCTGGCAACATTTGGCATTAGATGTGGTTTTGCTGAGAAATAAATAGGAGGGGGGCAGGAGAAAGGAATAAAATCATTAGGGCTCTCCAGAGCTAGCTCTAGGTCAAGAGTAAAGGAGAGAAGTAATTCCTCATGTTCCTTTCTTCATTCTACTGCCCACCTCAGAAGTAGGGAAAGATGAAGCAATTGAAGATCCAAGATCAAATCTAGAACAAAGAGCAATCGCTTTATTCCTGTTAGAATGAATGACTTAACAGGGTTCGTTTGGAGACCAAGAAGATGCGGTCTTAATCCTACTATGCTCCTGGCACTGTGTTAGCCAAGCATTCTCTGTCTCCAAGGAGCTTATGACATCACTGCGTCAACACGCTGTGGGGACAGAAAGAGGAGACATGTCCTTTTGGATAAAATGGGGGAAGATTTCTTGAAATATTGGTCAATTTTGGAGTATGGTTTTGAAATATGTTGTGGAATATGGGTAGTTTTACTATTGAGAGAAGAAGGTAAGCTGTAAAGAGGGTTATCAGGCACTTTGATAAAAGGAGAAAGCTGTGAAAATGCACAGTTTCCAAAAATCAGTGAATAGGTACGACAAAGACATAAGTTATGATGAGAAGTTACAAGGTAGCGAAAGAAGAGGCTGAAAATATAGAGGTCAGAATGTAAGATGAATGTCTTCATGTCTTGCTGGAGACTGGCGATGGACACTAGAGAGCCCTTGATTTCTTTTGGGGGGGAGTGGGGTTGAGGATGGGGTGTGAGGGAGAATGGGGTGTGAGGGAGAATAAGCTGTGAGGATCATATCTCTACTTTAGATACCCATTTACAGGAGCGTGGAAGATGCGTGGGAGAAATCCTGATGTTGGAACTGTAGCTGCTTGTTGTAGGTTGGGTTCAGGGTAAGCAGACTATGAGATGGAGATTTGCAGAAAGGAATTCATTAGGGATTGCCCTTAGGATCCACACCTATGAGGGAGTACAGACAACAGGGTTAGGCAGAGGAAGAAATTGCTGCTAACATCATGGTAAACAGTTCAGGTTATTCCAAAGGGCGACCCAGAGCTGGGATGGCCATGCAGAGTTGTATCAAACTGGCACAACGGGGCCAGGTCTTATCTCCATATCAACAAGTCATTGGATAAAGAAAGGGGCTGCATGACCTTAGTCAACCAAAATCAGTCAGCAGGAGGGAGTTCTCAGCTGAAAGCTCTCAGCAACTGGGGATATGAGTGCTTGGGTTCAATCCCAACCCAGGGTCTCCAATCTCTACAAATTGGCACCACCATATACCCTGTTGATCATACCCAAACCTGGGGACTTCTTTGGCTTCTGGCTTTTCTTTATACCCCATATTCACTCCATCAGTCAGTCCTGTCAGTTCTTCCTCCACGGTTGCCTCTGTCTGCAATGAGAGTATGTTAATCTTAGTTCCAGCCCCCCATCTACTACTGGGACTATTACGACAGATGCCTTAGTGGTTTCCCTGCTTCTGCTCTTGCTTGCATACAGGCTTTTCTCTGTGTAGTATCATAGAGATACCATGTCAATGCCTGGAACCTAGTGACCACTCAATGTGTTGTATATTAAGTGACCTCAGAAGATAGCGATCTCTGTAGCCACAAAGGGACTGCTATTATGGTAAAGTGGAGAGTGCGTTGGCCCCTGGATGACCTAAGGAAAAAAGACGAGAAGAAATAAATTTTGGATATTAAAGCATATTTTGAAAGGCTCAATCCTATACATGTCAACACACACGAAACACATTTCAAAGATTTCAGTTAACTCATTAATGAGAAAACCAGTAAGAAGTTACAACCCATTCAAAGGCAAATTGAAAGTATCACACATATATAAGCAATAAGTAATGCTGAAATGAATTAATAAACAGTTGCAAAATTGGCTTATTGGAGAGGGAGAGGAAGAAATCAATTACATTTCCACCAGACAAGATGTATTTGCATCTCTATGGACAAGAATCATCTCTAGTGCTATCAACTATCTACAAGTCACAGAGACACACAATTGTTCAAAGACAATGAAAGTTGCAGAAACCCCATAGAATCAGCTAATCCAGAAAGATGTACTTACACAATACCTAGTTTGTTATTGAAGACACCCAATAATCTTTGTCTCATTTCAAAGCCCTTCACAATTTTCTCTCTTTCATAGAGAAGAAGAAAGGAAGAGAGTAAAAGTAAACAAAAGAGAAATTTCTCCAGACATTGCTGGTGTATTCCTGTTTTCCTTGGGAAATTATTAATAGCAAGTCTTTTACTCTGAAAAATGTCTGGTTTGGAAGATAAGGTCTATGGTCACCCTATCTTGGGTTCACTGTAATTTCATTATTATTAACCTTAAAATATACTAGAAAAGGATGGATATAGTTGAGCTAGAGCTACACTCTGAAGGATTAAAAACAATTCAATTAGTACTTTAAATCTAAGCAATTAATGCTATGGCAGGAAACCAACAATGTGAGTTTTTAAATGGACACAGCAAGAAATAGCCACAGCTACTTTATACATTGTCTCCTAAATGGGAACCCTGATCCAGCCATCTGAGTGGATTTAGTTAGTCTCTGATTCTATTGCTCACTGGATCTTCTCATAGTGCGTGATGGCCCAAAGGCTTGGACAAGTTCACTTTCTAAAGCATTGAGCATCTTATGTTTGCTGGTAATACTCCAAAGCAAAAGTCCCCAATAATAGCTGTGAATCTGTGTTGAACAGGGGGTCAGAACAGAAAGGGAGGGAAAGGGCAGAATAGTGAGTATCCTATGGCTATAATACTCTGTATTCATCATTTCCCAAACTAGACGAGCAGAATGGATATCTAAATGACTGAATTTGCTTCAGATTTTGTTTGTTTTAAAAACACTCTGACCTCTTCCTTTATTTCCACAGACTGACAGTTATAGAAGGCATGAATCTCTTTCTTTCCCTTCTTTTGGTTTAGAGGGGTTTTCAAATTTTATCACTTCTGGCTCTCCTACGTGGCATCATGCTGGGAAACAGGCAGCTTAATCATGCTCCCAAATTTTTAAGAAAGCTTACAAGATAGAAAGTGCTTTTGTATAAGTCTTAGAGGATTTGCTTATTTTTTTTTTCTTTCAGACTAGGAAGTCACATTGTGAACCGTAAACAGAACTCATTCCCAAAGAGATTAAAGCTAAATTTAGAACCAACAACTTAAGAACTGTCTGCAAATGGAGCCACATTTGAATCTGTTCTATGAACAATAGTATGAACAAATGCACACATAGCTACGAAAAAGTTTGCCAACTGTAGGCTCTAATCGGTTTCCTTTTCTTTGGGGAGCAAATGAGAACTCTGTAAAAGGTGTCCACTCACCATTTGGAAGCCCTCCTTGAAATGTAAGGTCAGAAGGAAAATCTTAATGGAAAAGTCACTTGAGTGTTGGGCTCAAGTATTAGAATATTCTGGCTGAGCCTCTGATTTGTACGTGGTGAGAATCTCTGCTAGAAATATTTTCGAATTATTGACATTTACAAAACAAATCATTTGCCACAAAGGGCAGGTCCCTGAAGTCCGTCCTTGAATATAAAGGGAAAATAACTAGTGCAGTACCAGCTCAGGCATACAAAACTCACCTTCTCAAATTGGAAGATCCATGCCATGAGCATTTTGCAGAAGCATTTTCTGAATGGTAATAATTATAACTAACATTTCCCTTGCCCTTTATGCTTTGCAAAGTGCTACCAACTCAGGATGTTATTTCAGAAGTTCTCAGTGTGGTCATTGTGAGGGTGAAGGAAGGGGGGAGATGATTGTATAGCTAGCGTAAAAAGACTTCTGTTTCCAGCTACCGTTTTCCTGGCCTTTGCTGTAATGAATACCTACAGAAAAGATTCTTCTGGAAAGGATTATAAACTGTGGTTGTTATACTATTAATATTTCATAGCACCTCCCTTGCAGGACCTGTTTTACAGAAATACTCAATGAGTTATATACTGTATTAGGACTGGTTTCCAAAAGAGAGTGCTAATTAAACTTCACGAAATAGCCAGAAATCTACATTTCATTTTGGTTCCACATTTAGGTAAGTGCTAAGATTGGTCAGATTTTCAAGCGAACAATCAAACTTATGCCTATCTATACTTTCGGAAAACTAGGTTAATTCATTTGTATATTCAGTGAATACGTTAAGTACCTATTCTGTCAATGCCTCCCTGTTTTAGAAAACACAAAGACGAATCAAGTCTCTGCCCTCCATAAGCTTATACTCTACTAGAGAGGAGAATGTATGCATGCAAATCTTACAATACAAAATATCAAAAATTTGGGAAGATGAAGAATTAAAATCTATTTCTGAACGAGGAGAATTAGAGCAACACCTAACAAAGTAAGGTTTGAACTTGGCCTCGATGGATGTGTAGTCTTTGTAAGGATGGATGAGAAGAGGTATTCCAAGGGGAGGAAATAGCACATAGGATGGGACTCTATGGGATGTGTTTGGGAAGTGTAAGTTATCCATTATGGCAGGAGCACAAATGATGATTTAAAAAAAACTTCTTAAATGAACAGTATTCTTGTGTGGCTCTGACAATTTTATTTCTGTGCACAGTCTAAGAAAAACAATAACCTAAGATAAAATTGAAATTTAAACCTATACCACATGTTAACATAAAATCATAGTCATATATATAGATATGTATATACTTCTGAGTCTATAATTATGTATGCTCACAACTGATTCATGTGCCTAATTTTGTAGTTATCATTTTTCTCTAAAGAAACAAAAAACTTATTACAAAAGTAATGCATTTTTTATATCATTATGCAAGAAAAATAAGCAACCAAAACTACCACCTCAAATAATAACTACTCACATTTTGTTTTTCTAGCTTTATTATCTACTGCATAAATACACATAAGTTTTAATATATTAGAAATATTTTTCCTCTCATTAAATATTCTCTACAAGTATTTTTTTTGCTACGTGATATTCCTTTATATAGAAGTGCCATGATTTATCTAACTAATTTCCTATTGTTAGATGTCTTGGTAGTCTATGGTTTTTCTCTTAAAAAATAGTAATTGTTGCAATGAACAGCCTTACAATAAACCTTTGCATACATCCATGAAATTTCCTTAGGATAAATATCTAGAAGTGGAATTCCTATTTCATGGAGTGTGTGTGTAGTGTAATTCTATTCCAGAAAAATTGTACCTTTCTTGACTCCTACCTGCAGTAAAGCTATATTACTTTTCAAAGAAAATGATATAATCTCTCAGGAGGATGGGATAGACAGAAACACAGTACAACTTTTACATTTGGGCAGAGACATTAAATCACTAAGACCTGTGTGTAGGGAGTTCTCCAGCTGATGTATCTTTCACCCAGAGAACCCCTCCTTTATCCATGAATGAGCACCAATTGCCATTCTCTGCATCAGGGATTCCTTTCCATTACCAACTTAGCCTTGAAAACACTTCTCTCTACTCCTAATATAAGCCATATGAAAAGCTAAGCTTTGCTGCTATTTTTCATTATGCTGAGACTGATCACAGAAGCATACCGTGGCAATCACAGATACTAACCAGGCGGTAAGTGAGGGCAATTTCATTACTAGTGCACGCTTGCGATTTATGCCCCTTAATCACTGTTACTGCTCCCCCAAGCAGCACAGGATCCCAGCTTGGATTTTGACAATACCTCCTTGTCAGAGGAATGCTGCAATGAAGGTGAAAGAGGCTGCTATTGCCAGGAACAGTTCCCTGGCACCCAAGGCAGAGGCAGTTTAAAAAGCCTCTGTGTGCGTTTACACTTGCTCCATTGGCACACACGGCCTTACTCAAAAGAATAATGTGAATGCAGATCTCAGTTCTATCTGGCTCAGTGCTTTTATGTTTTTATAGCCTAAGGATATTTAATGAGCTTCCTTTTCTGCCCATCTCTTCACAAAACCTACCTGACTCGGCTAAGGTCAAGGGTACAATGGGAAATGCCCTGAGACCTGAAGAGCAGCTTGATCTGAGATGTCTGGAAGGCCCACGTGCTACACGGTGCTTCTTCTCAAAGCATCTATCACCTTGGAGTCATGATTATTGAGTAAGCATCATAAATTAAATTAAATTAAGTGACATTGGGAAAATGTCCGACCAGACAGAAATTTAGCCAAATAGAAATTTCTGAACTACAGCGATAAGAAATCAGTTCCACTGCTAATGGTTAATGAAACCCAACTTCACAGTATTTCCCTGATATCTAGCTACCTGGAATAGTATTTCCAGAGAATCCCTACCCACAGTTGGCTCTAAATGGATAATGTGCCAAGTACTGTGAATGTCCTTAGAAACCGTGTTAGCCTAATTCTTTGTGTGAGAGGCTTTTCTGTGGCCAGTGTTGGCTAATGGAGAAAGGAAGAGCCACTAGTTATGGACGGTTACCCACATTGGGTAAAATGTGTGAAACAATGGTCCCACAGTACTCATGGACAGGGAGATGGTGCAAAATACTTCACACCCAATACAGCAGGCACCAAGCAATGAAAATAGACATGGCCTGGTCAGAACAGACGCCAGCTGTGAAGAATTAATAATTACGTGACATACACTGCCTGAATGTTAGCCTTGCTTGAGGATAAGTGTGAGGATAACAAAAGCAACATCCATTACTAAGAAGCTACCATGCACTAGGTACTTATGTTAGGCACTGGGGCCACAGAAAGGCGTAGAACCCTGTAACATCAGTGTAGCAGCATAGTAGGAAGAAGGGAGGAGTAACAGTAGTAGCAATAGATATCATTTATTGAGGCCGTACTAGGCACTGGACACTACTCCTAACATTTCACTGAATCTTCCCGATAACTCTACAAAGTAGGCATTATCATCAGATTACATGGGTAACTGAAGTTCTGAGATGTTAAATAACTTGCCCAAACTACTCAGATAGCAGTTATCAGAGTTGGAATGCAAAGTACTATCTCTTTAGGAGCCCATATTCCCTCCACTATGCCATGTTGCTTATCCTTGGAAAATAACTGGTCTTGGCTCTGCCTTTAGCCAATCAGACGGGCTTTTCAATCTCAGTATCCTTGTCATAATATTAGGATAATAATATCTTCCCAACTATTGTACACATATTTTTTTTTTAAAGAGGAAAGTAAGATAATGTAAATGATAGCACTACATAGTGCGATTCTCTAGGATAGGAACTGTGTCTGCATGTCTTTGTGCTGAATACAGTGCTCTGCACATACTAAGTGCTAAATAAATTTTAAATGCATGCTTAATATTCTCAGCACATTTCCTTTATTAGTAAAGAATGCTCCCTTCCATGAGTGATTTGCAACTTAGTTGGCTAGATAGGATTTATACATTAAAGGCAGAGTAACATTCTAAGGTAGCATATGCTAAGTTCCAAACAAGTGGTACGATCATCAAATATGAGAGAAGTTTCTTAAAGTAGGTGGTCTCAGCTTTGAGAAAGCAGATTCAGATGGGGCTTCCCTTGGGGCTTGGGAAGGTAGACCAAAGCTATGGATCTGTGGAGAAGGAGGAAAGGGCATTTTGGAAAATGGAAAACACATGATCAAAGAGATGCATTTGGGATTGTTTGATGTTTTCTTGTTGATTTGCTTGAGTTGTTCGTAGAGTCTGGTTATTAGCCCTTTATTGGATGTAAGCATGCAAGTATTTTCTCCCATTCTGCGGGTTGTCTGTTCATTCTATTGATTGTTTCCTTGGCTCTGCAGAAGCTTTTTAATTGAATCAGGTCCCATTTGTTTATTTTTGTTGTTGCTGTGATTGCCTTTGGGGTCTTCTTTACAAATTCTTTGCCTAGGCCAATATCTATAAGAATTTTTCCAACCTCTTATTCTAGAATTCTTATAGTTTGATGCCTTAGGTTTAAGTCTGTTATCCATTGTGAATTAAGTTTTGAGTGGTGAGTGGTGAGTGGTGATTGGTGATTGGTGCAGATCCTGTTTCAGTCTTCTACATGCCTATCCGATTTTCCCAGCACCATTTATTGAATAGGGATTCTTTTCCAGAGTATATGTTTTGGTCTGCTTTGTCAAAGATCAGATGGCAATAAGAGGATGGTTTTATATCTGGGCTCTCTGTTTTAACCCATAGGACTATGTCTCTGTTAAAAAGTGGGCAAAAGACATGAACAGAAACTTTTCAAAAGAAGATAGACTAATGGTCAATAAACATATGAAAAAATGTTCAACATCTCTGATCATCAGGGAAATGCAAATCAAAACCACAGTGAGATATCACCTAACTCATTGACAGTGAGAATGGCTTTTAACCAAAAGCCCCGAAACAACAAATGCTGGCATGGATGTGGAGAGAAAGGAACACTTAAACACTGTTAGTGGGACTGCAAATTAGTACAACCTCTATGGAAAGTAGTATGGAGATACCTCACAGAACTAAAAGTAGGCCAAGCATTTGATCCAGAAATCCCACTACTGGGTATTTACCCAAAGTAAAATTTTATAAAAAATTTTCTTTTTAAATTTTTAAAATTTTCTTTTATAAAAAAGAGACTTGCACTCGAATGTTTATAGCAGCACAATTCACAACCACAAAGATGTGGAAACAACCTAAATGTCCATCGATGCATGAGCAGATTAATAACATATGGTATATGTATACTATGGAGTACTACTCAGCCATAAAAAAATGGTGAACTAATACTTTTATAACAACCTGGATGGACATGGAGTCCATTCTTCTAAGTGAAGTATGACAAGAATGAAAAAACAAACACCACATGTACTCACTACTAAACTGGAACTAATCGAACAACACTCATGTGCACATTTGGTAGTCAAACTCAGTGTAAACCAAGCAGGTGCACAGGAGGCAGGGGAGATGGGTAGATTCACACCTAATGAGTACAATGTACACTATCTTGGTGATGGGCACACTTATAACTTTGACCCAAATGGCACAAAAGAAATTCATGTAACCAAAATGTTTGTACCCCCGTAAAATTCTGAAATAATAATAATAAAAAAAGACATGCATTTGGGAAGTGGATATGTGAAATTTGTTTGGAGATTAGTAAACAAATATCTTTGACTAGATTAAAACAGTTATTTTTTGTAGCACAAAGTGGCAGGAAGGATAAATGCTAAAGAGCCAGGCAGATAGCGTTACTCAAAGGAAATATGCCCACATTCGTATATATGGTGCTTCTAAAATTGTAAAAAAAAAAAAAAAAAGATATCAGTCCCTCTTATTATTTTCTCAGAACAATACTCTTTGAGGTGAATACATTTAAAGCTACTGAACTGCATAATTAAAAATGGTTCAGATGGTTAACAAATAAAACAAAACTATAACCAAAAAACCCCACCAATACTCTTTATGGAAATGTCCAGTCTAAGGGCCCCAAGCCCTATAATTATCTCAGTTACAACACTTATAATCCTGCATTTTAATTGGTTGTTTTCTTTCCTATCTCCTGCATATACTTAGTTTCTTTTTTATTGGTCAGTATATCTTTAGGATTTATTGCCTAGCACATGGTATATACTCAATATATTTTGAGTGAATTAAGAGTTTCAAGTAAGCAAAAATTTGGAGCGCGTTGATTTCAGTTCACAACCTTAAAACCTCCCTTAACACTATCGAGAATTCAGCCAACATTAATGAGTATATATTCATATAATGCACATGTGCTGGGCATGAAATGGTTAGCAGCAAAGCCCAAGACCTCTGCAGCCACTAGGACTTTTTGATCATTCACTATAGGAAGTACAATAGCATGGTCAATAACTTCTGTGCAGATGAGAAGATTTTTTTTTCAGGTAAGTTGTTCTCTTCTAGGCAAAAAGCCAGGGAGACCCACATAATTTTCACCATTACTTTGGCACAAACACAGAGCACTCAGAGTAAGATAAGCAGAAAGAGAGAGACAGAAAGACTTCCCCGTGTAAAAGCAACAGGCACATTGACTATTTGGCCTTATGTTACTCTATTCAGGAGGCAATTAGAAGCAAGAGAAAGTATAAGATAGAAACAGAAATAAAACTGATGAAGACACTGTTCTCACAGGAGAGAGATGGGGAATTTCCTGCATTGCATACTAGTCTTGCTGTAAGGAGGAGAATGTTTGAGAGCAGAACAGCTAAGACCCAAGAAGGCACCTTATTCTCTGTCCCATTCTTAGCTTTGCTTTGAAATATCCTTGAAAACATAGAGAAAGCCCCAAAGTTACATAGCATTAGTCACTAAGCAAACTGATCAATAATTTGAAGACACATTGAAGAAATTACTGTGAGGTGAAGAGTCTTTGGGCTGGATTGAGAATGACGTGTGAGTGGATTATT
Organism: Propithecus coquereli; assembly: GCF_000956105.1. Lineage (NCBI taxonomy): Eukaryota > Metazoa > Chordata > Mammalia > Primates > Indriidae > Propithecus > Propithecus coquereli. The sequence continues at coordinate 5,450,779 of NW_012142190.1, forward strand.
CTGAGGCCCGAGGTGTTTCCTGAGGTATTTTCCCACTCCTCTGTACAGATGCCTTGTGATGGAGATTTTGGACTCATCCCTCTGTTTCTACATCCCAAAGGAGGCCACAGTAATCAACAACACCGCGTAGCCCAGCATGCAAGGGCACCGGGAGGTTGAGCATCACATGCTGTTCCTGGAGGTGGAGACCAGTTCTCCATTCATTCATTCATTCCATCAGTTTTTAATCCACTTGACAAAGATGATCTAAATTTCCTTGCTTTTGGTGCTAGAGTGACATACATGTGCAGGATAGATTTGGTTTCTGCTCTTATGACAGCCCACCCAACAATGAGAGAGAATCACAATTAAACATAAATAAAAATAAGTGTGGTAGGTGCTTTGTTAGAGGAGAAACAGGGTACTATGGAACACATAGCAGGGAAGTATGTATTTGGGGATCTGGGGACAAGAGAAGTAGGAATCAGAAAGACAACTTTTCACAGGAAGTGACTTTTATACTGATTCTAAAGTCAGTTTAAAAAATGGTGTTGGGAGTGTTACAAGAAAAAAAAGAGAAACCTGAAAATAGGAGTTTCTTAGTCAGTTTGTGCTGCCATAACCAAACACAGCAGCCCTTCATGGCCCGGCCTCTATCCGTTCCCCAGTTCTAAAGTCGCTTCAACATTTTAGTATTTGTTAAAGTAATACCTCATTCTCAGTACCAATTTCTGTCTTTGTCAGTTCGTGCCGCTATAACAAAATACCTGAGACTGGGTAATTTCTTGCTCACAGTTCTCGAGGCTGGAAGCCCAAGATAATGGCACTGGCAGTTTTGGTGTCTGGTGAGGGTCTCTACTTCCAAGATAATGCATTATTGCTGCATCCTCTGGAGGGGACAAATGCTGTGTCCTCACATGGCAAAAGGGATAGAAGGGAAAAAAGTATCCTAGATAGTTGCCTCCACCCTTTTATAAGATCACTAATCCCATCCCCAAATTTGGCAATCCAATTTTTGTTCCTTATTCATTTAAAATGGTTTAGTAGTATCTGAAGAAAAGATTAATGGATTTCGTAAGAATCGTCCAGACTTCCTGATAGTGTAGTTTATTCTCCTGGAACATTAACAGTGCTCTCAGAATACCCCATGAGTGTTGAATATTGATCATGAGGGACAAAGCCTCATTATAATCAACATGTTAAATCTGATATTTGCCAAAGGCCTATTAGGAGACCTTGGATTTAAAAGATAAGGTGCTGTCTACTCTCAATTTCACATGCATTTTGTGGAAATACACTGAGTTGAAAGTTCAGGAATACAGCATTTTTGCCACAAAGACTTCAACACTCTAATATATGTGTCACCTGTATTTTATGTGGAAAAGATGAGCCACTGCAACTCAAATAAACAGCTTTACTCCTGAGCAGTATTGGCTGAAAGATGACTTACGAGATAACATATACAAATTGCATGTATTCCCTGCACAAAAACTAGAACATTGCTTACTTAAATATTCATAAAATAATGTCTTAAAATGTTCATCTTTATATGCTAGCTTACATCCTGCAAATAAAGGTGTTATTTAATCTCTAGGAAAGCTCAAATCCCTTTGGAAGTAAGTATGGTATAAATCTTAAATGGGTAATGCCATAAATAATATCATTGTGGCCTCCTATACATCTACAATTTTTTCTTCAGTTTTGCCCCAAACTTCTGTTCGTGAGTGAATGATACATTCATTCAATAGCCAACATCTATTTACTGAGTGTCTATTATGTACTAGGCACTGGGGAGTCTACACAGACTGACTTCCTCTGGGTTACTTTCTAGTGGGAATGACAGACACACACAAGTAACAACAACAACAAAAAAAGCAAAATAATTGCCAAAGATTATGAGAATGATGAAGAAACTAATTTGGGTTCAGTATCCTGATGTGGTCTTAAGTACTGAACTGGGATTGTAGAAGCATTTTATTTTTAATATCTTTACTGCCTTTCACTTTGAATATGGAGGACTGTGAACCTGGAAGCTATAGTCCCACGTGTAGCTGAAATTTCCTCATAATGATTAGATTCCTTCAACAGCGTGGTGTCTAGTTTGAGATAAATGAGATGTCTGGAAGCTGAACTGCAGTGCAGGTTGTGGAATATTGGAGATGACATAGGTTCTACTGATGCCCTGTGGAGCTCTAATCTTTAGGTCTAACTGAGGTTGAAACAAGAACAAGGACTGCATGACGCCCTTGGGAACCAGTCTGGATTTCTGTTTCAGTGCTTACTGTTGAGTCTGACTGTTCAGTGTGTGCCACACACCACCAGAAGGATCTAGTTTAGTTTCATGGGCTCTGTTCTTTTGTATCCTCTTAGACCAGTCCACATGCAGCTGCGTCTGCAGATATGCAAAACGGTAAGACTGTTATACACGCCCTCCTCACCCTTTTCTCTCTGTCTGCCACCTTGTCAACATAACAGAAGTTGGCCATCTGGTATGATCTTTCTAAAAGAGAAATTCCTAGCCTGAAATCGTAGAACAGTGGCTTTGAAGAGAGGAAAGGAGAGAAGGTAGAATGGAGAGTGGAAGGGAGGAAGATCAGAATCAGTAGGTGGGGGAGAACACTAAATCTCAGTGAGGAAGATCATGGTCCTTCCATGATCTCTCAATATGTCAGTAAACATAAACAGAATGTCTACCATGTGCTAGATAATTCTGAAATACATGTCTCTCCACCTCCTTATGTGGGAAAACCATGGCCCTGGTTCAAATAAAAAGTCCAAACATCATAGCTACCGTCAACTCTTTAATGACCCAAACTTATAGTAGCCTGGAAGATGTTTCCAAGTGGGAAGTTCTTAGAACCAATCAAGATATTAACTGTCTTGAGAGTGCTTCATCAATACGGACAGTCTTAAAAATGTCCGTATTGGCTGACAGTAATTGCCCATGTCAGTAAATGGCAACTCCCAAAACTTTAATGTCATTCTTGTCTCTTCTCTTTCCTTCAACTCATTTCCAACCTATCTGCCAATCCTAAGGCTCTACATTTGCAAGAATCCAACCTTCCTTTGTCACTCCCACCACTAATAGGCTGCCATGCTGTGTCTGCGGACAACCGTGACAGTCTCCCAGAGCATCTCCCTGCTGTCACCTTTGCTCCCTCTCTCCCTCTCTCTCTCTCTGTTGGCCGCACAGCAACCATAGTGACTCATTTATCTAAATCTCATCTCCTCATTCCCTTGATGTCTTCCCGTGTCATGTAGACTTCACCTAGCCTGCAAGACCCTTGTGTCGTCTTGTTTTGGGCCTCATCTCCAGATGCTCTGAGCTCAGCTTCTCCCACTCTTTGTCTCACTCTCGCTGTGCCAGTCACAAGGTCCTTGCTGTTTATCAAACATGCCAAGAACACTTTTGCTTCAGGGCTCTGGCACACGTCATTCCCTCAGCTTGCAATGCTCTTCCCTAAGGCATTCACATGAAGAAACCATCACTTAATTCAGAAAGGCCTTCAAACTTATCTGCTGTAAACTTATCAGAAAAGCCTTTCCTGATCACACCAGCTTCTTTCACTCACTTCTTTTTCACTCTGCCCTATTGTTTTATTTTTCTCCATAGCCACTATCACCACCTGACATATATATTTATTTTCTAGCTCTGCTCACAAGAGTATAAGCACATGAGGTCAGGAAACTTGTTTTAGTCTCTTCTATGTGCTCAGGGCTAAAAGAGTGCTTGACACACAGTAGGAACTCACTAAATATTTGTTGAATCAGTGGTTTGCATTTGTGAATGTCCTTTGCTTCCTATCAATGTCTTTTGGGTGCTTCTACAAACCACCTTTCAGATGGTGAATTGTAGGGCATATGGATGTGCAGAGCTCTTGGCAAGGTGGTTTTGGCCTAATAGCAATTTTGGTGGCATGGCTTGGTAGTTTTCTGAGACTAAGGAGTTAAAACTGATCCCTGGAATTCATAAAAATCACACCTTCCTTGCTATGGTCTGATCATGTCTCCCCAAATTCATATGTTAAAATTTAAACACCAATGCGATAGTATTAAGAGGTGGGGCTGTCTGGAGGTCATTAGGTCAAGAGGGCAGAGCCCTCCTAATTGAAATTAGCAACCTTAGAAAAGGGCAGGAGGAAACTAGCTAGGCTCCTTTTTGCCCTTCCATCCCTTCCACTAGGTGAGGACTCAGCATTTGTCCCCTCCAGAGGACACAGCAACGAGGCACCACTTAGAAACAGAGCAAGTCCTCACTGGACACTGAACCTGCTGGAGTTTTAATCTTGAACTTCCAGCCTCCAGAACTGTGAGCAATAAATTTCTGTTCTTTATAACTTAGCCAGTCTCATGTATTTTGTTATAGCAGCACAAATGGACAAAGCCAAGGGCCTGTGGTTTGTAGTATGGCTTCTAGCTGCATTGCTGTTCAAGGCCCTGCCCCTTTACCCCACGATTGTCTCTCAATCCCAGTACTACAGAGCCCTTGCACCCCATTATTGTTCCTGAAGTCAGCCCTGGCCCCCACTGTCTGTACCTCACCTCTTTGGAGCTGAGCTGCATTGCCTGGAGTTTCTTAGAGTGGAGGTTTGTCTGGAGAGACCTATATGCATTCTGCCAACTACTCTCCATGTTGTTCCTGGGGCTGCTTGTTTTATTTCAAAAGCACTTAACAAAAAGAGTAATGCTCTGTAATTTTATATCTGCCTTTAAAAAAAAAAAACAAGTATCATTTTGTAAGAAATTTTTCTGTGCCATTAGGTGTCTTCTAAAACCTAGTTTTAAGCGGCAGTATTTTTTGTTCCTAAGATGTGTCATAATTAAGCCATTCACTCATTGTTGGCTATTTGATTGCTCCCAACGTTTAATTGTCGTAGTAGCCTCATAATTTCAACATGAATCCTTGGTGGGGGGGGGTATATTTTGCTGCCATTACCATTTTTTGCATATATCTTTTTTTCAAAGCTTTCATTTTTTTTCAAGATGGTTTTTTAGAAGGACAATCACTAGATACAAAAGAATAAATTTTCCTGAGCTGCTTGATAAATTCTGGGCTAACTACTTTTCGAAAGGTGAACTCCCACCAGTATCGTTGGCTCCCTCACCATGCCTTTGCCAGTATTGAGTGTTACCTTGTAGAAATCACTGTCAATTTAATAAATGAAAAATTTGATTTTATTTTAAGCAAATTGAGCAACAATTTACATTTCACAAGTGATAAGTTACACACATTTAAAGAGGTTTCGAATCTTTTAAACCTATATATTATAACCAGGAGGTCACTTCTGAGTTGCTGACCTTTATATGGTCTTCATGTCCCATTAAGTACTCTGATTTAGAGCCTCGGGTCACTTTCAGCCTTAATTGTATTTTATTATTCTCCATTATTGGAGAATGTTTCAGTCAATTTAACCAGAAGGGTCTCTCTTCACCTTTTCTTCATTGGTTCATTTCCAGTTGTAACAATGACAGATTTCCTGAGATGTTATATTAATTTTATTATCATCACAATGATTATTTTTACTTGAATGAAAGTAAGAATTAGAACAGGATTTCAGGCTTAGAGGAGGAAGCGGTTTTGTTCTTCACTGAGGAGGTACACATGCTCTTTACTACTTGAAGTGAGCCGTGGTTGGACAGAAGCTAAAGGGCAGAGATTTTCAGATTTAGCAACAGTTGTTTGCATTCTACATCATGTCAGAGTAAATAGAAGGTAATAAAACATCAAACTTCTTTAACATTTGCTGAGGAGGTTTCTGCTGCACTATTTTAAGTTAAATGAAAGATGGGTTGTCCAATACCTGTTTCTTCATCACCATACTTGTTCTGGAAGAGAAATGAGTCTTTGTGACCTTGCCACAACCCCCTCAAGAGCTAGAATGTGCTTCCTTTCCCCTTAATCCTGGGCTGTCTCTGTGACTGTTATGATGGATAAATGTGGCAAAAGTTAATGTGTAACTTCCGAAGATGATCCTTAAGAAATCTCCAGCTTCAAAGCTTTGGCTTCTTGGTACATTCTTTCTGGAACCCAGCTGCTATAATGTAAGAATGTCTAAGTGGAAAATAAGAAAGACCATGGCTCCCGCCCCAGCCAACTGCCTCAGCTGAGCTCCCAGAAGGAAGCCAATACCCAGGACCACTTACATAATTTGCAAGGTCCATGGCAAAATAAAAACTTGGACTCCATGCAGGATCAGGGCAGTCAGACTCCCTGCCCTCGCGCCCAATGCCGTGATGCACTGCGGGTGGGTAACCCCTAAGGGATTGCAGCCTCTGCACCTGGACATGCTCAGAACCTGGACTGGCCAAGGTCAAGGGTTGTCTACCAAATGGGCCATGATATTACCAGTCCAGGTGGGACCAGAGCCCATTTGCCCCATCCCAAGATGCTGCATGCCCCAATGTGCTATGCATCTCTGACCTTGATCTTCCCTACATCTGTCTCCTGCCAGGGGCCAAGGGCAGTGGCAGAGCCCTGGCCTTCCACACACCGATGTGACAGGGCAGAGGGCAGCAGTGGTTATGGGCAGGTGTGGGAAGGGAGAAACTATGGGGAGCCCCCAGAGCCAGGGAGAGGGAGCCTGCAGCCAAGAGGCTGTCCTGGGGCAGTGGGGAGACAGGGTGAGGTGGTACTGCATATGAGGGAGTCTCTGGGTTCCAGCATATGTTCCACAGTCACCTCATTAATCATTTTCTAAATTCAAATTCAAGGGTAAAATTATTAAGAATTTCAAGATGGCATCCACAGAGTATTTAAACCACAATGTGGTGCCCTTCTGAGCATGAGGCCCTGTGCAACTACACAGATCACACATGTGCCCACAAAGCCAGCCCTGCTAGCACCAACTGTGTGAGTGATCCTGCAATCCATTTTGATCCTGTGACCGTCCAAGAACCCACCACAGAAAAACCACCCAGTCAACCCATAGAAGGATAAAACAGTTGGTGCTTTAAGTCACTAAGTGTTGGGTTGGTTTATTACAGGGCGCTTGATAACCAAAAAGTCTTGCTGTCTTCCTCCTAAGCATTACGGGGTCACTGAGAAGTAAGTATAAGATATGATTTCTACCCTCAAAAAATTACAGTGTAATTGGTGAGAAAGGAACACATGAATGGATTATTGACCAGTATCAGACAAATTGAAATCAAGTAAGAAGGGGAAAATTGGAAAAGTTAAATGTAATAATGCGTAAAAAACCAGGTCTCTAGAGAGGTTAGGATAGCCAGGGAAAGCTGTCTCTGGGAGGAAGAACCACAGGCAGACTTTGAAGTGTGGGCAGTGTCTGAGCCAGTGGACATACATGGCCTCCCTGGCTGTCTACTACACTCACAGACGGGTAGCAAGCACACACGTTAAAGCACAGAAAATACAACTCCCAGATTAAAGCCTGAACCACTCAGCTTCACCTACCTTACTCCTTGTTCCTACCTTCTCTCCACCTCTTGACCCAGCCTTCATTTTTGCCTCTGGTTAAACCCTTTCGATCTAATGCAGAAATCAAATTCTTCGGCCTCTGATCTTGTTTTAGCTTGCTGATTGCAGGTTTTCCTTTTCAGCACAGCTCATAGATGCTAAACCCCTAGGATCCTAGGATCCTGCCCTCCTAGAGCCATCCTCGCTATAGGACCCTACATCTATAGATAGTCCTTCCTGCTCGATGCACAAATCTGAAGCTCATTAGAATATAAAACCAACGTGCAGGATTTACACAAAGTGCCATTTCCCACACTTATTTGTCCATGGAGCCCTCTTTTCCTAGATCATATTTTAGTTCCTCACATCACAATTCAGGAAATGCTACCTTGGGCTAAATTCCTACAAGCTGATTTATAGCATCTATATCTTTAAAAAGCTTCCCAGATGAGTCTGATGCTCACTAGAGTTTGGGAAACCCTGTTTTAGACTTACATAAAATTGAAGTTATAATAGTCCTTCTATAATTTTTGATCAGTCTCACTCCCTCATTCGTTAAGACTCAAATATAAAACCCCTCAAAACTCCGTGACCACTCATAATTAAAACTGAATTTATTAGCTGCTTGAAAGTTACCAAAGTTTAAATCTGAGACATAATCTTTGCCAAAGTATTTTATTATATTGGGTTCTTATTTTCTCTACCTCTGCATGGTGCCAGGATTCAGGAAATATGAATTCTTTTATGGCTATTCAAGTAAGTACTTTATCCCCTTCTGTGATATGGAATTTAACATTTAACATAGACAACCTGGCACAAGGATTTTGGAATTACACTGACCTGGGTTTTAAAACTTGTTGGCAACGCCTACTAGCTGCATGATATTGGGCAAATAATTTAAGATTTCTGGACCTCAGCTTCCTTGCCTGAAATGAGAACAATAATACCTACTTTATAGGCTGGTTTTGAAAATTAAAAGAGATTCCACATATATAGCTAGTAAAAATAATGGTACCTCAATAAATACTAGCATACTCTTCTCATATGCCTTAGTCCCTTGAAGGCCAAAAGCAGCTAATAATATTTTACCTATCTGCCAGGGAGTTACAGAAATAAAATAAGATTATGCAGGTTAAAATTGCTTTGAAAAAGTTGAAGACATTTTATCAACAGGAAGTAACAGTATTTTCTGTTGATAACATCTGAAGATTTTTCTTTTTAAGTTTCTTTAAGGAGAATTATTTCCATTTCCATTTTTAAAGTATTTAACATTTGGTTTCCAATTTTAAAACAAAAGAAAAACGTTTAAATAGTGTACATGTCTCTGTATTCATTAAATATTTATTAGTGATGGTGCAAAAAGTTCTTGATTCTAGCTACATGTTCTCATTGCCTTTGTTTCATGTGTTTTTCATTTTCATTTTTCTTCTTCAGTACAAATTTTAAACCCATAAATATCCTTCAACCCCAAAACACACACTGAAAATTCTCCACAGCCTCAGTGCCCATTTTAGTGGAAGTTAAGATTTAAATGCATATCTCTTCTCATTTCTGGTTTTGTATAAGGTTAGGAGAGGAAATATCGAAGGGAAATGGAAAATGAAACTTTTGGTTAAGGCCAGTTTGTTAAATGAAAATGACCCCATGTATTTTTGTTTAAATTTAAATTATACCAGCAAGGACCTAGCATTCATGAAGTCCTTTTGTAATTCTCACAGATTCCGCTAAGTGAGTGCAGAGTCCCAGAAATGCAAAATAACAGCAATATTCTTAAAATAGAAAAAGCAAGGATGAAAAATTTCATTACCCCAATATATCACCTAACGTCAAGAAGCATAATGTAAGTTCTCTATCTGAGTAAGATTGTATTGACTGCATGTACAATTTGGTCTATTAGTCTGCTCCATTATCTTGAATTTGTTTAAATTCTTGAATAAAAATCTGTGTTAGTGGTTCTTGGCTAAATTGTAAAAAGTAATAACAGCTGCATTATCACTTCCCAGGGAGAAGAAAGTTTGTCACAATGAGTAATGTTCTTCCTGTTGATGCAGGATCAAGCATACTTTCCACATCCCCTGCATCAGGCCCTGATTTAATTATCCTTGCACAAAAGATATATATATATATAAAATCTCCAGCATCTGCTGAGACAAAGGACATGGTCAGTGACTCCATTTATTAAGTTATGTTTGGAGTCTATGCGCTCTGTCAATCTATTAACAGTTAGACCCGTGGAAACATGCATTGCTCTAAGAATTTAGGCTCTAGTAATGTTATGCACTTTTCTAAACAGTGATGTTATTATTAGTTCTGTTGTTTAGGTGGGAGATTACAGGCAAGTCAGTGAGGAAGGTGCAGAGTTGTAACTATTTCTAGATTTCTTACCTCCAAGGCAGGGAGAATGGCCAGGCGAACCTTTGATACTAGGCTGTTACCTAAAACGGAGCAGGGCAGCCAAGACTGCGCTTCTGCACAACTTGATATATCTACCACTTCGTAAAGCATCAGTCTCCCCAGTGGGCACCCATCCAGGCTGTGCAAGTAGGTTGGCTGATGCTCTTCGGAGCTAAATCAAGAGTCTCCTGGAGCGGGGAGGCAGAATTATTTGCACTTTACCTAGGGCACTCTGTGAGGGTTCTCTCTCTGTGATCATGCTCAAGGCTTCTTGGAAGAAAGGAACTCAAGAAACTTCATACTGAGACTTAGGCCCTAGAGCACCAGGATTAAAATTCTTTTTTAAAAAATTTTGATAAGAACATTTATGAGATCTATACTCTTAAAATTTTAAGTGTATGATAAAGTATTGTCAACTGTAGACATGATGTTGTATAGCAGATTCTAGAACTAATTCATCTTGTATGACTAAAACTCGTCAAGCGGCAACTCCTCATTTCCCCTTTCCTTCAGCCTCTAGTAACCAACCATTCCACTCTTTGTTTCTATGAGTTTGACTATTTTAGACACCTCATCTAAGTAGAATCATGCATTATTTATGCTTCTGTGACTGGCTAATTTCATTTAGCATAATGTCCTTCCGGTTCATGATATTGTCTCATTGAACAAGATTTCCTTCTTCTTTAAGGCTGGATAATATTCTATTCTATGCATGTACCATATTTTCTGTATCCATTCATACATTAATGGGCACCTAGGTTGTTTCCATATCTTGTTTATTGTGAATAATGCTGCAATGAACATAGAGTATTAATATCCCTTTGAGATCCTGATTTCAATTCTTTTCATACATACCCAGAGTTTAGATGGCTGGATTATATGGTAATTTAATTTTTAATTATTTTGAGGAACCTCTATACTGTTTTTTGATAGTGGCTGCACCAATTTACATTCTCATCAACAATGTAATTCTCATTAACGGTGTACAAGGGTTTTAATTTCTCCACATCCTCAGCAATACCTGTTATCTCATGTTTTTTGATAATCTTTTGGCTTTTTGATATATCATTGTGGCATTAATATTCATTTTCCTGATAATTAGTGATGCCGAACACATTCCTAGGTACCTGTTGGCCATCTGCATGTCTTCTTTGGAGAAATGTCTATTCAAGTCCTTTGTCAAACATTCTTTAATCAGATTATTTAGGTCTTTTACTATTAAATTGTAGGAGTTCCTTATAAATTTTGAATATTAACCCCTTGTCAGAGATGTGACTTGCAAATATTTTCTCCCATTCCATAGGTTGCCTTTTCATTCTGCTGATTATTCCTTTGCTGTGCAGGAGCTTATAGGTTTGACATAATCCCACTTGTTCATCGTTGCTTCTGTTGTTTGTGCGTTAGGTGTCATATCCATTGAAATCATTGCCTAGATAGACCAATGTCATGAAACTTTTCCCCTAAGTTTTCTTTGAGAAGTTTTATGGATTCAGGCCTAATATTTAAATCTTAAATCCATGTTTAGTTTATTTTATGTGTTGTGTCAGATAAGGGTCTGTTTTTCAGCCTTTCGCATGTGAGTATCCAGTTTCCCTAAGAACATTTGTTGAAGAGACTATCTTTTTGCCATTGTGTATTTTTGTCACCCTTGTTGAAGATGTCAATCCAATACAGATGCTCCTCAACTTATGATGGGGCTACATCCTAATAAACCCATTGTAAGTTGAAAATATCATGAGTCAAAAATTAATTTAACACACCTAACCTATGGGACATCATACCTTAGCCTAGCCCACCTTAAACATGCTCAAAATATCTACATTAGCCTACAATTGGGCAAAATCATCTAACACAAAACCTATTTTTAAATAAAATGCTGAATATCTCATGTAATTTAACTACCGTGCTGAAAATGAAAAACAGAATGGTTGTGTGGGTACTTGAAGTATGGTTTCTACTGAATGCTTATCACTTTTGCACCATCACAAAGTTGAAATTGTAAATCAAATTTTAAGTTGGGCATCATGTGTATACTTGGTGCTATGGTTTGAATGTTTTGTTCCCTCTAAAACTCATATGGAAACTTGATCTCCAATGCAATGGTCTTGGTAGGTAGGTGGGGCCTAAGTGGAGATGTTTAGGTCATCTAAACATTGACTCGATGCTCATGAATGCTCTAATGTCATTGTAGGAAGCTTAATGGAGGAAGTTTGCTCTTCTCTTGCTCTCTCACCCTCTCGCCTTCCACCATGTGGCGACACAGCAAGAAGGCCCTCACCGCATGCTAGCACCTTCATATTGGACTTCCAAGCCTCCAGAACTGTGAGCCAACAAATTTCTGTTCATTATGAATTACCCAGTCAGTGGTATTCTGCTATACTGGCACAAAATGAATAGAGACACATGAGTTTATTTCTGGACTCCTTATTTTCTTCCACTGATCTAGATGTCTGCCTTTGTGCCAGTACCATACTATTTTAGTTATTCTAGCTTTGTAATATATTTTGATATCAGCAAGTGTGATGCCTCCAGCTTCATTCTTTCTCAACATTGCATTGGATATCTTTAAATGTTTGGTGGTTCCATGTAATTTTTAAGGTTTTTTATTTTTTATTTCTGTAAAAAATGACATTGGGATTTTCTTAGGGATTGTATTAAATCTGTAGAACACTTTGGGCAGTATGAACATTTTAACAATGTTGAGTTTTCTAATCCACAAACATGACATATCTTTCCATTTATTTGTATCTTCTTTAATTTGATCAATGTTATGTAGTTTCCAGTGTACAAATCTTTCACCGCCTTAAGTTCATTCCCAAGTATTTTATTTTTTTGATACTATTGTAAATGGGATACTTTTCTTAATTTACTTTTCAAATAGTTTTTTGTTAGTGCATAGAAACACCGATTTTTGTATGTTGGTTTTATATCCTACATATTTGCTGAATTCATTTATTGGTTCTAGCAGATTTTGTTTTAATGGAGTCTTTAGTTTGTACTACATATAAGATCATGTCATCTGCAAACAATGCTAATTGTACTTTTTCCTTCTCAATTTGGAAGCTTTTAATTTCTTTTTCTTACTTAATTGCTCTGGGTAGAACTTCCAGTACTATGTTGAATTGGAGTGGTGAGAGTGTACAACCTTTGTTCATAATCTTACAGAAAAAGCATTCAGTTTTTCACCATTGAGTAAGATGCTCACTGAGGGATTTTCATATATGGCCTTTGTTCTGTTGCAGTAAATTCCTTCTATACCTAGTTTGTTTAAAGTTTTTATCATGAAAGAATGTTGAATTTCGTCAAATGCTTTTCCTGCTTTTATTGAAATGACCATGGATATTTATACTTCATTCTGTTACTGTATTGCATTTATTTACTTGCATATGTTGACATATTTTTGCATCCCAAAGATAGGTGCATTTGATCATGTCGTGTAATTCTTTTAATGTGCTGTTGAATGTGGTTTGTGGTATTTTGTTGACGATTTTTGCTTCTATGTTCATGAGGATTAATGGTTTGTAATTTTCTTTTCTTGTACTGTCTGTCTGGCCTTGGTATGAAGGTGATACTTGCCTCATAAAATGTTTCTCTTTTTCACATTTTTGAAAGAGTTTAAGAAAAATTTATGTAAGTTCTTCTTTAACTGTTTGGTAGAATTCACCAGTGAAGCTATCTGTTCCTGGACTTTTCTTTGGTGGGAGGTTTTTTATTACTGATTTAATGTCATTATTCATCATTTATCTGTTCGGATTTTCTGTTTCTTCATGAGTCAGTCTTAGTGGATTGTATATTTCTAGGAATTTATCTATTTGTATTTATCTATTTGAATTTATCTATTTGTAAATTTATCTATTTATCTATTTGTAGTAGGTTATCCATTTTCTGGAGTATAATTGTTCATAATAGTCTCTTATGATCCTTTTTATTTCCGTGGCATCAGTTGTCATGCCTCTCTTTCATTTCTGACTTTATTTATTTGAGTCTTCTCATTTTTTATAGTGCAGCTAAGAATTTTTTAATTTTGCTTATCAGTTTTTAGAAAACAACTCAGTTTCATTCATTTGATTTTTTCCTATTCTCTACTTTGCTTATTTATGCTCTAAACTTTATCTTGCTCCTTCTGGTGTCTGACTTCTCTACCACAGGCTGGGATGTTAAGAGGCATACTTCTTCTCACCCTTCTTCCCAATCTTTTTGAGTTGTGTATACCAGGTCACCTGCCCTTTTTCCTTTATTCTTAGCAGCCCCCGCAAGATTAGGAGAATTCTGTTGGCACTCAGATGAGGTAAGACAGAAACCGACCCCTTAGTCAGTGCACCAAAAGGCCAGGAGTGTTGAAGACATGTGTCCCTCCCCTCTCTCTTCTGGAGGAGAAGTCTCAGATTCTGTGCCTTCCCTCAATGTCACAGAGCTGTGCTGGCCACAGTAAGCTGTCTGCCTCTTTTTCTTTGTTCTTAACTGCCCCCACATGTTCATTTTATGCTAGTTCTGTGAGTATTTCAAATGAGGCAAGGTGGAAACAGACCTCTGAACAGGGCACTGCAAGGCCGTAGACATTGGACGCATGCTCTACTCCTCTCCTTCCCTCCTGTGGGAGAAACCTCGGGTTCTGTAGCTTCTCTCTATCGCACAGAGCTTTGCCAGCTGCAGCAACCCCCTGCCCTTTTTACTTTGTTCTTAATTGCCCCAAGGCATCTAACTTACATTAGTTCTCTCAGCATTCTGTGTGGGATGAGGCAGAAACTGACTCCTTGAGCAGTATGTTGAAAGGCCAGAAAAATTGAAGATATGCTCCACTCTCTCTTTCCCCCTGAAGGAGAAGTTACAGGCCAAGGTGATCTCTCTTGGTACTAAGCTGTGTTGGCTTGCAGGAGGGGTTAGTGTAAAATGAAATTGCTCTTTTTACCCATTTCAATGTTGGCTGTTCTCTTTTTTTGTGCTCATCTGGAGTACTGGAAATTATGAACTATGCATAAAGGTATTTTTGTCCATATATTATTGTTAAATTGGTATTTCTGTGGACAGATCAAGGGAGGGACATCTCGCTCATGTCACTCCTGGAATTAAGAATCTCAGTTAAAGAAAGAGCGATCACTGATCCCAACCCTCCAGGAGCATCCTGAGTGGACAGGAAAGTTAACCTGCAGGTCAGAGTGAATGGAAGTACACTTCACTTTACTTCCTCTGTCTCGACTTTGAGAGATCGGGTTCCAAGTTGCTGAAAAGAAATGGGAAGTTATAAGAAAGTAGAAATGCCAGGCTTTGTTTTTGTGAAGTTTAACAAAAGAGATGTAAAGACCCATATGGATGGAAAACCTTATTGGAATAAATAAATTTAACTCTTAGGCAATGAAAATAGATCTGTGCTATTGCGGGCAGCAGAAGAAATGTCTTTCATTTAAGAAATAACTGAGAGGCGGGATGTTTGGCGTAAGCGAAGAAGTTTTAATGTCCTGCAGAGAGACCAAGCAAGTAGAGGGCTTAGGGCCACTGTATATGACACTCGGACAGTTAGATATCAAGTATTACTGGACCATGGCCTCCCAGTCTTCCCAGTTTTCTTTGTCTTGAGAAGAGCTATTTTTTAATCATTCTTTTGGGTACCCTAACCTTGATTTGCCCTTCCTTCTCTCTCCACTGCTCCCATGACTGTGTGGCCTGGGATCTAAGAGCTCTGTGTGTGCCCCTTTTAAGAAGCAAAGCCAGAAATACATTCAGCAAGAGAACTGCCCAACATTGGAGTTTCTGACCTACAGAATTCTGACTAATAAACACATTTCACACACTGCTTCAGGCAAACTTCTGTCATCCATCCACGGTCACAGTTACATTTTTGGCCAAGGCACTACTCCAAACATGTCCGTGCTAGTCATCAAAGTCCATCAAATAAGAAAGCAACAATCAATGACTTTACAAGGTTTTGCTGAAAACCCTGTCCATAATGATCTTTATTCACTCAATCCTACAGCACAAATACAAGGTATCAAACATAACTTGGTCTTTAATCATAGTCTCTGTAGTGTTAGTAGATAGAATACCGCATCTAGCTTTGGATTCAGACAGAACTGGGTTTAAATTTCATTTCTACCGTTTGGTATGTGACCTTGGATGAGTTTCTCAAACTTTGTATCTCAGGTCAGTAACTATCTTATAAGGTAGAGTACTCATTTAACAAAATATTGTATGTGAAGAGCTTAGCTGAATGTCCAACATAGGAATTCAAGCAATGTTAACTATCATCATTATTATTATCTGTTATCCTTTCTCCCACGTAGGCTGTAAGCGACTACAGGAAAGTCATGTTGTATGCTTTTTTATGACCGTCACTGTATCAGGAACAGCACTGTTATGCTGCCAAGTGGGAACATGAAGTCAAGAACTTCTACATTTTAGGGAATATTTTTAAAGTGGTACTGCACCTTGAAGCAGAAACATTGGTCCCAAGGCCAAATATTCATGTCTACTTTTCATCCATTTCTTCCTTTCTCTCTAGGTATCTTGATCCAGCAACATTCTATCATTTCAAATTTTGAAATTCTCATCCTCTGTAAGCTTCTTTCCTTTCATCGAGAATGGGCTCATCTCTCCTCTATGTCAGAAACATTATCTCATAGCATTTTTCCCCCAACACATCATTCTATGTCTTTTTACTTGTGCCCTCAGATATCATGGAAGAGTGTTCCACAGGTATTACTGTTATTTTCACACCACCCAATCACTCCTTGATTCTGTTACTTGGAAGCTATCCTACCCCTGGACTAAAATCACTTATTCATCTCTCACTAGTGGCCTCTCATTCACTCAACCTAAAGTTTTCTTTCCAGTCCTTCCATCTGAACTTTCTGCATAATACTGCATAACACTGTTGAATTTCATTTCCATCTTATCATTTTCATCTTGTTTGGTTTCTATGCCACCATATTCTCCAGGTTCTTCTTGGGCTTCGTGGAATATTTCTTCCAAGGTTATACAATAAACGGTAAATAGTTCTTTCCAAACATAACTTCTGTTTTCTATAAACATTTCTCTATTTTGGCAGATCCCTTGCACCAGTGCAGATAATTTTCAAATTTAATGTTTTCATTCCTTGTGTTTGTGATACAACTTTTCAGTATTTTGCATATTGTGCTAATTTTAGTACTGAAATATTGGCATTTTTGTTGATTTCATGCCATTATTTTGGTATTTTAGAAACCCGATTTATGCATTAAGATCTTTACATAGAGACATAACTGCATTAAAACTTGAATCAAAGAGAAACTGAAAAAGAAACCATTATGACACCAAAGTTCATGTATATCGCTCATCTCAATTTTACCCATAATCAGGATTGAGCCCCAATTTATGTCCAGAGGTCCCTCATGAAGTTGCCTTGGAATAAAGGATAAAGACTGTTGGGATGGGTATGAAGTGAAGCAAAAGTAGAAGGTAGAGGGAAAAGTAGGGACTGAAAGGAGCAGGCTCTGCCCTCCCTCTGGATTCTGACCATGTCTCTGTCCCAAGACAAGTTGCTCCACTCCACAGAACCATGGCCACTGGGGGTATTGTTAAAAATATTAATTTCAAAATTGTATTTTAATAATGTTCCCTGAATCGGAGTAAGTCCAGCGTCCCGTCGGGTCCCATTCACAAGTTCAGGGCTTTCTTTCCCAATTAAGCTACTTGGAGAGACCCAAAGGAGAAGGACAGAGGAACCTCAGGCCTGGTCCCTAGGCCTCTTTTGATAGCATCAAAGAGCAAGTGTAAAGATAATATCTCCCCCAACTAGAACACAAGTTCCATGAGCTACAAAGGGAATCAGCAGATTTTTAAACTACTTATGAACTACTTGTATATTAAACATAACTTGTCATATATTTAAACATATTTTATGTATTTCTCTCTATTACAGTTAAAATCCATTTGAACGCTCAAATTGCCACATCTTTGACCAGTGAAAACATCTTCAGGTTTTTTTTCTGAGTCCTTTAGGCACAGCTCTAATAATTTTTGATGCATTCTTTGTTGTACATTATGAGAAGATGTTCCATGCTCATTTTGTACATTTCCTGCCCAAAACCTGGACTCATTTATTTCTCCAGGAAGTTCTGGTTTCTCTTAGTGGGAAATGATATTTCAGGAACAAAATCTGTGTGCTAGACATACTTATTGCTACTGGGTTGGTTATTGTTTTCAAGCCATTTCAATGCATATAGCTAGAGGAAAATATATTTAAATATAAAAAACCTCCAATTTATTCTCAAGACTACAGTGGTTTTACTTAACCTCTTTTATCTTAAATCTGTATTACCTTTTCCCACACCAAGCATCCTTGTTTTCAAGAACATTGGGGATAAGAGAATTAAAATATCACATAATGGTTTACTTGCTCTACCCACATTCAATATACAACATTTTCAGAATAACAACGCCAATACCAGCACCAATATTTATTACTGAATATAGTTGAAACACTTTTTGCATATATTCTACCCATTATTTTATAGCTTAGTTGAGCCTTCACTGTCAGAGAATATATATCACATTCTCTACTCATTTTGTTTTCATTCTATAAGTGAATGTATTTTTAATGGTCATTACTAGTCCTTATGTCCCTGCACTTATTTTTGCCTGAAGCTAGTTCTATATAGTAGAATTTTTGCAAAGGAATCATAAGAACAATATCCTTAGTTCTTGTATGCTATGACAATTTATACTATAGACTTTATACTCAAAAGTCAGTTTTACTGAATAAAACATGCTTATCTTGCATTTTATTTCCTACATTATTTTAAATATTTTACTTGATTCTTGTTTTACCAAAAAGTCTGATAATCTGAGTTTCTTTCCCTTTATAAATGGCTTGGTGTTTTTGTTTGAATGGCCAAAATGTCTTTTTCTTTCTCTTTAAATTCCATTAAGTTTTTTTTAGGAATATCTCAGGGTTGGTGATTTTGTTTCAGTCATGCCCTTTTGATATGTAATTTCAAATCATTTTTGTATTTCAAAAAAGTTTTCTTAAATTATTGTCTTAATATTTATTCTGTAATCTTACTTTTATTCCACCCCATCCCCAACTTGTGTTACCCTATTATATGTATTAATATTTGAATCTTCCTTGTCTTCTATATTTTACCCATTTTTGTAAATCATTCTCATTTCATTTTGAATTTTTAAAATATTTCTTTTTTCCTTATATTTCTGAAATATATCTGTTGTGTTTACTTGCTTTTATGTTCCTTCTAGTTTAGTCCTCATTTCTGAAATGCCTTTTTTTAAAAATTTTTTTCTGATTTCTACTACTACACTCTAAGTCAATTCTAATTTCTAACTAATTTTGTTCTTTATATCATATGTAATTTTCTTAATGTCTTTTAGCTTGCTTTTAAAATATTAGGTTATAGTTTTCATCTTTTTGTGCCATATTTTTCTGGCACTTAAAAATGTTCAGTATGTCTGATATTCTAATTCTGTTCTCTTTAGCCTCATAATTTTTATATGGAGTTTGGCTTCATTTATTCTGTTACTTAATTTTATGTAAAATCATTTTCCCTAAACTTTTAGGAGGAAGACATGGTTCAGGGTATTATTTCAACATCATATTCTAGAGCTCTTTTTTCTATTGTTTCTAAAATCTCTCTCTTTTCCCAATTTCATTTGGACCTATTTTTCTTTAGTGTCTCTTATCCCAATACTGCTTAATTTCTAATCTCCTTGCACTAATTATTCCCCTTCATGTTGCTTTGTTGTTGAATGAAGCTCTGGCTCTTTAGTTTTAAGAATTGAAAACTACAGCCCTTTCAAATTTCACTGCAGACCTCTTGAGTGCATCTGCTATTGAAGTGTGAGAAATCCCTCCCAGTTTCAGCTTCTGTTCTCAAATTGGCTCCCTGAGCTTTGCCGTGAGAGTCTATTTATTTTGGTGCTATCAGGTCCATCAGATGTTACGTTGATTTCCTCTGCTTTCTCCTGTGAAGATGCTGATATTGCACAGTGTTTATCTGTCAGTGTTTGGTTCTTACCTGCTCATCTTTGGAAGTTCATGAGTGTAGTTTGTCACCTAGACATTTGTAGATGTCTGCCATGGATTTGGGGTTTCACTTTCTTAGTTGCTTTACTTATATGTGGAAATTTGAGTAGACTAAAAGCTGCACTGTTGCTGCCACGCTCCTCAAAATTCAAAATTGCTTTTTTGAATTTTCAACCATGTAAATGTACTACCTATTAAACACAGACTTTATGTTAAACTACTTGTTTAAAAAAAAAAGGAGCTTTTCATCCTTGAATACACATACTTCCTTTTATACTACCTTATTTTCTTTTTTTCACAGACTATCAGTGCCTAAAATTAACTACTTTATTTTTTTCATCTTTCCTTTTCCTATGATATTAATTTCATGATTGTTAGAGGCTTTCCTTGGAAGACATTGCTTAATGACAC
Organism: Propithecus coquereli; assembly: GCF_000956105.1. Lineage (NCBI taxonomy): Eukaryota > Metazoa > Chordata > Mammalia > Primates > Indriidae > Propithecus > Propithecus coquereli. The sequence continues at coordinate 5,470,989 of NW_012142190.1, forward strand.
ATAGAAATATAGTCACTTTTCAGTGGATAAACCTGAAAGGCACTACATTAACCAAACAACCAAGTAGTAGAACAAATAGATATGTCATGTAGATCCTGATATGATGCACTGAAGACACTATATCACTTCTGTGTTATTTCTGCTAAAACCTCCTAATCTAATCATAAGGAAATATCAAACGCACGCAAATTGACTGATACTCTGCAAACTAACTGGCTAGACTTCTTAAAAAATGTCAAGGTCACGAAGATTGAGAAACTGTTCTAGATTAAAGGAAACTAACAGAACCGGGTAAATAAATGCAATGTATGATGCCGAGCTGGACTAGGAAAAGTATATTTTTATTTTGCTCTTACAGACATCAGTGAAACAACTGGCCAAATCTGAATAAAATCTGTAAATTATATAAATGCACTATATTAATTATAATGATTTGGTTTTGATAAATGTACTGTGGTTATATAATAGAACACACATAATTTTCGGAAAGGTATACTAAAGTATTTTAAAATAAGGGGATCTCATGACTGTAACTTACAGTTAATGCTTGTTTTTCACTGCGGTTGCACTCTATAAAGTTGCTAAAAACACTAATTTGGTGAATACTGAGCCATTGCTTCTAGGGGAAATACAGGGTTAGCTTCCCTTTATAAATAGCTTGGTGTTTTTGTTTGAATGGCCAAAATGTCTTTTTCTTTCTCTATAAGTTCCGCTAAGTTTTTTTAGGAATATCTCAGGGTTGGTGATTTTGTTTCAGTATTGTAAAGTATGTACCATGCCCTTTTGATATGTAATTTCAAATCATTTTTGTATTTCAAAAAAGCTTCTGATCACACATTTTCATTAACTGATTGTCTTAGTCTGTTTGTGCTACTATAATAAAATGCCTTGAGACTGGGTAATTTATAAAGAACAAAACTTACTTTCTCACAGTTTTGGAGGCTGAGAAGTCCAAGATCAAGACACTAGCAGTTTCAGTCTCTGATTAGGGTTACTCTCTGCTTCTAAGATAGCACTTTCTTACTGCATCCTCCAGAGGGAATAAACACGTGACCTCACCTCACATAGCAGAATGAAAAAGCAAAAGGCAAAAAGGAACTACACTTGTTACCTCCAACCCTTTTGTAAGGCAATAATCCATTCATCAGGGCAGAGCCCTCATGACTTAATTACTTCCCCAAAGACTCCGCCTCTTAATACCATCACAATGGAGATTAAATTTTAACCTATGTTTTGGAGGTGACACATTCATACCATAGCACCAATCAATGCATTACTTCGTTTTATGTGTTTTTCTGTTTAAACACACTTTATTTGATATATTGTTGAGTCATGAAAATTGAACTCATGGCCAACAGCGCTGCAACTCATACCTAAATGAGGCTTACCTAACACAAATATTTTCTGCATAAGGCACAAATATAATTATATATTTCAATATATTATTATATAAATTATTTAAAGATAAAAAATGATAATGCATGTATAATTAATATATAATGGATAATCTGGTTGAAAAGTATACAAGATAATTCTTTGTACTAACTTTCCAATGTTCCCATTACTCTGAAATTATTTGACAATAAAAAGTAAAAACAAACAAACATGAAAACCAAAGAGCTATTTCCCCTGCTGTTTGTTGATATAACCCAAGCAACAGCTAGGAGAGGACCTGGAATGTACTCAATAAATACTTCTTTAAGGAATGAATGATTGACGTCAAGTAACGGATCAAGTCTCCAGAGCTAGGGTTAGGAATTTTCCCTGTGAAAGTGGTGATAGAGTACATGGGAATCAGTGATCTCTGGACGTGAAGGCATGCATGGAGAAAGGCTGGTTTAGTGCTGTGGTTTCCATCTTTGATTAGATGTAGAAAACTCCAGAATGTTGAATTTATTCTTCCTCTCATCATTTCCTACAATAATAAATTGTGATTGGTATGTGTATAGATTACCCTAATTAAAGTAATAGTAACTATGCGTCAGTTAATGTTATGGACCTGCTCTTTTTTGAAAGTACAATTTTTTCAATTATTTATTAAATGTTGGAAGCATTCAACTGACCTTTGTTTGATCTCAGATATAATTTGTGAAAGCTCCAGGTTTGATATGAACTTGGCCCAGGACTTTACTTATTCAATGCATGTCATTTAGTATTCTGCCCATCTAGGCATCTTATTTTAGAATCAACCATATGGAATTTTGATGCCAAGACTTATCTTAATTCTGAGCTATCTGATAGCATGGTAATTACTACAAAGCCATCAAGTACCACCAAACAATTTGCATCTCCTTAGGGAGTAATTTTCCTGCAGGACAAATAGCAGTTGTCAAAGGACTAAGAATAATTTTGTTTACAAGCACAGATTTAGAAACCACTAAACAAGTATGAACATGCACTGAAGATGTGACTTTCACTCTTAAGTATCTGACTTTAATTCATTAAGCTTTAAATGCTTATAATGAAAAAAAAAAAGACACTTCAGCTCTTCTGATGAGCAGTAGGAAATTGGGCCTCTGTGATTCTTCTTAAACCATTAATGGGAATGTATGTTAAGAACTCTTCTTTATTGTCACCATCTTGATTATAAAAATATTCAAGACTAGAAAAGGAACATTTTTTCCTTTAAATTAATTAAATTCAGCTGAAACCAATTCATTACCCATGAATCAATCATCTCTTTGTACAAGACACTGCACATAATGCCTAAGAATACATGTCTTGATTTCAAAATATTTTAATTCCTTTGCTTTATGTGGTGCAGCAAGACACCAAAACACTTGCACGTACTCCTATGGACTGCTGATATTTACTCACCTGCCTGGTTGTTCTTTCTCACGTGAGATACTTTAGATTTTAAAAAATCCAATTTATTGAGTAAAAATCACAGTTAATTTAATCACAAATACCAATATTGTTGCTCTGTTTGACTCTGTAGAAATAAAGTTTGGCAATATAAACATTATGAGTTTATTCATTAATAAATTACCCTACTATAATAGAAAGAGCATAAAAGATTTATCTCATTAGAGCCTGTAACATTGCTGAAACTGCACTTTCATTATTATTTTTTGCCCTAAATTGCCCTCAAAAATAAAATAAATTAGTGTTTAAATTATACATGGGTATATAATGTTTTGATGTTTCAAATTTTAGAGAGACCTGATGTTCATCAAATTATTAAATAAAATTTTTAAAGTCAATCTAGGTGCCTCCTAGACATTTAGGTTTTCAATCGGCCATGATTTTCTGGCTTACAACATTAATTAAAACACCCTCATGCTGAGAGGTTTTTGCTTCCCCTCTCATTTTTCCTGGAACTTATGGATGTACTTTGAGAGACTGAGACTATATTGCAGCAGTTATAGAAGTAAAGCTGAGTTGGATATATTCATATTCCCTAAAGATTTTCAATAGCTAAACACTTTATCTGAGCTTATGTAACTGCTGTCAACAAGATTGGTACCGGAGACAAAGAATTGCCTCATCAGTAGAGCCTATATAATGTAGTTAGCTGAGACTCAACATTGCCATCTTTTTAGTATTAAGCTATATCTCACAAAGTGAGAGGATCATATTTTGGATCTCCATGACTAGTAATAAGTGATCATCTAGAATAATCATTTGTCTACACAATATCAACTAGAGATGTACCAGTTGTCCAGATAAATGCGTGGAAAAATGAATGGGTAATTTGCATATCAGAAATCCCTGTGAGAACAGTAATTTTCCAAAGTAAATAATCATAATTATTTACCTCATCAATACATTATAGATAATATTTGTTAACAATATTAATACTGCACTTTGAATTAACCAAAACTTCTTGGCAAGTTGATGAGTTTATTTGGTTTCCATCATGATTTCCGCAGTTATCAACTGCAGCAGGGTCTCCATCAACTGTGAACGTGTCCCTAAAAGAATGACTGTGCCCTGATACCATCCTTTCATTTACTGTGTAGAGACATACCTAAGTTGAAGGCCAGTTTTTTTTTTTTTCTTCACTATCTCTCATCAATTAATCTGTCAATGAGAACAGGAATCTCTTCCTTCCCTACAAAATTAAGTTTCTGTAGCTTTCTGGTTCAGAAAATTATATATGTCTATTACTTGATCAACACTTTACTGGTTTGGTCCCAAATCATCTCCAGATATTTATTATACCACCTATAATCATTCTCCTTATATTCATCACAGCAGGGTAGTGTCGTACTACTAAAATTGCTATTTTGCCAAGGTGTCACTTTATAAATAGTCGGAAACTATTAATACAGCTTCAATTATCTGAGAAACCACCTTGAAGAGCAAAACTATATTGGAATGTTCTAATTTTAATATTCATATTTTGATCCCTAACTTTAAAATATTACTGTTTACATATCTTATAGATAAAAATGTTCTCTCAAATATATTATTTTAAGGCAATTACAAAACATAGGAATTTCGAGAGAAAATTTTAAGAGTGGCACTTCATCAAGTAGCTCCCTGGAAACCACCAGAGAAAACATTTAATGGGGTCAGGGTAAGGTAGCACAGACAATGAAGAACTGGAAAAGGATATATCAAGTTAAAGCTCTGCTCTGTGCCACTGAGTAAGTCACATTTTTTCTGCACTCTTAACTATATAATAAATAGTTTGGATTTGCTTAAAATTCTGTTTTGATATGTTGTATTATTTTTAAAAATGTGGAAATAGTTCAAAGGCAAAGTTTGTCTTTCCTTTCATAGATATTAAAAATAGTAAAGAACGAGTGCAATGCGCACCTCCGGGGGAATGGACACACTTGAAGCTCAGACCTGGGGGGGAAGGAGGGCAAGGGCATCATACGTAACCTAATCATCTGTACCCCCATAATATGCTGAAATAAAGAAAAATAGTAAAGAAAAATGATGGAATAGAAGGCCATCTTCTCAAAAAAGTGGTGGCTATTTTATTGGGAAAAATATATGAGGCCGAAGAGTTGGAATCCTGTGACAACTACCCCATTTAATAAACCTAATTCTTCCTTGAATGGACATCAAGACAGTCTATGAAATCTAGGTCAGTCTAAGTATACAGAAACAGCCATTCAAAGCATGATTATTTTGGAACCAGTGGAAAATATTGACACTTCTGCAATCTTTTTCTTTGAGTTCTAAGTTTGACAAGAATAACCCACTCACATCGTTTCTTAAACATTCATAGTATGCTGTGGAATAGATTCAGCTATTGTCTTTGCCCATTGAACCTTCAAGCTCTCTCTAGATATAACTGCCTCGAAAGCCCACTTAGACTTTGGTATCCTCCAATGATTCTCTATCCCCATAGATTTTTCAATAATTTTATGAAATAATTCTTCCTTCCTTCTCTTCTTCTCCCTTCCTTCCTTCTTTCTGTCCTTCCTTCTCTCCCTGCCTCTTTTGTACTGAAAATCTGGGACTAGATTATGTTATTGGCTTTACCATCTTCTATGTTGGATAAAAAAAGGAGTAGGAAGGCTGACTGTGTACCCGGTGGCCATGGAGGGAGAGGCGGGGCCCAAGTGCAGGGCTCGTCTGGGTGTGTCATGGAGCAACAGAGCAGCAGCCACACATTCATGGCTATACAACGTGATCCTGCATGGAGCAGGCATGGCTTCAGGGTGAATCCAGGAGGGATACAGAGGACAGCTTTTTTTTCTGTTGAAGCTTTGAAGTCTAATCTCCAGATGGCAGAGGGAAGAATCAGGCAGATGAATAATAACAATAAATGTTTACAGCCATGCTAATAAGGCTGCATTCTGTTGGAGTGTACTTTAGGTACCAGCAGAGTGGAGCTAAGATTCCAGAAATTCAAGAGTAGAAAAAGAATCGCTCTCATTTACCGACTAATATTTGAAAGTGAATCTTTTTATTCTATAAATTTGAGCCAAGGCATAACTCACAACTACCACTGGGAGAGGAAACATGTTGGCTATTACAAATTATTCTTGTCAGATTCTTTCTTAATGGCAGATTTTGATAAAAAGGATGAGACTGCAAGAACACTTGGTTTGGGGACAGTGATTCACAAAAAAGAAGAAAGGATCAAAAAGCAGTATCAGAGAGCTGGGTGGGTCAATGGAAATTCTTTTAAAAATTTGGTCTGTACATAACTGTAGATGTTTTAAAATAAAACATGTGACTTTCCATGCAGCATAACTAATTATCAATCTAGTGTTTTACTAGCACATGGTTAAGAGACATATAATTTTTCTGGAATAACCACCCAGAGAGAATAACAAATAAAATACCCCTAAAAGACTAAGGGCAAAAGAATCTTTATTCTATTACCCACATCAGGTATTGAAATGTACTCTAAAGCTACAAAATAAAAATTCTTACTGTGATGCTGATGCCAGAATTGACAGACAGAGCAGTGGAAGAAATAAATTTGTCAAAACCAGACTTCAAGATATATGTAAATATGTATTATATGTTAAATGTATTAAATATCCAGAGGGAAATTATTAGCCTTTATATAGTTCTGAGATAGTTAATATATAAGAAATAATTTGAGAAAAAAATTTTACTTGTTACAAAACATAGGTGAAAAATAACAAACATCCTCTCAAACACATAGCTGAGCTCCCAAGACACTAAAGGGGACTCTGCAGATGCTGGAAATTAAAGCAAAGCTAAAAAGTAAAGAATGGCGGAGACTGAAGTTGTTTATAATCCTGGAGTTGATTGCAGACGTGGGAAAACAAGAGGTTTGTTTTTTATTGCCACAGAAAGACAGGAGGTAAAGCCAACCACTCCTGGTGGAGGTTCAACATGGCGATACCATATAAATCTAAAACTTTTGATAGTTACACCTGCAGAGAAAAGGTGAACTAGAAAAAAATTAATCTCTCAGTATAGAGGTGTAACATGAAACTTGTCAGGTTTGGCCTGAACTCTGTGTGAAAAAATTCTTCACAGAGAGTTTATAACTACTTACCTACTCTCATGAAGTTCTTACTTTCTCAGGGGGCTAAAAATCCCTGAGCTGAGAACATAAAAAAAAGTGATTGTTTGCACACCCATGTTCATGGCAGTGCTATTTACAATAGCCAGAAGGTGGAAGCAGCCTAAATGTGCATTGGTAAATGAATGAGTAAAGAAAACGTGGTATGTACATACAATGGAATATTATCTGGCCTTAAAAAGGAGGGACATTATGACACATGTGACAACACGGATGAACCTTGATAAGAGTATGCCAACTGAAATTAGCCACTCACAAAACGGTATGACTCCACTTACGTGATGTATCTAAAGTAATTAAACTTACAGAAACAGAAAGAAGACTGTTGGTTAACAGGGCTGGGGGTGAGAAGTGGGGGAAGGGAAGTGTTTAATGGGCACAGAGTTTCAGTTCTGCGAGATGAAAAAGTTCTGGAGAACTATTTCACAATAATATAAATATACTTAATACTATTGAACTGTATACTTAAAAATGATTAAGATGGTAAATTTTATGTTATGCATTTTTACCACAATTTATTACTAAAAAAAAGATGAGCCAAAAAGGGACACAGTTTGAGAGCAGGAGGTGTTCCAGGGGAAATCAAAGCAAATGATCTCTGGAAGGGTGTCCTCTCCACACAGGCTGCTGAAGACTCCCGTAAATATAGATCCTGGGAACTCATAACTTATAATTGCAGAGATCATAAGAAATAAGTAAGAGATGATCAACAGATGAGATATGATCAAAATTAAGCAAAAACAACCAATGACAGAATATAATTTATTATATTCAAAATTCAAAATATTATCAAAAAATAACAAAACTGTTGGATACAAATTATTAAACAGATACGTTAAAATGCCTGATAAAATATAGAGGAAAAAAAACAGAAAAAGGAGAAAGATTTATGAAAGTAAAGTGGTATAAAAAATAAAACAAGAACTAGATTTGAAATATAAAATTTCATCCACCGATATTTAAAATTCAATGGATGACCTTAACAAAATAAGATAACATTTAAGAACTGAAGGACTGACCTGAAGAATTTTTTACGAAACAGGACAAAAACTCCAAGAGACACAAAGCAAGAAAGGGAAATTAAAATATGTGAGTAATAGAATAAAGATTAGTATATATCCAATTACATTTACAAGGTGAGACCAGAGAGAATTGGGAAGAGGTGATAGTTGATGAGATATATGTTGAGAATTTTTTAGAATCGATTAAAAGAATGAATTCTTCTGATTCAAGAAGCACAACATAGTTCACAACAAGGCAAGCTTGTAGATTCTAGAAGGCTCAGGAACAACAGAGAAGATGATATTGATATGTATTGTTAAAGATGAGATGAACTTTTCCTAAGCGATCATACTAAAATGAGCATTGCTAAAAGAAGAAATAAAATAAGAAAAGTCCTAGAGGTGTGACAGCATGATAATTACAGATGCTGTGTGACCTGGCATGTCAGGTATAGGGAGGGCAGCAGGAGGTGAGGGGAGAAGCAGCATAGGTTTATCTGGGAAGTTTGAACATTACTTTGACTGATAGTCTTTAGAGACAGACACAAACACCAGAGAATTTTGGAAAGATTTTTCCATAGCTGTCTTTTAAATTTACAATTGGATTTTTATTCTCAACTACAGTTGAGTAGAAAATAGATGAGATGAGACGACTCTAGCCTTTCCTTTTTCTGTACCATGTGATCCGGTTTCCCTTCAGATGTGATCACCATATGTCTCATATTTTCCAAGAATCTTTGAATTTCAAATAATCTGTCTTGTGGCTGCCCAAAGTATTCTCAGACTTGTCAGTCCATGCGTCCTGATTTTCATTGCAGAAAAGGTAGCTACTGGGCCTCCAATCACATACTTCTCCTCTCATGGGAGATGGATTTGTGGTTCTTTCAACATGTTCTTTCAGGTCTATCAAGGGAGATACCAGCTCCGCAATGTGAATTAGGGAGCCAGAGAACACCACGCTTGCCATTCTGTTAAATGACAATGAGAAATTCCAGTAATGAAAGGGGTAAGCAACAGCACAGTCTGTGTGCCTGTATTTTTAGCCTGTGTACAAGAGGCTCACAACCTTAATTTTCACAGCAACATAAATATTATGACTATAATTAACCATGAATATTTGATGAAGTTTGAGAGCATTATCTACACTTGCTTAATATCTTTGGATGTCATTCTAAATTCTGGATGCTTTTTAAGTATGGAAATGTTCTCTGTGTGCTGCCAAATTTCTAAACAAATGCCTGGTGGAAAATTACACCTTAGCCAGAACAATAATGCAAGTAAATAGGTAATAATGGGTATGTATTTTGCACATTAGCTTGACACACAGCATTAAAATGTCCCAGGACATTAGAGACTGAGTTTTTATAAAGAGAATTAAAATAGGCATAATAGCCATGATTTATCTGAGAGATGGATGCATTGCAGAGAAGTATTTTTCATACATGAGAAACAAAGTTGTTCCCTGTTAAACTTTCAGGGACTCTCAAGTTGGGAGAAGTGGCATATCTTTGGCAGGCACTAATTTGCAGGTAGCAATCGAATGCCTAAAGATAATCTGGGGATGCAATGTTTGTCTAGGACAATTTATGGCCAGTTGGGAAACAAAATGTGTGTTTACTGGAAGTTTTTTCCTAATTTTTCTTTTTTTAAAATAAGAAATTTTTTCTTAAAAGTGTACATTTTCTTCATTTTGTAGTAAACCTATGTAAAGTTGAGGTAAAAAGGAGGTGATCTCTGACAAAATGTATTTGAAATATTGAGGCAAAGTCCAGCAGCACAACTGGCTTTCTTAGTCCTCACAGGAAATTTTCCTCTCTGTGTAAGTCATTAGGATAGACTCTCAAGCCTGTTGGGTAGCGCTCGGCACTTCTGGTGACCTCGGCACTGAGCGGGTCTTAGGTTGGCAGCACTGGTAGAGGTGGAGGATTAAAGATGGCAGCAGATTCTTTGTTATTTCACCCACCAAGAGGAAGAACCCATTTCCCCTCCATCTGGATCTGGGCTACCCATTGAAATGCTTGATCAATACAGCATGGAAGAAGTGATGCTATGCTAGTTCCAAGGCTAGCATTTAGGGGGATCAGCAGCTTCCACCTTGTCTTCCTGGACACTGAGCCACTATGAAGGAATACTGATGATGCTGAAGCCATCTTTCTCTGAGGAAGCCCAAGCCACATGCCGAGGCCACTCGGAGCTGCTCTTGTGAATGGGAAAAGTTGCACCAACAGTCTCATCAACTGCCAGCCATGTGAGTGAGTCTGGTGAGCTTGGACATCCATCCTGGTCAATCCTTCAGAGGACTTGGCCCCAGCCACCATTGGACAGAAGTGGCATGAAGGACACCAAGTAAGACCTTCGCAGCTGAGCCAATCTTCCCACAGAACCATGGGGATAGTAATACGTTGTTTGCCCCATTAACTTGTGGGGTACTTAGTAATGCAGCCATAGATAACCAAAACCATGAGGGCAGTGGAAATGGGCCTATTATGAATTATGCCTTCTCCTTCCCTGCTTCTCTCCCATTGTCCCTCTGTCACAAGTGAATTGGGACATCCAGCCCAAGTGGGGTCAGAGAACAGTCTCAGATAAATGCACTTGAAAGACAGTAGGGAGAGAGAGGCTACTGATACCTTCTGGTGTCTACAGCTTGTACTGCATAGTGTTGTGAGATTCCAAGCTCTGCAGTCAGAGCTACCACAGTTCAAGAGCTAACCCCAGTCCCTGCCAGCAGAGGGTCCCTGGGCAACTTGCATCATCTGTCTGCATCTAGAGAAAATGAATGTAAATCTTTTTAGTATAATAGTACTGATACACAATAAGAGCTCAACAAAGTGATTATTGTCATTGTTGCTGTGATAGTGACGATGATACCTTGACACTTATAATTTGCCTTTCCCGTGCCAACTTCTGGCCTTCCTTATGTTAGATTCTGGCTTTTATGAGTCAAATAACAAACATTTCATGTTATCTTGTGGCCTTCGATTTAATCGAATTGATTTCCAATCAATTTGATTATATCAGTGTTTGTGTAAGGATTTTTAAATATGTCTGTATTAGAAATTTTAAATTTATTATTCAAATATTTTATGAGTTTGTCATTCTTATTTTGTAAAGATGATTAAATATCAGAAACATAAAATGTTTGTAATGATAATACAGTAGACGTTTCAAGTGACCTCCACTTAATTAATTAATGGGGTTAATCATTACTCTCCCTGCTGCCTGGGAATTGTACTGACTAAGGCTCCTGACACACTGACAGTTCAGGGCTGGGCTGCCCCTCTGTTATACCTCAGATTCTGCATACAAAGAATCAGTTGTGTTTGTTCACAAACCTGTTTATGTCTATGTTCCTTATGGTTGTAATTGCATAATTTAATTAAATATTATATCACTTGACAATCTGTGGTTGTTAAAAGAGTATTATTTAGATAGCAAATAAATAGAAAATTCTGAAAAGAATATAGACAAGTCACTAAAATAAGCTGATGTCAAATTAGGTGAAGTGAAACAATTGTGAAAGACTGGAAAAATAATCTAGAAGGATTTTACAGTTTCCTTTATGAGTATTTTTAAGTCTTTGTCATACTTTAAGGAACTTAAATGAAAACAGAAACTGGAAATTATAGGTGGGGAAATAAAGATATGGATTGGGAGCAAAGTGAACTCACATTCAGCGAAAGGCCTCGGCCCTATACCAAAGGTTGGCGCTTTCATCATCAACATTTTTATTAACAGACCAATCACTAATCCTAGTTGTGTCTGATAAATGGACTCACCAGTGGTATGCTGGTAAATGTTCCACAGATAGCTCTCTGAGAGTAGGAAGGAAGTCCTGATTTGTAGCATGTACCAGTTCTCATGGTGCAAATATTCTTACCATAGTTGATTTCAAGCTGTCAATGTGATGTCAATCAGCTCACATAATTCCTGAAAATTTAACAATGCCTCTCTTAGATTGGTTCAATTCAAGAAGAGAAGGAATCCTTAGGGCATATTGAAAGAAGCCCACGTTTAATCTAAACTTAATGTTCATTTGAGTTAAACTAGTTGACTAGTTGTTCACTGGTGAAGGAAAAGAACAAAACCTAAAGAATTTATGTGAAATTTGGAGAACACATTCTCAAAGTCATAAAAATAATAATTTAAAAACCAAGCCATAAAAAAATTTCTATGATCCAGATACAGGGTAAATGTCCATTGACATGTTGGTCAGGACTCTACTCTCTACAAAGCACAAAACCAGTATTTAACCTTTTTTAGCAACATTTTTCAGCATAACAAAATTTATTCAGTTATCTGACAAATTGGGTCAGTAAATCTTTTTTCCCTTTACTTAAATCAGTCTGAGGAAGGGTATATCTTCTAGATATCACCTCTTAATTGAAGTAAGGCTTTACTTTGGAAAATTAATTTATATTGTTGCTATTAATATTTATTATTAATATTTTAAATAATCACATAATGGATGACATTTGGGGATTTTATTATATTTTTAGAGCTGTAGGTATGGAAATGTCACCCCAGAAAATCTCTACTTTTTTATATTCAGCAGTCATACACATTTTCAGGAATGAATTATGTACAAAAGCAAGGAACTGATTGTGATATTGCGAAAGGTCTCTTGTCTTTGAAGGATTAATTACTATACCCGTGGGTTCTGACTTAATAGAGTGCAATGTTCTGATTTAGTAGAGTACAATGATCAAGGAAAAGCAAACAATTTGCATAGATAGAAAACTGCCCCTATTAGCTTCTGCAAGGTCAAACGTTGTTAAAGGCACTGATTGACTTACCAGCCTCCTGCTTCCATTTCCTCTTCTATAAGCATATGCATTATTTAAGCTTTCAGGAAGCATCATTAACAGAAACTGTAGCTGTGTCATTCTATGAGAGTTTCATATCAGAAATCCTCAAGGCTACAGATGCTGGAGGTGGTTCCATTGATCATGCCATATTTCTGAAGCAAAGCGATAATGGGCTGCCTGACTGAGCTCTAACGAGCAACATTCTCTAGGTATGAGAGCTCAGGGATGACCGGACTTCATGGCTCAGCTCCTCAACTCCACCTTTGCCGAATAGAAAGTGATATTGTGCTTCTCTTCCATAGGTAAGAAAACCCTCCCTTTACATGAGCCCTTATTCCTCTTTCCAGGATCACACCAAAGGGAGAGAAGACCAGGAAGAAATGCTGACACTGCAATACTTTTAGTACCCAAAGACCATTCTCCCACTACCATACAAAGAACGTGTGTGGAATGGAGGAGCTGCATTCACAGGAGCACAGGGCTGAAAGGAACATGATGGTTCATTTGCTTTGCTTTATAGATGGTGAAATGGAAACCTAGAGAGGTGGACTGACCTGCTCCTTCATGAGTGCCTTGTTTAGTGCAAGGCGTCTTGATACTCAGTCTAGTACTTGATTCTACTTTTTTTCCTAGTGGAAGAAGTGACCGCTTAGGTGAACTGTCTGGGCCTAGTTTTCTTCTCTCCCTTTGGTCCTTTCATGTGATAAGAGTTGTTCTACCCTAAGACACAAATAACACTCAGAGAGGCTTCACCTGTAGAAGTTCACTCAGATTGTCAATACCAAAGTTGAGGTTTCAGTCTAGGTTTACCTGATGTCAAAGTCCGTGGTCTTTCAACGGTACCTATTAGCTCTAAGAATAATAGTTGTCATTGTAACCTGTCCACAAGTGCCTCAGGGTGGGTTGGCAATCATGACAATCTATAATGTTGAGTAACAGGTACTTCCTACCTGTCCTCACCATGTACGTGGGCAAGCCTTGCTTTCTTTTCCAGACCTCCCTGGGGTATTCCTTACCTCATTTCAGCAGAAAAGACATTTCTTCCTCCACCTGGGTATGTTTCAAATGGCCCTGCAAAAAATTTTAAGGTTTGAAATTCCAGCTTCACTCTTTGTTACAGCTTGGGATAGAGACAAGAATGTAGTAGGGCCACTGTCTGAGAACAAAGACCCCTGCCTTTCCCCTGGATCACCAGAAGATTTCCTGAGTAGCATGCCCTGAACACTGGTTTTGGGCAGAAGTCAGGGGATTTTTTCATCACGTAATTCTATACACATAAAATTATAGCTCTTGCTAAGGAATCAATATGTGAGTAAAGGCAAATATATTTTGGAAATACTATTCCCAAATATATGGAAATCATTTCAACATTCTTTTTACAGGTTTACTTCTCGGAAATTCTTCAGAAAGAGATGGGAAGAAAATATGGAGCATTTTTCAGAAAAAAAAAATAAAACAAATGAAAAGGTTTAGTGACTTCTAAGACAATGTGGCCAGTGGGGGTGGGGGAGGGGCATAAAGCAGGCCTTTCTATTGATTTTGTCCTGCGTAGCACCCTGCAGTCACTGAAATGCGCACAGGCTCTCTAACCTAATAGTAAAAAGACTGAGTTAAGTTAGAGTTAGCTGAGTTCTAACTGAACTCGGGATTTCTAGCTTGGAAACCAAGCAAAAATTCTTGGCCAGTGTGGAATTAATTTAATCAGGCCTCTTGGCTTTTGGGGTAGATCCTAATGGAGCCAGCAGTAAGTGGTCCTACATGAGGGGCTGAAGAATGCATCCTGGTGTGTGTGTGTGTGTGTGTGTGTCAGAGAGGGGAGGTAGAGGAAGAGGGAGGCCAATGGCTGCAAAGGGCTTGGCATCTTCCTAGGTCCTGCCTTCTGTCCTGCTCCCCTTCTCTGGCCATGTCCATTTTGTGCTGGGAGAACAGGCACAGGGCAGTGGCCTGGGATTTAGTAATCAAAATGGGGAGGGAATCAGCGCCTTCAATGTGGTTGGAGGAAAGGGGATAGGTACAGAGAACAAAACATAATGATACAATGTTTTCCTAGGTTTCCCTACATTTTGGAGAAACAGGGCTACTAATAAAAAGTTCCCTAATGGCACACTTAGCATAATAAAACACAAATCATTGGCTTTATTTTTCTTTCTTTCAACCTCCATCAGCAAAACTATTTGAATTGAGGTGCACATGAGAAATACCCTCTTAGTCTGCCGTTAGCCCTCTCAGGACTCGCTGGCCACCTGAATGTATTTCTTACGTTTCCCACGAGGCCAATGATTTATACAATGCGTCCTTCCCCAGAACCCACAGCCGAACATTGACATATTCCAGCAATCAGTTCACATTGCCTTCATCCAGGAAGCCTTCTTTGTGCACTGAACTCGAAGAATCACTGAGTGCCCTCAGATAAACTTCTGCTACTCATCTTTCTCAGTTTAAGATGTGTACTGTGGAACGGAAGTGTTTTGTTAATGCTTAGCATGACACCAAAGCTGTTTCTGCATTTTCCTATCGTACATTTCTACTGTCTTTAGCTCAGCATCTTTTTGCTATGGGGAGAGATCCCACACAATGCACAGATGGACTGGGAACGGAGGCAAATTTCTATGGGGCTCAAAACTCGTTCTGCCATATGCTGTTCTGTCTCCTTCCGAATTCTGTCAAGCACACCGCCACTGGCTGGCACAGAGTGACAAAGATGGAGAGGCTTTAATCAGTTGAAAGTCTTCAATTTATAACCATTTGAATAACTTCTCTAAGTAAAAAAGGCAAGTGTCAATTCAAGTTATTTGTTTGGGGAAAAAAATTCTGTTTCTCGCCTCTGTAAATTAATTTTTCCAGGAATTCTGTGTGATCTCGGAAACGTGAACACTTTGAATTAGCCTGTTTCATGTAATACAGAAATGATGTTAAAACCCTGATACATTAAGATAGAGTTTTATTACCTGTCAGTCAGTCTTTCATTCCTAGAATGCCCCAGCAAGCAGTAACATTCTTTATGTCTCTGCACAATTTAAATTACAGGCCTGCTTATTTTTTATTTTAAACATAAATAAAATTTATTACTACCAGAGCAGTAGTGAATCCCAGATTTTTATGCTATCAGACTTGTATACAGTGAAAGAAATTTTGCTCTTATGCTTTCTTGGAGCTTTTCAAATCCTTTTATCCCAGCTTTGGTCTTTTGTTCATTCCTTATTTCTTCCTATGATATTTTTTTATTTTTCAGTTTGTGTTAAAATGTAATAAAATGGCCCAAATTATTTTAACTCCATATCCCTATATTTATGTCCATTTTCTCCATATCCATATCTTTACTTTGATAGTTTCTTTCAGATGAATTATATTTTGATGAATTTTAAAGGATTGACTCTTAAGTTTCAAATGGGGGCCCTACTCTTATCAAGCTAATGTAGTTAAAACGATATTGTTAAAGGTCTCTGATATCCTTAAAAGATGTTTCTAGGCAAGAGAGACAAATAATCAAAGTAATCCTTACCAGATGTTTTCAGATTTGTCACCAGTACCTGAGTTTATCCCTGCAATCATCAGTAGGCATTTTGGCCAAGAATAGTGACTAATACTATGTTAGTTCATTTTCTGCTTCTATAACAGAATACTACAGACTGAGCAATTTATAAAGAATAGAAGTTTATTTAGTTCGTGGTTCTGGAGGCTGTGAAGTCCAAGAGTATGGTGCCAGCATCTAGCAAGTGTCATCCCTTGGTGGATGGCATCACATGGCAAGTGAGCATACAATACAGAAAGAAAATGGGAGTCAAACTATCCTTTCAGTGCAATAACTAACCTACAATTCCTTCATGAGGGTAGAGCCCTCACAACCTAATCACCTCTTAAGGGCTGTATGTCTTAATACTGTTACAACGGCAAGTAAGTTTCCAGCACACAAACTTTTGGGGGACACATTCAAACCATGGCAAGTCCTGACTAAACGTGGACCAAGAGGTATTTTGTGGGAAGAAGTAGTTGTCTTCCCAAGTTTAAAAGATAAGTGAAATTTAAGAGATAAGTGAAATCTTTAAGAGATAAAGTGAAAGCTTTAAGAGATAAGTGAAATATCCCAGATGATCTTAATTTATAGCATCTAAAAATATTATCTGAAGCTTAGACATTGACAGAAGAAATCTCTGTATGTTCTTTCTGGGCTTGACTTTCTATAGCTGGATTATTTTATTAATACAATTCATAGAAACAAGGGTCAACTGATAGATTTTTGTCCAGTAGAGATGCGAATCATTTCTGTCCAATGGAGTAAATATCTTCAAAATTATAGTTTCTAAAACATTAATAATTTTGTACCAACCACAGCGATAATCTTACCCTAGAAATTTTAGCTTCTACAATGCTTTTCCAACTAGGTTTTACATCTTATTGGTTCCTTCTTTAATGAGTTAAGTAAAATATTTACCACGTTCATTTTATATCTGAATGAGAGTCATGATTTTACGTTTTTGAAACTTATGCTTTAATAATGATCTCATCTCACATTATGAATTCAACATCCATCAATTTATTTTGGCATTTCTAAAACCTATTTTCATTTCTTTGTCTGGTCTATTATCTAAATTCATGTTTTATTTCTGTGTAAATTTTGCATATTTTGTATATTCCTGCATTATCTCCTGAAAGTTTAAAGGCATGCTTCAAAGTTCAGTTTTTCTCATATTGTGCTATCGAATCCATCTCATAATCCATTCCAGACTCAATCTTTAATGTCAGAAAAATTTTCTAGTTTGACCCCCTCAGGAACTCTCTCTTCCCCTAACTGCTTTTCTCTGATCTTCCCTAGCTTTGTTGTGTCTTTCTGGAGGGTAGGTGAAAAGAATGTTTTCTGGGCATGGCCAAGAGCAAAATTATCACAAAGGGAAAAAAACGGAAGAGTCATTATGCTGTGTAGGTACTTTAACACTCTAAATTTTATCAGATCTTCACAGTACCCTGGTAGACTGTACACACTATCCCCATTTATAGATGAAGTAATTGAGACCACAAAGGATTAAGTGACTTGCCCAGTCCTATACATCTGGTGAGTGGTAGAACCTAGATCTAATCCTAGTTTCTCCCGAAGCTTGTGTGCTTTCTGTTATTCAGTATCACTTGAAATACATTTACATTTTTGTTGCAATTAACCTGCTGCAGATACCATAGGATGATGAGCCCCTGTGTATAATGAACAGGTGCTACACATCATGACCCTGTGCCAAAGTCACCTAAGATACAGGATTGTATTTTCAAGCTTAACAGGTTTTGGTATGCAGCAAGCTTTGCCTTTCCTTTGTCTTGTTTTCAATTTGACACCATTTGATGTATGCCTAGCTTCCACTGTCACATACATGGGCTGGAATATTAAAGCAACAGGAAGGACCCTGCAGTGGTAGGAAATTGGGCATTCGTGGACCAGGTAGTTTCAACAAATAAGCTGGTTTGTACATGGCAGAAGTATTGAGGAAAAGAAAGAAGTGGGTCGGGCTTGTTAAATGTAGCAATATATAAGAAACAGTAACCAAAAATAGCACCAGCTGTAGCCATTATTCACAGGTGCTCTTAATTTGTCAATCCAATTAGGTATTTTTATATTCCAATTTCCCTTTTGTTTCTCTTTTACATGATGCAATCTTTACTTGCTGAAAGATCAAATGGTGATCAACTGATTTGGTTACTTCAGCACCACCGATAATTAAAGAGATCACCCTACTCTTCCTCAGTTCCATCCAAACAGAAATGTAAAACTGTGGAAAATAGAGGTAATGGGATGAAAGAATGAAAAGAATGAAAAAATTCACTATGTATACTTTAGTATCTATGGTTTAAAGAATTCAAATGAAAATTTAAAACCAAATGTCCTTTAAAACTCATGCTTTTTGCATCTCAATTTTCTTTGCTGGCTAAAAGAGAAAAATAAAAAGGATTTCTGTGTTAAGGACAATACAGTACAGATAATGTACAAATTTCCTTCTTTCAGGAAATGTGAATGGATGAAGATATGTTTCTAATTTTCAGAACAAATGTGCTTCATTTCTAAGACTTTTAGCCATTACTAACCCTGCAACTTTACTTAGAGAAGATATTCAGGGCAAAATATTTCTATACGATTCATGGAAGAGAAAAATGATGAATCATTTCAATTCCAATGTGGAAATGATTTTTCTCTAGTCTTATTTGTACTGCAAAGAGAACTTTACACCTGCTGCATAGTATATTTTATCTTGTGTTTAAGAGAATAGAGAAGATGCTGCTATTTATTCCTCCAAGTAGTACTTTTGCATCCACATTCCCCTTCCTAACAGAATTTCAGCCCAGCTGGAAATGAAGGTCACATCAAATACCAAAGATATTTCAATTCCAAAGGTGGATAATCACATCAGCTATTCCAGTTACAAAAAAAGTTTTGCATGAAATCATGCAGTCACATACTAGAGAGGAAACCCAATAGTTGCCATCAGGTATTTAGGATATATTTTATTGCTACCTTAAGAGGATGACTATCTTAAGATATTATTATCTTAAAATCTTCAGCTAATTAATAAAAATGTGATGATGTTAAATTACTTAGCACTAGCAAAAAAATAAGACTTCCAATATAACACACGAAGAATTATTTGATCCAGATACTTACCACTGGGTAAAAATCTAAAGGTTTTAACTAGAACAAAGACCACAGGAGGCTATTAACCATGATTTTTTGTGTGTGTTTTTATGTAGACTCATTCATCCAAGTTACCAGAATAGTCAAATCCTGGGCAGGCTTAATTTAATTCACGTTTGAAGACATTTAGTAAACATCTACCCCATCTAAGAGGTGCTTCTCTTGACATGAAGAAGACTGCTCAGCATCCTTGCTGGGGCCCACCAGGACCTAGGTGCCTGGTGCCTGCTAAATTTTGACTTGGTCTTTCACACTTGCTCTGCTCCAGTTACGTCATTTCTGTCCTTAAACGTATGAAGCTTTTTCCCACCTCAGGATAGTCAGACTTGCTGCTTCTTGTCTGAAACACTCTTCCCCATTGTTACGAGGCTGAGGTTTCTTATCATTTAAGGTTCACCTTGAAACTCACCTCTCAGGAGAGCTCTTTCATGGCCAAGTCAACTGGACCCCAATCTCTCCCACAGTCATTCTTTATTCCTTTCCTCTGATTTATTTTCTTCTTCCGAGTTGCCGCTATTCAAAATAATCTAGTTGACTGACTTACGTATTGTTTATTTTCAAACCAGGACAAAAGTTCCAGAGAAAAGAGATCTTATGTGCTGGTTCACATTGGCATCTAGGACTGTGCCTCACTCAGAGTGTGCACTCAAAAAGAGATGGAGAGATAGAGTTGGGAGCTTAAAAACTTTAGACAAAAGACATAAATTATGTATTTATTCTGCAAAGTAGAAGTAGAATGTCCTGCAAAGGATTGGAAATGCTAGCGGTGATTCCCATGAGGGAAGAATTATTTCCAACTGCAGAATTCAACAGCTTTATCAAAAAAGTATCATCATTTCAACTGTGCCACGAAATGGGTACATTTTTACACACAGGATAGTCTGCGTCTCGGGCAGACCAAGATAAGAGGAAAGCAGTGAGCAAAGGCTGGGAAGAGATGATAACTGAGATTTGCTCAAGTGAGTAGATGACTTCAGAAAGAATCCAAAATGTTTTATATCCTGGCCCAACACTCTACATCTGAGCTATTGTTATGGGCCAAATTGTGTCCCCCTTCCTCAAATTCATATGTTTAAGTCCTAATACCCAGTGCATCAGAAAGTGAGCATATTTGGAGATAAGGCCTTCACAAAGGTGATTAAGTTAAAATGGTGCTGTTAGGGGTGAGCCCTAATCCAGTCTGACTGGTGTGTTTATAGGAAGAGGAGATGAGGATGCAGAGAGACGCACCAGGATGCACAGGAACAGAGGAGAAGCCATGTGAGGACACATGTGAGAAGGCTGCCAGAGAGAGGCCTCAGGAGAAAACAGCCCTGCCAACACCTTGATCTTGGACTTCCAGCCTCCAGAATTGCAGGAAAATACCTTTTTGCTGTTTAAACTACCTAATGTGGTATTTCGTTATAACAGTCCTAGAAAACTAACAGAGATACCTTAAGAATTTTAACCTATGTTTGTTCTCTCATCTGCCAAGTGTTGATAACATCATGAGATAGTAAAAAACTCACATGAGACAAGAATCATTAAAGTTCTCTTAAAACTAGAATAAATTTAGAACTAAAAGAGATCTCAAAAATAGCCCAAGTGGCTGATTTTAGTTTCTCTTGCCTCTTTCTCCCAGTTTTAACAGCAGAAAGAACTGTGGGGTTGGTCTTGTTTAATGCATTTGTCACATGGTTGACAATCCCAAGCCTTTCCCTGGAGGGAGATATTATGTCTGTGTTGAAGAAAGGGCTGGAAGAAATAGCCAAAGCAGCAGTCGGTAGTAAAAACAAACTCTTTGGTCTGTGCTACTCTTTGTTTCTTTTCTGACACCTTCCATATGTGAAGCCCCCACTACAGACACAGCACTGCGCTGATAACACAGGGTCTGTCCTTTCTGTCTGTCCTTCTGTCTGGAGTGTGAACCTCTTAAGGAGGTTCTATTTATATAACCAACATCCATGCTTGGCTCAGAGTCGGCATTCAATCAATGATTGAGTGAATGCCACTGAAATACTTCCTTTGCATTCTCTATGTATTACAAAAGGAAGTATATTGTAGTGAAGGCTTAGAGACCGGCCTGCGTTTCAGGCCAGGACACAAACTTTTTCACCTCTGACATTGTGCATTTTACAGATCCTATCAGAGAACTACTTTTTCCCCCTTGGCCATTCAAGACGGTAATAACCATGTTATCACTGGCTTTAAGGATTAAACTAAATAATATATGTAAAGTGCCTAGTACAGCCTTAGTATCTAGTCAGTGTTGAACATTGTGTTTTAATATCGTTTTTGGTATTATACCTGTCTGCTCTCTTTTTTATACCAATGGGATGTGCTTTCTTGTCAGCTCTTCTAGGGCAAAGCCTGTATTGTTTTACTTTATCTGTACCATACCATGTGAAACCAGCACTGTTCATTGATTAGTTGATCTTTTTATCTATAAAGATAGTAATGAGACTAATAAGAGCTCATTTCTCCCTGTAAATAAATCCATAGGTAATCGGGAGCTCAGATCCTGTTTGGTAAGAAAGCTTTCCTTGATCAAAGTCACTTATCAGATTTATAATAGCAACCCATGCTTCTGCTTTGCTTATGGTTCTTTGATTACTTATATATAATTTGAGTGAACTAAACCAGACAGCCAGATCACAGTGAATTTTGTTTAATTGCATTCAACTTTTTCACTTATACATTTTCGTCTGTTGAGACAATCCAGAAACTACCGCAGGGTACCTATTTGCTTATTCTTCTAATTAAGTAAAGCTTTCTATAGCCTAGAAAGCTCATCTCAAACCGTATTCTTTTTTCTGCAGCAATGACCTCTCTCCAACCCCACAGCAAATTCCGGCATTTGCATTGTGCCGTGGAAGCTGCTGCGTTGTGCATGCTCCAGGCTGTGTTTGTGGACGGTCACGTCGCCAGGGAAGTCAAGCTCATTTATCATCCTTGCCAGGCACTGGCAGGGCTGCCTGAAGAGAAAAATATCCAAAAGCAGGCAGTGACGAAGCTACAGGAGAGACTCAGTGAGGAGCAGAGGGGCGGAAAGGGAGGTGTGGGGGTGGCAGTGTGGAGCCAGGCACATGTGAATGCCTGGAAGGACAGGCTCCTGAGTCATAGCTCTGTTGCTGATGAGAAGCCTTCACAGTGACAAAGCTGGGCCTTCTGGCTCCCCATATGTCATAGACCACATTTTAAAACATAGGTTGTGGCAGTAATGGCCCCTGATTTGCTCATACCTCCCCATCTCCACACCCTTGCGTAATCCTTTCCACAACGACTCTGAGCTGGTCCATGGATGGTAGCGCATATGATACAAACAGAGATTTGAAAAGCTCTTGTTTATTGGGACTTACTCTCTTGCTGCTCATGGAACCCCATGCCTCTTATGTGAATAAGCCTGGAATAGACTAGAATGAGAGACCACATGGAGAGAGGCGCTCATCATCCCAGCTGTCCCATCCGAGGCCATCATAAACCAGCCAGTTCCAGCTGACTCGTCAGTCCCATCAATGAGCCCCGTTAGGAAGCCAAGGTAGGACCAGTTCAGAAGAACTGCCCAGCTGAGCTCAGTTCAAAGTACTGACCTGCACACTTACATGCTAAATAAGGGGCCACAAAGTCTTGGGATGGTTTATTACGCAGTGAAAGATAACTGATAGATGCTCTACTGGTTGACTTGTCTGCCCATTTCAGGAATAATTACAATTTAGTCTTTCATGGCTGTTTTCAAGGTTTCATTTGGAAAATTCTGCTCTAAAAACAAGAAAGTGATTAAAAAATAAAGCAACCTAGTAATAATGATTGCTACATGATAGGGGCATTTTCTAAAACAGCCTCTCCTTGTGACTTCCAGAGGTATTTGTGAGGTGAGATGGGGGTGAGGAGAAGATTCTTAACAGTGCCAAAAGGAAGTGGCATCACTTAAGAACAGCAGCATTTTGAAACCAGAGAATCTTGAAATGCTTTAGCTTATTGGATCAACAATATGACATGATGGACATTTTCACTGTTGCAGGAAAATCACTCCTGACTCTGTTGTCCTCTATAGTTGAATATAATGCTTAAAGGAACTGCATTTCAAACTCCTGGATCCTTAAGCTCCAAGTGCCTTAAGTTTGAGTTGAGGTGGCGAGTATGGAAGAAAGTAAGGAAAATTAAATATTTGCTATTTACATTTTGAGATTTTCCATAATTCAACTCATTCATTTTTTCAGCAAATGTTTTGTGAGTGTATGATCTCTACCAAGTCATGTGCTGCTCTGAAAGCCTGCACTGACTGCACAAGGAGGGCAGAGCACTTTGCTCTTAAATCCCATGACTTCCAAGAGGCTGGCCACTACTGCTGCGGACATCTTCACAATGTGGTCCTCTCTTCCCAGCCACCTCACCCATACAACCGCCTCAAATGAGGGCATATTACATGTCTTCTGATAGTTGTCTTTCCTCCCTAGAGAAAAGTAGATCCTGGATAAAGGCCTTTTTCCTCTGCCTAATATTTGTAAGTAATAATGATAGTGAGATTAAGAAATTAGAAAGTGTTGGCTATGTGGCCTGGTGCTTTTCCAATACTTTACATTTATTAATGGATCACTGAGGCCAGTTTTGATCAATGCAACCATGTGAGTAGCACAGTCACCAGGTAGTGCTATAAGAAGGAGGCCCATGTGGTACCCCATGGCCACCTGTGGAGTTACCTTGGAGAAAGGTGACAACTGATGCTGTGAACTGCTGGTCTCCACGAAACAGCTCCAAGCTCTTCTCTAAGGTGTCTAAACAAATATTTCATTAACTTCGGAGATAGTCTGACCCCAAAACCTATATTAAAGCTGCTCAATTTTTGTGGCTTTCGAAACTTCATATGATAATTAACAGTGGTGTTTTTCTTCCTCCATAATATAACATTAGGTCCTTAGTTATGCATATCTAGAAGTGAGATTACATTTATACATCTTATTTGTTGGGGAGGTGAATGGCTCGTTTTGTTAGTGTACTTCATAATTTATATGTGTTAAAAATCTTAATTTATATAAATCACAGAGTTATTAGTAGAAAGAGAATCATATAGGCCCAGGAGACATGACTTCAGATTCCTCTCTTTTTCTCATTTGAGGTCAAGGGCACAAGGGTCCCAGAAACTTTCCTCCTTATGATGATTAATTTTCTATGTCAACTTGACTTGGCCACAGGGTGCCCAGATATTTGGTCAAACATTACTGTGAGTGTGTCTGTGTGGGTGTTTTGGAGGAGATTAATAGTTGAATCAGTAGATTGAGTAAAGCTAATTGCCCTTCTTATGTGGGGTGCCCCTTATCTAATTAGTTGAAGTCTTGAACAGAACAAAAAGGCTGAGTAAGAGAGAACTCCTTCTGCCTGACTGAGCTGGGATGTTTTTCTTTTCCTATCTTTGGACTGGAACTGAAACACTGCTCTTCTCGGTTGTCAAGACTTCTTGGCTTTGAATTAGAACTACACCATCAGCTCTCCTGGGTCTCCAGCTTGCTGACTGCATATCTTGGGACTTCTCAGCCTCTATAATCAAGTGAACCAATTCCCTATAATCAATTTCTCTCTACATATATATACATACATGGAATTGGATGTCGTTTCTGTTTCCCTAGAGAACCTCAACTAGCAGATTCCCCTTCTTCCCCTTCCTCAGAGCAATCTGACTTCTGAACTCCCTCACTTCCTCCCTGTATTTTCAGGTGTCCTGTTGCTCACTTTTCTTTCTGCCTCCTCCGGTGAACAGCCCACTTTGGACTTTCCCTTGCAGCCCACCCAGTCCTCATGTGCACGTGGGTGCTCATAGCCATATACCTGCTTCTTCTATTTCTCTGTAGATTATGGCCTGGCTAGATCCCAAAGTCTTTCTGAACACAGAAGGGGAGATTCCATAGCTACAGCAGTGACTTAAAAGCTATGACAAAATTTGAGCCAGAACCCCAAGGAACAGTGGCAGAGCCCAGAGTGAGTGGTTCTGGTACATGTGCCAGCAATGTCTCAGTGTTCCAGCAATAGGAAACCAAAGTGGTTTCTGAACCATTTACTAATTATTCTAGCAAAATGCTTTCTTCAAGATTATTACAAGAGTATGTACCATTGTATCTTAGCCAGTGTCAGATTCTGAATAGGTAGAATTGAAATTTTTATACATATACACATACGTTTCTTGGTTTACTGTGGGATTACATGTTGATAAGCCCATCATAAACTGAAAATATCATAAGTCAAAAATGCATCTGATAGACTGACCTAACCTACCAAACGTCATAGCGTAGTATAACCAAGCTTAAACTTACTCAGAACACTTACATTAGCCTGCAGTTGGGCAAAAATCATCTAACACAAACCCTATTTTATAAGAAATTGTGGAATATCTCATGTAATATATTGAATACGGTACTGAAAGTAAAAAACACAGTGCTTGTATGGGTACTCAAAGTATGGTTTCTACTAAGTGCACATCATTTCTGGAACATTGTAAAGTAGAAAAATCATAAATTCAACCATCGTAAGTCAGGGACTGTATGTATGTATGTATGCACACACATGTATATACACACACACAGGTATATAGTGCATTCTGAAATATATTAATATATACTTAATGCTTTATATTTTTATTATGGATCTCAAGCCAAATCTTTTTCCTGGGGTAAGAATCACCATGCCCAATATTTTTCCTTTTGTGAGATATCAAGCACCATAGGGACAGCTTGGCAGTAATTATTCTTTTCTTTATCATCATCACCATAATCCATTATGAACATCACATTTGGAATAAGTAAGCAGTGTAAGCTCAGATGTCGTACTGCCTGGGTTTGAATCCTGACTGCCTTTAAAGCTGTAACAGTGGAAAAATGACTAAACTCAGTCTGAGTTTTTGTATGTACAAAATGTGAATACACATGATACTTAGACCACAGGGTTCTTGCGAGGATTAAGCAAGACTGAGCATTTAATTGGATTAGCAGAATGCCTGGCATTTGATAAACATTCCATAAATATTAGCTGCTACTTTCATCACTACTGAAGTTTATATTTATGTAATGCTTTACAGTTTAATCCATTCACATTTAATGTAATTATCGATATAATTGGTACATTTGATTTCCATTTGCTCCATCTGTTCTTTATTCCTTGATTCCCTTTTTTCTGCCTTCTTTTGGATCAAATATTTTTAGTATCCCATTTTATGTCTTCTATGAAATTTCCAGATATTACACTTTACATTTCTTTATTTACTTATTTATTTGCTGGTTGCTCTAGAGACTACAATGTACAACTTTAGCTTTTCACAGTCTATCTCCAAATAATATACTATTTCATAAACAATGTAGAATCTTATAGCAGTTCAGTTCTATAAATATTTCCTTCTCCTGCCCTTTTTGCGTTTTGTTTTATAATTTATTTCTACATATACTACAAAACTCAAGCTATATCACTAAATTTCCTTTAAATTGCTAATAATCTTTTAAAAATACATATCTGTGTATATATGTGTGTGCATGTGTATAAGATTTTTAAAAGATTTTAAAGATTTAACAATTTTTTATGTTTTTGTCATATTTACTCTTTCTGGTGTTCTGTATTTCTTCTTGTAGATTTGGACTTGCTTTTGGTATTACTTTTTCTCTCCTTGAAAAACTTCTTTGAACACTTCTTTTTTTTTTTTTTTGAGACAGAGTCTCACTGTGTTTCCTGGGCTAGAGTGAGTGCCGTGGCATCAGCCTAGCTCACAGCAACCTCAAACTCCTGGGCTCAAGCGATCCTCCTGCCTCAGCCTCCCGAGTAGCTGGGATTACAGGCATGCGCCACCATGGCCAGCTAATTTTTTCTATATATTTTTAGTTGTCTGATTAATTTCTTTCTATTTTTAGTAGAGACGGGGTCTCGCTCTTGCTCAGGCTGGTGTCGAACTCCTGAGCTCAAACAATCCACCCGCCTCGGCCTCCCAGAGTGCTAGGATTACAGGCGTGAGCCACCGCGCCCGGCCTGAACACTTCTTTAATGCAGGTTTTTTGGCAATATATTCTTTCATTGTTTGTCTGAACAGAATTGTTCATTTTGTCTTAACATTTCAATGTAATTTCATTAGATATAGAATTCTACGTCAACAGGTTTTCTTCTTCTTTAAATTTTATTGAGACATAATTGAGAAATGCAAATTATATATTTACAATGTGCAGTGTGATGTTTTGATATATGACACATTGTGAAATGACTAACACAATCAAGCTAATTACTAGAGCCATCAACTCACATAGTTATCTCTGTGTGTGTGTGTGTGTGTGTGTGTGTGTGTTTGTGTGTGTGTGTGTTTGTGTGTGTGTGTGTGTATGGTGAGAACATTTAAGACCTACTCTCTCAGCAAGTTTCAAGCATACAATCTAGTATTCATTGTACTTATCATGTTGTACATCCTACGTGACTGAAATTTTGTACCCTTTGACCACCATCTCCCTCTTTTCTCCACTCCCTAGCGCCTGGCAACTACCATTCTACTACTCTCTGCTTCTCTGAGTTTGACTTTTTTAGATTTCTCATATAAGTGAGATCCCACTGAATTTGTCTTTTTGTTTCTGGCTTATTTCACTTGGCATGATATCCTTCAGGTTTATCCATGTTATTGCAAATGACAAGATTTCCTTCTTTTTTAAGGCAATAATATTCCATTTTGTGTTTGTGTGTGTGTGTGACATTTTCTTTATGCATTTATATGTCATTGGACATAGGTTGATTTCATACCTTGGCTATTGTGAATAATGCTGCAATAGACCTGGGGTACAGATATCTCTCCAACAACATACTGATTTCGTTTCCTTTGAATATATACCTAGAAGTGGAGTTGCTGGATCATACAGCAGTTCTAGTTTTAAATTTTTGAGGAACCTTCATACTGTTTTCCATAATGGCAGTACCAATTTACATTTCTACCAAGAGTATATAAAGGTTAACTTTCTTCCACATCCTTACCAACACTTGTTATCTTTTGTCTTTTTGATAATAGCCATCCTAACAGGTATGAGGTGATTTCTCATTGTGGTTTTGATTTGTATTTCTCTGATGATTAGAGATGCTAAGAATTTTTTCATATACCTGTTGGCCATTTGTACGTATTCTTTGAGAAAGATCTATTCAAATCTTTTGCCTATTTTTAAATTGGGTTATTTGTGATTTTGCTATTGAGTTATATGAGTTCCTTATAAATTTTGGATATTAACACCTTATCAGATATGTTCTGCAAATATTTCCTTCCATTCCATAGGTTGTCTCTTCACTCTGTTGATTATTTCCCTTGCTGTGCGGAGTTTTCTAGTTTGATGCAATCCCAAATGTCTATTTTCACTTTTGTTGCCTATGAAGAATTTTTTTTTTTTCCAGCACTTTGGAGATGTTGTTCTGTAGTCTTCAAGCCTCTGTTGTTTCTGAGAAATTGGCTCTGAATCTTGTTTTTATTCCTTCGAAGATGGTATATCTTCTTTTTCTGACTGCTTTTAAGATATTTTTCTTTATCTTTGATTTTCGGCAAAACATCATAGTTGGATTTTTGACTATGTTTAATTGTGAGGCACACAGCTGTGGTTTTCTTTTTATTTTTCTCACTTGTAGTTCACTGAACTTCTTGGACCTGTGGGTATATGCCTTATGTCAATTTTTAAAAAAAAATTCTTGGCCATTATCTCTTAAAATTTATTTTCACCCCATTTTCTCTCATCTACTTCTGGGGCTCAAATTACACATATGGTACAGCATTTGATATTGTCCTACACATCTCAGATGCTGTGTTCTGTTTCCTTATTTTTTATTTTACCTTTGTATGTTCCTGTTTGGATAGTTTTTACTCACCAATCTTTGAGTTGCTAAAATGTACCTTTTTTTTAGCAGCATTTGTTAAGCCCATCTACATTTGTGATACATTTTATAGCTTTTTTCCATAATCTCTTTTATTTAGTACTTGCTCTTTGCTGAAATTCCCCTTGGTTCGGTATGTTATCTTTTTCGCTCTGCCTTTAACATTTTTTATTATAGTCATTAAAAGTCCCTGTCTAATGATTGCAACATATTGGCAATCTCTCAGTCTACTTCTTTTGACTATTTCCTCTCTTGACTATGGTTCACATTTTCTTGCTTCCCCATGTCTTAATTATTTTTTATTGTGTATCTTAATTTCTGTGTAAAATAAAAGTCATGAATAACATTTACCTCTGGAAAAGAGTAGAAAAAGTCCTGATAGGCTACTAATATATGTTGGAAGTGTGCTATGTCAATTTAATCTGTGGTTGAACTGGGTCTGGGCCCTGCTGTAGCTTTAGTTGAATACATTTTACAACATCTTCAAAGATTTACTTGATATATGGGTGGTAGCAAAGATTCCAGTGATCATTTTCTGCTTTACAGCCTAGCTGTCAGCTTTTTGAGTTGCTGGTAATTCTCTTTTCTCTCTTCAGCGTCTTGCAAGACCTCTCCACTCCATTGTCCTTTGGAGAGCCACTGCAATGTGCTTAGTGAAGACCTAGAATGCCTGAGAAGGCTTCTCTCAGTTCTCTTGCCCTGTGCCTTTGGCACACTACTCCCATTCACTCGGTGAAGGCCCAGGAGAAAGAGTTTGGGTATATCTGCAAACAGTGGCTAGGACTTTATGGAATTTTGATCTTTATGCTACTCTACATGTAGCCATTAAAAATTCATTCAGGCTGACTTCTTCATATCCCCTTCTATTAGTATTAAGTATTCCTTTGGCTTCCATCATTTTTCCAACAAGGAAAGCAGCCATAGATCTCTTCTCCTCTAGAAAGAATTTGTCACTTTATGGAATGTAGTTCATTGGATTTTTTTTTTTTTTTTTGCATACTCAGCCATCTGGTGACTTTTAAAAAGCTCTGTTTTTGTAAGTTAACTCACTTGTTCTAGTTGTTAGCCTAATTATTTTTATACCCACAACCTCCTAGTAGATGTAAAGAGAATATTCTCCATAGGAAAGACAAAGGCTTGCAATAAATTTTTGAATGAATAATAAATGAACGGGTGGATGAATACATGAATTAAATGAATGAACAGATGAATTAGGGAAAGAGCAAACCAGTTCCCCAAACCAAAGGTTTTAAAACAGAAAGTATGTTTCCACTGTAAGCTATTACCCTGAAACACAAGCCAAGTATCATTAAGGGTGTGAGGATCACCCTCTTACCCACAGAGTCATCTTTTCGGTTTAATTTGTCTTGACTGTTTCAGAATCTTTGCCTGAGAATTTTGTTTCCCCACCACCACCCCAAGCAAGCCCTAAGCATGTAATGACACAGAGAAGGAACACCTTTCATACAACAGAAAAAAATGTTATGTGGTCAACACTAGGATATTTATGCATTTATTTGGTAAATGTGGGCCTGTGAACTAACTAGTCTCAGTCTGTACGTCTAAGATCCACCAACATCTTTATAGTATAGTGATTATTATCCCCATTCTACAAGTGAAGAAAGCGAGATTCAGAGAGTTCACACAGCTAGTGAGATGCAAAGTTGGGATTTAAATCTGTGCTCCTTTTACTAAACCATGAATTCTAAGTTACTGTGAGTTTAATTCTTTATATGTAGTTTATACAGCAAGTATTTAAGCAAACATTGTCTAGTTTGATCCACATAGACAATCCCGTGAGATAATTTGAATAAGTATTATTATTTTATCTTAGAGAGGAGAAAACTGAGGCTCAGACGGATTAAGTCCACGCTGATATAAATTGTATATTCAGCCCTAGACCCTGAGAGTTCTGACTCCCCGTCCATTTGCTACATCTCACCGTTTCTCATGCTCTCTTGTTTAAGGCTTTCAGTAATGACAGAGAGCTAATAAATTTACTCTGTCATAACTCTGATCTACTGAATACAGTAAAGGTAATGGATGCCCTTTGACAAGCCATTTTCATAGTCCAGAACCATTTACCAACTAGCTATCTGCACCATGGTGGAAGTCAAACAGCCAAAGTATAGTCTTAATTTTATATTATTCAGCTAGAGGGAATCTAGTTGTGGTGAGAAGCTTATTAACCTCTACATTTTTTCTAAAAATTTGTTATTTTACCATGTGCACGGTTAAAAAATGCCAAACGTCATATTAAGATAGCTGCAGCAATTAGAATTCAAAGGTCACCATCTCACGCAGATTTAGAGCATAGTTCCAGCATTTTCCTCTTCTGTTTCACTGGGACTTTTATTCAGCACTGAAAAAGCCATTCATTTTGTAAAGGTTAATTCACAACTCCGGATTTGATGAAATGCTTTGCCTGCATCATCTGCATTTTAACACTGCATCGGTGTCAGTCAAACCCGCTTCCCTGATCGGAACTGGTCTCCCTCTGTCAGAGAGAGAAAATTCACCTTCCCTTCCTTGGTTCTGTCCTCCGACAGGGTCCCACTAGTGGTTACCTTGCTGGGATTACACCCCTCTCCCTTCCTAGTCAGTGAGTAGGCAGAATTGTTGCATTTCACTTTTCTTTTTAGTAGTTACCTTTCAAATCCCCACAATTTAATGATTATGATACTCTGTTTATAAATTCTGGTGGACAAAAAAAAAAAAAAAAAGGAAATTCAATTTTCTTTCTTTCTTTTTGTTTTTTTGAACCAGAATTTTTATTTTGGTTTCCTATTCCACTGGGAAACGGGGGGAGGTGGATTTTGTAATATTTACATATACATAATCAGATATGTTAGGGATGGAACCCAAATCTAAACACAAAATTCATTTTTGTTTCATATAGACATTATACATACAGCCTAAAGGTAATTTTATATAGGATTTTTAATAATTTTGTGCATGAAACAAAGTTTGTGTTAAGTACTTATGTATGGAATTTTCCACTTGTGATATCATGTCTGTGCTCAAAAAGTTTAGGATTTTAGAGCATTTCAGAATTTGGATTTTCAGATTAGGGATGCTCAACCTGTACATTCGTTTTTCTGTTTAAAGAGCCAGAATCAGTTATTGTTACTTAATCTGTAGCCCAAACTATTATAGGATAGGATGAAAGATGTCTGCCGCATGAGGTGCCTAGGCAGATGGGCTGCAATCAGCCTAAGGGGCTCCTGACCCGGGCGTGTGGGGAGCAGGAGCATATTTATAAAGAGAGACATTCATGGCAGAGATTCCCAGCACACCTGAAGGGCTTTGCTACTGGGACGAGGACCCGCATAAGTCAATGCCTGAAGACCAGACAAGAATAAAGATGCCTCAGAGGCTGTCAGTGTGGAGCGGTGACCACATCTGATAAGCAGATACTCCTCCCAGTATGTCACCTCTATTATAGGCACCTCATCATTTAGATGCAACTCTAGGGAAAAAGTTTAGCAAGAGACCTTGAAAGAATGTGGGCTCAAAATAGAAATTAAGTTCAGTTATAGAAAAAATTCAGTTAGATTTCTTGTATACTTGAACTTGGTACTAAATGACACATATAATAGAAAGAGTGAAACCAATTTCATTCAGAGAAAGGAGAAGAGTTATTCTGTTCTATATATACTAACCTTTTGCTATTATATTTATTTATAATTTCAACCTGCCTACTTGCACAGGGGACTTGAGGCAGCTGAGCTTTGGTTGACATTCTAATGAGGCAGGAGCCCGATGAATCACCAGCGCCTGCCCGCAGCGCTGTTCATTAGAGGCTGGAGGGAGGCGCCAGGGCTGCTCCGGGCATGCCCAGCCTGACATGGCCATTAAGCAGCTCTGCAGCTGTCTCCCAGTCATTAGAGCCAGGCTGCAGTCGCAGAAACAGAAATTGCTCACAACCTGTCCGGGCTCCAGAGGATTTGATCTCCCAGGACCTTCTCCTCATGGCTTTATGTCAACGGAATGAAGTTCATTACCATTCAAAAACACCAGCTTGGTCTGTTAGTGATGATATGGGCTTTCAGTCATCCAAGAGGGACGTGAAGGTACATCAGAAAGACTTTACATAAACTAGCAGATTCTACATATGACTCCTTCCTGTTCAGGTGACTTCGGAACTCACTGGGAAAGGAAATCTACTGGATGTGATACTGAGGAGTGGCCGGAGATGGTACATGGTGCAAATATATGTACATGAGCAGACTACTGTGTAGCAATGAGCACAATTATGGCAATAATCTGAATGGCTGACACTATACAAAGAACTTCACATGCTTCACTCATATGTCAGCTGTGCTGAGCCTGCTGCTTAAGCATGATTTAGAAATGTCTTTGATACCCCATCCACTTTAAGTCCATAGCTTAAGCATAGTTAATATCCTCCCAAGATTTTGGGAACTCTTGTAGCCTAACAGTCTCAGGCCCCTGCTGCCCACACTCATGCAGGTGTGTGTGCTGTCTTTGGTTCACCACCACCCCCCCCCACCAACCAAGACACAGAAATCAGCCTGTTGACTGCTTTTCACAGACATCCACTCGCATCAGGCATCTTAGGATTCTGCAGACGTTACTAAGATTTGTTTTCTACTCAGTATACAACATCTTTCTATCTCCTCTCCCTCTACTTCTCTCTTCGCCCACTCAGTCCTGGATTCTTTTTCCTTTCTCTTCCTTATAAAGGCATTTCTAAAACAAGATAGGTCTCTCTTCAATAGGGAATATTTATTATTTGTCAAGAGAATAAAATTTTCCCCATCTTGGTACATGGAGATGACCTCACTTAATCCATCTGATAACTCTATGCAGAAGTTGCTATCATTCTTATTTTACATTAAAAGCAACAATGCCAACCACCACCCAAGGCTCAGAAAATTAAATAACTTGCCCCAACTCACAGACCCACATAGGGAGTACCAGAGAATTCTCAAATGATAATATTTAATTTTTTGTTTGTTTTTGGGACAAGGTTTAGCAATGATGCTCAGGCTGGCCTCAAACTCCTGGGCTCACATGATTCTTGCACCTCAACCTCCTGAGTAGCTGGGACTACAGTATTTATTTAATGTTCTGATGAAAGAGTGTTTATTGGGTGGCACTGATGTTTACTACTGTGTTAGTGTTCTATTGCTGCTGCAACAAATGACCACAACGTGAATGTTATGTAGCCACCAGATTTATTCCCAAACCTATTTTTGACTGTTGAATTTTTTTAAATAAAATATCTATTGACACTCTCATTCTGGAAATGCTTCCTTATATCAACTGGGAGAATAAGGAGGTCTTAGTGGAAAACCAAGCATTGTACTGGAAAAATGGAAAGATGTCTCCCATGAAGAGAGGGGGCCCCTGAAGTAAGCCATTTGTAAAGACAGACAAGGCATCAGGTGAAAATAAATTAAGAAATAGCTTAAGGAATTTATGGACTTCAAAAACAAAAATTAAAAACTTGCCAAAGTAATCC
Organism: Propithecus coquereli; assembly: GCF_000956105.1. Taxonomy (NCBI): domain Eukaryota; kingdom Metazoa; phylum Chordata; class Mammalia; order Primates; family Indriidae; genus Propithecus; species Propithecus coquereli. Next base: position 5,505,763 of record NW_012142190.1, read on the forward strand.
ATGGTAGCACTCTGGCTAGAGAATCAAGGCCATCTCTTGATACTCATTGTTATAGAAGTGAACTCCAAGAGAAAAGGTGATGAGGAGGGTTAATGTATTATTTTCTCTCTAGTAGGGACAATTTTGGGGACATTCCTGCTAAAAAAACTGTCTTTCAAAGCAGAGAAGTAGAAATGATTAGATCAAAATGGTAAATAAACAGCATACTCTAGACCTGATTGACAAACTAGGTCAGAATCACTAGGGCCAGCTGGCTGCATCCCAAGAACTGGAAGGCACTCAAGGTCAAAGTGAGGACCTTCGATCCAACAGGAAAACCTCTCCAATACAGGCCAGGGGGATTGGCCAGTATGAGTCTTGTCACCGAAATGTTCCAGAGGACCTCTTTGGCCATTCTAGACTGGTGAGCTGACAGCTTGTCTGACATGGAAACAAAAAAAAGGCAAAATAATTTAAGGAAAAATGATAAATGGTGATGGTTAACCCATTATAGTGCTGTGAAGGAGGAGGGGCAAATTAGTATGTGGACGAGAAGGATTTGACAGATAAAAATTTTAAAATTTCATTATGAGCCTTTTTCAAGGTTGTATTGTAAAAGGTCTTTACATTTGTCCTTTATAAATTTTAGAAAGACATGGTTTATAAATAAGACAAAGATTAGGGATAAACAGATATATCTTAGGAGAGAGATTCGTTGACATTGGGGCCTGCAGGGAATCATGCAGGACATATCATGTGTTCTCTTGCTATAAATGATACAGAAAAAAGCACACAGTGAAATCTTCAACCTTTCATTTGACACTAAAACTTTCAAGGTGAAATGCTGATTTCAAGGTAGTATACAACAAAATTCCTCCAATTTTGGATGCGCAAAAGGAAACATTAAAATACAGTTATTTAGAAAATATTTATTGAGTGCCTACTGTGTACAACGTATTGCTACAGTTGATTTGAGGGCATTCGGAGATGAGATATGATCCCTGATCTCATAGAGGGTCACAATCTGACAGTGGACGTAAAGCTGTACACAAGAAATTCTGGGAGTGAATGAGAGTTGGGAGACGTTGCTGGGGGTTTGGACTGATTTTCAATGTAAACTGCATATAGAGAGAGCCAGCGGAAGTATTCTGACGGGATTTTAGTGTTGTGACTGGCAGGTCTGATATAAAATCCCATTCTAGCTGTCTATTTCCTGAAAGGGAAGACCACAGTATTAATAATAATCTATTTCTCTGGCCAACTTCCTAGGAAGTTACTGGCCAACTTCCTAGGAAGTTACTCTACCTCCCACAGAGGGTTTGTAATCCTGTTAATAGTGATTCACAACATTGATGCATGTCAGACCCACCTGGGTGCTTACTCAAACAGGTGGGGCATAGATACTGGAACCCACTCCCAGAGATTTTTGTTCCACTGGCCTGGGGTGGGGCCTGGGAATGAGTGAATCTTACAAAGCCCTTCAGGCGATCGTAATGTACAACCGGTGCACAGAAGTAGTGTCCTAGAGAATCAAATGAACTAGATGTCCAACATTGGGTCAGTTACATAATTGCTCTAAATCTCAGTCTCCTTTTCTATAAACATAGTGGATAGTACCTTCTTATGGGGTTGTCTTCAGATTAAATAATGCACTAAATATGAAAGCCACAAAGAGAGTTTCTGGCACATAATACACATTAATTACAATATAATTCCAGGTCTTCCCATGTGAGAGACTAAGGGTGAACCGTCAAGACCTTGGACTCTAGGGCCAATACCCAAAATGTATGAGTCTTAGTTCTGCCACTTACAAGCTGTGTCACCTTGAGGAAGCTGCCTCCCTGTGCCTGCGAGTCCTCATCTGTAAAGTGACAGCAATAGTTATTACAAGGATAAAATAAAATGAGGATTAAATGTATCTGGCCCAAAAGCGCATAGCCCTAATCTAATCATAAAGACATCAGGCAAAATACCCTACAAAATACCTGATGTATATGCTTCATAAGTGTCAATGTCATGAAATAAAAAAGAAATACATGGGAAATATCCCAAATTAAGGGGAACTAAAGAGACATAACAACTGAATGCAATAAATGTTCTTGAATTTTCTTTTGCTATTAAAGACATTATTGTGATGCTTGATGATATCTAAATAATAAGATCTGTGTATTAGAGCACAGTGTTGTAACGATGTTAATTTCCTAATTTTGATGATTGTACTGTGCTTACGTAGATGAATATCTTGTTTTTAGGAAATATGCATGGAAATACTTAGGAATGAAGGAGCATTCTATCTGAGAGAGACAGAGACAGAGAAAATAAAGAAAATATAGTAAAATATTAACATTTGGGGAGTCTGGGTGAGGGATGACCAGGAATTCTTTGTCCTATTTTTACAACCTTCCTGTAGATCAGAAATTATGTCAAAATAAAGAATTTTTAAAATAAAGTTTCTGGTCCTGGCACATATTAAGCATTAATATGAGAGATGGATAAATATACATGTGCCAAGTAGAAGTAGCATGAAGCAAATGCATCAAGGAGAGACAAGCTCAGGTGAGTCAAGCCCCGCTGAGGCACAGCAGCAACCTTTTGCAGGCGCCTTTCTATGCACTTCACTGAAACTGTGTCCTGGATTCCACTCGTGTGTCGTTAAGGAGACAGCGAGTCAGGATACACTTTCTTCAACTTGCACTCCGAGGCCCCTGGTTAACGCTCTATTAGCTCTTGGGAAGTAAATTTGGGGGTCCCACTGGGGTTTGAGGCCTAGGGAGGAAGCTGGTCCTGGGGCACCAGATTGTCAAGTGCACAGGGTTAGCCGGCTGGCTGTGACGGGCTCAAGAGGCAAATGGAGGAGATTCCAGAGCCCACATCTGATGGCCTGGGGAGAGAATCAGAGCAGAGAGAGCAGGGTGGGGAGCAAATCCCCACAACAAAACGGAGCTCAGCCCGCTCAGCTTCCCAAACACACGCTAATTATTTGTTTCTTTCTTCCTGGTAGTATGATTTTATTCTTAAAAATAGTGTTGTAAAAACAATACTACTCATTTTTAAACATTCAAACAGCACCCCAAAACCTTTTAGATAAGGTTAAATCACTTAAAATACCATGACTCAGAAATATTTTCACTTTCCCTATGAGTGGACAGACAGCCTTGAGGCTCTCACTTCATGCATATTCACATGTATAGATTTACATGCACAAAGCTACATAGATTGACTGATATCACACATACTGGACAGCACCTCTCACTGGACTGTGTGTCGTGGACACACCTCCTCAGCGTAAACATACACTGATCTCATGATTTATACCGGCTATGTGGTTCCATCCTGCGGATGTGCCAGTCCTACACTGATGGCTATTTAGATTGCTTCGGCTGTTCTATAATTACTAAGAACCCCAGGGATAAATGTGCTTGGCGTACATCTTTTGGTCCTCATGCGATAATCTGATTTGGAAAGTTTCTGCAACTAGGTAAAAGGACTGGACATACTGAAAGCTCTTCTGTTACCTGGCATCAGTCTGCCCTCTATATACACATTCCCAGCAACAATGAGTGTTCCTGTCCTCAAGCCTGTGATAAAACATTTTCCCCCATCTTTTGATTCTGTGCCAACCTAATGAGGAAATAAAATGGAATCTCACAGATTTAATTTGCATTTCTTTTCTTATATTCAGGATAAACATATCTGACAGCATTTATTAGCGCTGGTCCTTCGAGCACTCACTGTTTTGAAGGCAGAAGTCTTAATCAAAATGATATCCTTTTAAACTTTAAAAAGCTTATGAACTTTACCCTTTCCAGGCTTCAGAATTCCTTTTCCCTTTTTTTTTGAATGTGTGAGTGTGTGTGTGGGTTTGGGGAAAATCTAGAACACTATGTGAAAGCACAGATTTTGGAACCAGACTATCCAAGTTTAAATACTGTCTCTGGAATTTACTAGTTGTGTAATTTTGCCTCTGTTTTATCTGGTAGGCATCATAGTACTTACCTCATGGGATCGTTGTGAGGATTAGAGTTAATTTATGTGAAGCTCGAGGAACATTGTCTCACAGATAGTAAGTCCCTTAAACATGTTACCTCTAGTATTTTCCCACAGCGGTTTTATAGGTAAGATTTGTTCTTGTGTCTCGGAATAGTAGAGAATGTGCTAATACGATATTGGGTTTTAGTACTTCAATTTTTTTTCATCCCAGTATTAAAAAACAGACTGTGATGTTTTGTTTTGTTTTGTTTTGATTTTAGAGTTCTGAGAAAGTAGGGTTGGGCAAAATCTCAGATAAATCTGGGCAAAGAAACACCACACCAGTAAGAGCCTATTTTTTTTTTTTTAATTCTAGAAGGATAAAACATAAAACCCTTATTACACCTATAAATATACTGTGACACTTTCATTATTAAAGATACAATCCTCATTGGCTTATTGTGAGAAAGTTATATTGAGTTGTCATTTCTTTGAGTACAAAGAAGAAGGAAAAATTAATATGCTACTGATTGGTGAGGATTATTTTTATGCCAAACTCTTTTTTCTATTTAAAGTTATGTACATTTCTTTGACTTTTCATGTCCAAGCAATACTGCAGCTTCCAATCGTGTTTGTATTGATAGAAGTATTTTCATCTGAAGGTTTACACAAAAGTAGAATCCCTGTGGCCCAGAGAAGATAAAGGTCTTATTGATCAAGCTAACCCATAAATTGAGGGCTGTGGGAAAAAAATGGACTTGCCCTCATTCCAGAAGCGAGTTCTGGCCTCTGATAATGTGCAGAGCTGGCATGCACTGGTGTCGTCCATTGGAAGGTGGCCACTCTGACCAGCTGGGGTCCCTGCACATCCCAGTGAGCACGAGAGCCTCTGAGAGAGGAGTCAAAGTGCAACAACAAGAAAAGTAAAACGGAAACGAGGTGGGAGGAAAGGTGGATTAAAAATGAGGCCAAAGGTGCATCCAGCTTTTCTTGGACAGCAGAAGAGATGAAAGGAGCAGAGGGGAAGGAGGCGGACAAACAGAGAAAACATCTGGGAGAAGCCAGGGTCATCGCAAAAATGCACCAGCAGCAGAAGGCAGAGCAGACTCAGGAGATCACGTTTCTGTGCTTGGAGTTGTGTGTTCACCTTTGGTCTCATGAAAGATCCATCTGTCCCCTGCTGAGATCACGGGACTCACCCCTGTAAGTAGACTTCTTTTTAAACTTTAGAAATATGTTAAACTTAAGTAAAACGTTTGAAGTGAGCTTTTTGTTTGCCTTCTTAACATAAAAAATACATTTTATTGAAGTAAAATGCAAATTTCATATGGTAAAAAATACATTTGGTGGAATATTTTAATTAGGAATCCTCAGAAATAGCCTCTTTGCATGTATCAGTAGTGAATCTAAGTCTAAATGTGTTTGCCAGGCAATGCATTTAGTCAGCAGTAGTAGGATATTACATTTCTTTCAGAATCAATAATTCTTTCCATATAATTTTTTAAAAAATGTATTCACCTTAAGGCAATTTAGATATCAGAAATGTAAACAATATACACAGACTAAGTTTTAAGGAACATTTACAATATTTACTTGTAAAGGTCATAGGAAATATGTTATAATTTCAAAGTTAAGACTTTGAAACATGGCAAGGTCTCTCATTTCTTAATATCCCTACAGTTCATTATTCTCTCCATTTAGCTTTGCCTATGAAAACTTAGAAGGCAGGATTTTGTCTTTATTTAGCAAACACTGAACTGAGAATAATACTTTGTGTTATATACTGAATTCCCCTCAAATCTTGTGTTAAATCCCCAATCCCCAAAGTGACTGTATTTGGAGATAGAGCCTTTAGGAGGTAAATAAGGCTACACAAGGACAGAAGGGTAGGGCCCTAATCCAGTAGAGCTGAAGTCTTTATAAGAAGAGGCACCAGAAGAATCTGAGTGCACAGAGGGGAGCCTGTGTGAGGACTCAGCCACGGTGGCCATTTGCAAGCTCACCAGAAACAACCCTGTCGGTATCTTGATCTTGGATTTTCAGTCTCTGTCATTTACCCACCCTACATAATTGGCATTTTGTTATGGCAGCCCTAGCTGATGAATACACTTCCGTTTAACTGAAACAAACAGCCACTCCTTCCAGGAACCAATAATACTAAAGTCATTATTTTTCTATTCTTTGGCATAACAGGAAGAAATTTACATATGCAAACACATCTTTCTTTAATAAAAAGTTGTATTCATTTTCTAACTGTTCATGTGGTGGGAATTTGTTTGCTTTCACTTTGAAAGACAGCATAAGAAATGACAGCTGAATCAAAGGAGGTATCGATGAAGAAGGACTACCCCAATGGCTGGAGAGAAAGGAGAAGCAGAAGGAAGCAAAAGAGAATGTTGCCAAGAGGTTGCAGAAGATGAGAAGTAAAGAGAAGAAAAGCTATGCTTCTGGGGCTCCTCTGGACTGGCTTGTTCTAGATAAAGTTTCCACTGTGGTGCCCGTGGAGGTGCAGAGGGAGGGCCCAGCCAACTGACACGCAGTCAGAGGAAATAGACTTTAAAGACTTTCTAATACAAACCACTCATTTTACTGAAAAGAAACCCATGGCCATGAAGAGTTTCTGGGTGTGGGACTCAGGCAGCCCTGGGATGGGATCTTCGTTATTGACTGGAAACTGTTTAGGTCTCTGAGCCTCAGTTGACTCATCTGTGATAAACCATAATAGTAAATAACCTATAATGTTATTGTCAGGATTTAGTGTCATTAAGTGTGAAGTATCCAGCATATAAATGTTATGATACATTTTAATTCCTGTACAAGGTCACCCAGTTAGTTAGGGATGGTGTGATGTAAAAGGATAATACACGTTTTAAGAAAACAAATTTTGAGAAAATGCATAAAAATAACTCATGGTACAATGGTCCAGACCATCTGGGAAGAATGAGAAATATAACCTCTTCTTCCCTCATTGAGTCAAAATGAGTAGAGGCCTTCATGGAGGAACACTGGGGTAGCCAGAATTCTGCTGGGGAATAAGGAAGAATCTATGTAACCGAGCAGTTTACCTAATGCCAACAGATGTTCTGCATGTTGGAGGGGGAGGAAAAAAAGGGGCTCAGAACCAGGCTGATTGAATAATTATCACAGGGTGAAGGTTAAGGAGCTACAGAAAGTCAAGGTCACTTCAGGTTCAATTTTGATTAATTTGCATAAAGAATCTGCTTTCTATCTGGAGCTAGCAAGTGGGCTATAGTACTTGTTCTTATATAATCCTCCCATCTTAAAGCCATTTGCCCAGCATAGTAATAAACAGAATGGAGACCCAGGCTGCATAGAAAGGAGGGCATATTACTGATTCATTTATTTATGCATTCATTCCGAAAACACTTATTAGTCAACTACTACTTGCCAAACAAGGTGCTAAGGAATGAGGACACAGCAGTGCACAAGACATAGTCTTTTTCCTCAAGGCAGAGGACACCAACGTGTGTAATCCATTCTCAATTTCCCATCCCTCAACATGTGGGCTGTTTTGGGAGAGGGTGTATTAGTTAGGGTGAAGTTTCACGTGTAAGCAAATCAGGACCTTACTTGTCTTTCATGCAACAGTGGCAGCTAGACAACCTAGAGTTGAAATGACAGTCCTGCTCCATGAGTCATCTGGGGCCTAGAATCCCTCTGTGTTGACATACTACCATTACTTAAAGGTTAAACTGCGTCACATTTTAAACAATAATATGGGAAAAGAAGGAAAGAAAGACACTGTTCTCCACTGTGAAGGACACATCTAGGAAACTGTACACATAACATACGCTCACAACTTACCATAATTTAATCCCATGGCCGTGCCTAGTTGCAGGGGACACTGAAGAATGTAGACATCATGTTTCCAACCAAAGATCAGAGCTCTATTACTGACCAAGGGAGGAGTCAGGAGCAGTCTCTGCCGCCGGGAGTGGGTGGTGCTGTGAGCTGCCTGTGACCGCCCTTCCCACCCGGAGCCCCTTCCCTTACACGTCTCCACGATCCCTCAGCAGCCTATATTCTGCCAGCCTTCCCAGAAGCTTTAGAGGAAAGGAAAAAGAGGTCAGAAAATATATTAAACTACCTGAAGCTCAAGGAAAAAAATAAAAAAGAAAAAAAAACACCTAAGACTTTATGCGCTCCAGCTGCTAACCTTGTCCTGCTGCCCCCAGAGCACATCCCTTCCCTGCCTCTACAAAGAAAATCTCCTGATTGTCTGGGAAGCCCCTCCTTCCCCACAGGGGTTGATCTGGTCATAATGTTACTCTCTGGGTTCATCACTCTCCCCCCACAATAGATACTCTAACCCAAGAATCATATTTCACTGAGTTTGAGTTATAAAGGGTATAAATGGGAGTACCGCTCCAAAATGAGACTCTGAGTCACCTTTGGCACACCTAGGGGGTGTCCCTGACAAAGTCAGTCTTCTGAGTGTCCACTGGCTCATGACCCCCCACACACACGCTCACTCATCCCACTTCCAAGGACAAACCTCAAATCTCACAGACTAAACAGCCTACACCAGGCATCACAAATGTGAGTGCTTGTGCTTCTTAAGGGAAGCACATGATGACTGAAGTGGACTAGAAGGTGAGCGTCACACCTCGTCCTAACAGGACAGCCAGCACTCAGCTCCAGTGGATTCTGATCATGTGGGCCCCATGTTTTTTTTTTTTTTTTTTGGCCCCATGTTTTTATCTCCTAATTTTTTTGTTTTATTAAGGAAGCTGGAAATTCAGAATTTTATTTAGATAAAAAGTCCAGATTTTCAAAATGTTGGCACCCAATTTAAAAAGGTAAACACTGCATAACAGATCTAATGGGGTGTATTCAGCCTAAATCCAACCGAGGAACCCCCAATTTGAAACTTCTCTGAAAAGCACTGAAGGAGAGAAACGTTCCCGTAGCTGGCCTTCATACCACCAAATAGTATTAGCATGTCCGTGAGTATTTAGCCTTACCTTCCAGAGCAATGTGCATTCCTCCCTTCATTTCCCCACTTCCAAATTGCACCTGCTTGAGTTAAAACCATCAATAGGATAAGGACCCCTTTCTAGCCATATACCGATTACGGCTGCCCCTTCCGCGGCAATGACTCTAGCAGAAGCTGTGAACTTACCACCTGCCGAAGCCTGATTAAATGCCTGTACGAGACACCACACTCCTCAGTCTCTGTCTAGGGAGGGGTCGATTCCATTTTTCTCACCAGCTCGGATCATGACAGCAGAGAGTGGAGAGCCAGCTGGCGGCACTGTGTCCCCAGCCTTCTGTGCTGGCCCCAGAAGCGCCCTTTGCCTTTTGTGTGGCTCTCACCTTGCACTTGGCTTTTCTCTGGAGCCCGTATTTCTGGATGTGCCCTAGAAGCCCTGACATGCTGTTCTGAGGGTGACTTTATTCTAAGGCAACAGGAAACAGTCGGAGGTTTTTAAGCAGGAGAGTGACACGTAAACAAAGATGAGCCTGGGAATTGTCAGAGTTGACCTGGGAAGGAGAGAAACTGCAGTCAGGGAGACCAATTAGGGTGTTTACAATAGGACAGGTGTCCAGACACTGCAGTAGGTAAGTGGCAGTGAGAAAGAAGAGAGCAGAGGCAAAAAAAAAGAAAAATAATGTGGGGACTGAATCTACAATTTGTGCAACTGTTTTTAAAAGGAGACAAAGTTTCAAGCCTGGGTGACTAGGATGATGGTTGTCACAGGAACAAACCAAATTATTAGCAACATGTGTTTGCTTGCTTATTAAATTCTTATGTCAGGTTTTCTTCCCTTAAAAATAGCAGTACTGCCAATTGATATTAACAACATTTTCTATTGGTTTATAATTTTTTTCCTCTAGATTCCAAGGACTTTGTAAACACTGTCTCATTAATCCTCCTGAAAGCCTGTGAGAAGGGTGGCAGTGGTTTGCAAGACCACATACACAGAAGATGGCTTTTTAAAAAAGTTCATTTGTTTTTTATTTTTGAGCATCTCTCACATTCCCACTAAAATCTCTTAAACTCTCAATAGCAATTAGTAGAGACCAGGCTTGGCATGTCCTGTGTTCCCAATTATTATCAATAGGTTCTAATTGAGAACATGTGTTCACTTCAGCTGGGATTATTGTCTGGCTGATTACAATGGAGAATCTGAAAGACGGCATCTGGCAGAGTTATTTTCTGACATCCACCTCGCAGTCCTGTCTTCCTTCATAACTGCTTTCATTTAGTATGTGACCCACCATGAGAGAGGGATGTCGGCCCCATAAACAGCACCAGCTTTAATGTGTCTATGGGCTTATCAATACAATCTTTGCATTGTTAGCCAAGCACCATGTACAGTTTCTTAAAGTAGGCACTAGTTTCGTTTATCTATTGCTGCCTGAAAAATCATCCCCAAAACCAGTGGCTTAAATCATTAATCTGCAGCTTGGGCAGGGTTGGGAGATATGGTATATATCCGCTCCAGGCAGTGTTAACTGGGATGGCTTGGCTGGGACCAGAGGATCGACTTCCAAAATGACTGTCTCACATGGTTGGCAAGTAGGGTCTGGCTGTCAGATGGGAGCTCAGCTGGAGCTGTCGGCCAAGGGCTGCAGTTTGTCCTCTGATTGGTCTCTTCATGAGTAGTTGGCTTGGGCTTCCTTATAACAGGGGCACTTGTTTCCAAAAGCAAAATTTCCAAGAGTCGGAAAGTAGAAGTTACAAGTCTCTTGAGGCTCAGGCCAGTGAGTTGTCAGAGGGTCACTTCCTGTTGCATTTATTGGCCAAAGGAATCACAGAGCCTGCCCAGATTCAAAGGGATGGGATGTAGACCACACTTTTCCATGGAAGGAATGTCAAAGACTGTGTGGCCAAATTTAATCTTCCATAGTGCACTGTAACAGATTAATTTACACATTTTGCACGAAAGATAGCTTGGTTTGGCATCTTTGAGTTCGAGAGTGATACATTAAAACTGCACCAGTAGCCAATAATTCTGGATTCTAAATAAATTTTAAATAGATATTTTGTTAGTTTCCATACAACCTCTCCAAATATCAATTCTGTCATTTATCTCTGATCTTTCTTTCCCCTCAAGTGCCATGCTTTTTAATCTCTGGTTATGTATCTTGTTCCCACTCCTGTAGCCTGGCTGCCAACAATTCTGGAAAGTTCTCTTGAACTCCCATGCTGGACAATGTGTCTCTTCTGGATGCCTCTGTAGTTTCTGGGTGCTACTTACCAAACAAGTTATTGCAGCATGTTGGAATCTGCCCGTTAGTCCAGCTTCCTCTCTAAATTGCATCGTCCCTCGGGACAGGAAATTTATCTTGTTCATTTGGTGTCCCCAGCACAGAATATTTTTCTTGGTTAGGAGATACTCAAAACATATTTGTTGAATCCTGATTCACATTTTGCCCTGTATTTTTGCATTCTTGAAATGCTCTGAAATTATCATTGACTTTTGCATGTCATTTGTTACTGTCAGAACTCACCCTCAGCCTCTCCATTTCTGGAATTTCAGTGGTGGCAAAGTTGAAAGAAAGAAGGAAATATCACTAAAGTCCTATGAGAGGTGGCAATGACAGAAGCCAGACTGTGTTAAAGATGATTCTTTCCATGATGGTCGTGCTAAGATTATACCTAGCAGGGTATTTCTCTGTGGCTTTCTATGTAAGGAGAAGCCGTACAAAGCAGCAAGGACATTAACCATGCCTCATTCATCTCCATTGGCCCCCTAGACATTTTGAAGCAGGATATATAAGCCACTCTCCAAATTGATAACAGGTGTCTGATTCCAAACAAATGTCACCAATCTTGCCCTTAATGCGTTATGGCAGAACATGATGAAACCTTAGTAGAGAGCAGTAGTGCACATTTGAAAAAAGAATGAACATGAGATTTAGTAATGCTGTCTTAGTTGAATTTAAAATGGATATTAATCTTACTTCTTAGGCACCGGAACAGATGAACCAATGGAATCTTGTATTAGAAGCTGTGGGTGAGGCAGAGTGTCTTCTCCTTTAGACAGTGAGGGAGACATTGATCACTCCTGGAGGAGCCCTTGCTCGGTATGAAGACACCCTGACTGGGAGATTGAGGCCTTTAGGGGGTGATGTCACTAGGCCTTTTACCTCTATTCAGTTTAACCTCAAAACATGTACTGAGCTGTGAAGACACTACTCACTGTGCTGGGTGGTGTATGGGCTGCAGGGAAGAATGCAACACAATCTCTGTCCTCGAGGATGTGTGGTCAGTGAATGGGCATGAGAAGAAAGGTGAAGAAGTGAGGTGGAAAAGGGCAGAGTAGATGGTATGAGATCTGGAAGCTGCACGTATTATCCCTAAGTCCTTGCATGAGCTATTAACATTCTCTCAGCCTCGGTTTCCTCACCTGTAAAATAATGTTGATCATGACAATACCTACCTCCAGAAGAGTATGGCAAGGGTTAAAGCAGATAAAAGTGTGAAGCTGCACGCACCATGAGCGTGGGGGGCAAATCCCCGTCTATTTTGTTGTGCTACCTGCCGTAGCACAGAGCACCTTGCAGGTGGTCGATGAGCATTTGGTGACTGCATGGAATGAAAGTGCTCGGCACACATCGAGCATTCAATAAACGTCCACCATTAAGATACACAGTGGTATTGTGGTAGGGGCAGTGACATCAGAGATAAATAACAGCAGCAGTAGTTGTTAGTGATAATAGTAACAGCAGTCGTGGCATCAGTGGGAGCAGCAGTCATGTTTCAGTGGGAGCACAGAAAATAAACAGAGGAAAGGCAAGAGAAAGCTAAAATGGTACGTTCGCTATGTTATGAGGGGTCTAGAATAGAACAGTGAGGAGTCAGACCTTCATTCAAAGGTAAAGCTGCTACTGAAGGCTTGTGAGTGAGGAGGCCACCATGACACCATGGGAAAGATGGGCTAGGAAGTGGAGATTTTTAAAGAAGCTCTTGATTTGAGTCTGTTACGGAGTCTATTATTCCTAGGACTTGGTGTTGAGCTAGGGTGAAGGCAGGGAAGATGGAGAGGAGAAAAGAAGCGATGGAGGAAATTCAGAGGTAGAATTGACAGCAATTAATTTTGTAGATGGAATATGGCAGCAGGAAGGGACAAATGACTTAAAAACCGAGAGACTGGAGTGTGATATTGACATTATCAGAAATGGAGATGTCAGGCTTTGCAGGGAAGATGATTATTTTGATTCAGCATACATCTGCGTTTGTACTGCTGGTAGAAAACCCAGTGAGAAATGGGCTGTGAGCAACTGAAACTCCAAGTCTGGAGTGCAAAGGAAAGTTGGAGTCAAACTTAGATTTGAAGGGTTGTTTTTCAAAGCCAAGAGTTAAAGCTTGGGAAATAAATGATGTTGCTAAGGGAAAGGGGACAGAGAGGAAGATCACTTATAGGGGCTAAGGTATCACCTGAGGTTTTTATTATCTTATCAGACTTAAGAGTTTGACAAACCAAACATTGGTTAGCAATTTTAGAACAGTCACCTATTTTTTCATAATTTATATAATTTTATCTACTCCATGATGTTATAAAGTGCAGAGCTTTTAATAATGGAAGCTTTAAGGACTCAGGAAGGACCAGTTAGCCATACAAGTTCTCCATGAGTCCACATTTAACATTGGATTTACATCCTTTTAAATACCAGCTTTGTTTCTCTAATTCAGGTACATAACATTGTTTATTAAATAGGTTGTCATGACAATGCTATGTACCTGAATGCGCCATGTGCCAGGTATGATAAGACAAGCATTTTGTATGCTTGGATTCAGCATGGATACTTCTACCTTTGCTTATAGTCAGAGACTGATTCATCCTTTTGTTTGTTTGTTTTCAAGATTGAATGACAGCCCAATCTTTTTTTTTTTTTTAAAAAAAAAAAATTAGGGGGCTATCAAAGATCATGACAACAAAAAAGAGACGGGCAGAGTAGGCCAAGCGTATAATCAGTAGGGGTTTGAGAAGAGGGGTTTCAGTCAACTGAGAGTTTCTCATGGAAGAAATAGGATCAAATAAAGAAAACAGATGACTAATTCTGGCAAAGGTTATTCTGAAAGTGTCCAGTTGTCAATTAGACAGGTTCAGACATGGGGACCTTTTGGACTTGATTTGAAATCCCCACCACAGAAATACTCTTTTTCTCTTTGAGAGATTGGTTTATTATTGTCCCAAGAGTGAAGGCTTTGAGGACTTCCTCTAATGGAGAAACAGTCCAGGCCAAAGGGAGTGGGTCCATCAGATGGCTGGTGTAAAAGTAGAAAATTTATTTTCCAATAGCCTGGCTATTTACAATAAAGGTAGACATCTCAGGGCACAGGGCTCTTAAGTTTGGGACCCCTTGGTTTTGGCTTAACATAGGTATTATACAAGGAGATCCTCTTTGTCCCTATAGCTATTGTAGCTGTAAAGACACATGCCTGTTTGTCTTCTGTAAGTTTTCCCACTGTGATCCCTGTAACTCTAAGTTACCTTTAGCAAGGTTCAGCCAGGTTCTGGGTCCAAAGTTATTATTCATGAAAGTGGCTGGAGTTCCAGATGGAGGACTTCTAGTCTTCTTTAATCTAGATGAACTTGCAATTCCCTGTCTTTTAGTAACCCTATCTATCTAATAAACTCAACCAGTTTATATCTGACCTAGTCAGACACCTGAGATCTCCCTACAGGACTCAGACCTGTTTCTGTTGACACTTATGGACCCAGTCCAGATCAAAAATGCTCAAATAAATAAAGTGAGCTCAAAACACAAGTTTGTGGAGCACAAATCCTAGAGAGAACTCACGTATGACCCCAGTTTCTGTAAGAGAACAATGAGCACAATAAGCCTGGAGAGTACTTTACTTGGTTACTTGGTGCTCCTGGGGGTTGCTGAATGTCTACTTTGGATCCTAATTCTCATTACAAACTGCTAAAAGAAAAACTCTAGACAAATTAAATGTAGAAGAGTTTATTTAACACATTAACGGCCATGTAAGTTGTATTTAACTCATGCTGGTTTTGAGCCTGGGGCCTCCTGAAGCATATGTAACTCACACGTCTCTTTACCTTGGGAGACACATGAACTATTTTTTAAGGTGCATATAACTCACACACAGAAAATAAGAAAAAATAAAATTTTCATTAAATTAGAAAAGATCATTTTGGTTTTGAAGTTTTTATTCTATTTTCATAATAAAACACCATGGCCCCAAGGAAAAAAAAGTTTTTTCTAGTATGGTAGTCAATGTGTTATGCAAGGATCAATTCATGAATTGGGCAGCCTTCAGAACCAGAAGAGGTTCAGAGAGTTCCACCCAGCAATGTGGGCAGGCAGTATTTATAGAAAGAAAAAGCAAGTGGCATCTTGATTGGTTACAGCTCACCATTTGCCTGATTTGGGCCTATTTGATGAGACATTTGTCTTATATGGATAGGGTCTGATCAGCTGGCAGCCTGTGACTGGCTGAGACTCAGCTGTTACAAGAATGTACTCTTAAGTTAGTTTGCATACTTTAGTTTACATACTAAATTAGGTTGCAGTTTACTATGTATGGAGGCAGCTTTAGGACAAATTTAATATAATTTAACAGCCATAAGGAAGCAATGCTATCAAGTGTGGGGCTATCCAGGATGTTATGCACTAAATTACAAGTGAAAGGGGGTTAGAAGACAAAATGGAAACAGAGAAATACATTTTCACAGATTCATCCCAGTTTATATCTAAATAGTCATTTATGTCATAAATAGTTTTATAGTAATATGAATTAAAGCATGTTAAAGCATAAGTAGCTGGCAAAAGTAGAATTTCACCCTTATTAACCAATAATGCTTTAGCATGAGTTAGTTTGTCAAATTATCAAGTAAGTCATTTAGTTAGTGAAGAGAAAGAGAAGCTAAGGAAGAAGAAAAAAGTGAATTTCATCTGTTTTACAGTTGGGCCTGAGTTGGGCCTAAGATTACAGAGTAGTGGGCAAAAAGCCAATAAATATTATCCTTGTGTGCTCTGTCTGGATGAGGTCAAATGCCATGCATTCCTCATGGCCCAGATTGAAGGCCCTTCTATGATGATTTCCTCCATACCCAATAGATAATCCTTCTTCTGGAATCTTAAGAGGTATTATTTACATCTCTCTGATGGCATTTATAACCATCTACTTTGTATGACGATTATTTGTTTATGTGCATTGTTATCTGCATATATGCAAACATTAGTTTTTATATGCATTATGTGCCCGATGAGAATGAGAACCATAAACAGAATCCACATGTGATTTCTCTTTATCATCTTCAGTGTTTTACATAGTCTCTTCATGTAAGTGTGCTCAAAATCTATTTATTGATTGACTAAATAAATTCTATTTTAGAACTCTACCTACCTGTCAATTTTAATTTCCTTTGCTTTATTTCTTTTATGATTTCTTTAGCAGTCAACTGTAAGGTCATAGTCTAAAGATGGTTTATATTGTAGGGCATAGCAAATAGAAAGATTATGAACTTTCTTTCCCATTCATTTCAAATTGTGATGTGAAACACACACACACACACACACACACACACACCCTATGATATCATAAAACAGGAAAATGCTCTTGGCTTTATTTTCCTTATTTCTGAACACCTGTGTTAATATCTATTCATGAACTAGAGGGCGCAAGTGAAAATTTACAAAGCACCTCTACACACTCACACCAAATTCAGAGTGTAGGCCCTGGGAATTACAAACTACAAGTCAGTCTTGCCTTTCAGGAAAAGCATCAACTGCTCACCCAGTTCATCAGAGAAGCTGGACTTGTCTTTCTTTCTGTATCATCGTTTGAGGCTGCTGCAGAGTGGGAAACAATAAAATTCAGGAGAGGACTCTCTTGTAAAGTGATAAGACTGTTTTCTCAGATTCACTCTGAGACAAAATTTTGAAATTCTTTTCGGGATCAAGATTTTAATTTCAGTTATTACTGAGAGGTTCTAGAGAATGATCTTCCCTAGATAGCATTCATATTGTGATTCCAGTTCATAGATAGAGCTCTGTTTTTAATGCAATGTATGTCTCTCAGACCCGTACTGCGAGGCAAAGAGCAAACCTCGTTTCAGAGGTATAAATGCTCCTCCAGGCTCTAATCCCTTCTGTGTAATGGGGCATTTGCTTCTCTTCAGTGAACAGTAAACCTGTAATTCCCATTAATCCTAAGTGAGGTTTAAAGAGCAGGGATTTCAGTCACTCACTCTCCCACCTACCTTCTATGGGCTTTTCATAGTCACAGAAGACCCTTCAGAATTTCTACAAATCCCAGAATATCTCTCTAGTTAGTGCCTAAAAAGATAGCCAAATGGAGTTCAGAGTCTAAGTCAACTCCATCGTCTAGGGACTTATGAATTGAGGTCAGATTTGGCTGGTATTTGTGACTAGCTGATACCTGATCCCACTCAACCCAATTCTAAAGCATTTATGGTTATAATTGATTAAAAATTATGTATACCATGAAATATATAGATATAGATGTGGATATAGCTATAGCAAGTATATATAAGGAGGAAAAGCTTTCTTGATAAGATACCCTCCTCTGCTCTAAGCTGACATAGAAGTCCTAATACAATGAAACGTGGGAAGCTACTAGCAGATGAGAAGAATTTTCTTACCGAATGCAGCAATAGCAAGGAAAGAAGACAAAGAAAGAAAACAAGTGCTTAAAAAGGTCCTTTGCCCTTGGCAAACTTATAAGTGAAATGTCACTTTGTTTTTAAGTAACATTTCTAGACCAAACACATTTTTTTACAAGTCTCTGCCAAGTGTGTTTTAACTCAGTGCTAGGGAATTTTGAATCCTAGAACAATCCAAATTTCCCATTCCTCTGGGGGCCAAGAAACTTAGATATTTGGGAGCCATGTGGTTTCCTTATCTAGTGTATCAAATAGAGGACTTTGTGTGACTTTTGATTTGATCCCTGCACAAATTTACCTTTTCAATTATGTTGCTTGAGAAGTTGAATAATGTATGAAATTTCTTCCCCAGTGGCTTTATGTTATAGATCTCAAGTAATTCTTCTACTGAGTTACTCAGTGGAGCAAATGCTTCATTCTAATGTAATAGTGATTCTTGGAAAGTGATTTTTTTTTAAAAAAAATTTTAGTCCACAGTAATTCATTAGCAATGTCAGTGAAGGATTATGGGGAAAATATATTTTATCAATAATAAATTGCTCTCTTTTTCTTTTATAGATATGAATTAAATACTTATTGCTTGTAGCTACTAAAATTTAATTTTAGTGAAGCACAACTCACAGAGAGACAAGGAGTTATTGTAACTGGAGAAGAAGATAGAGTTTGGTTTCGGACTGATCCTTCCGATTTCCTGCACTAACCACTGATTGATTTCTCTTGGCACAGAACTAGACATGCAAGAGATTTCTACTTGGGTGTTAATTAGAATCTTTACCTTGAGTGTGCTTCTGACAGCGCTTGCATATAACCCTTTCTGAATAGAGAATGTCTGAAATTGTTAAGCATCCTTACCTATTACACATGAAGAGGAAAAGGAGCAGTGGAAGAGAGGGCCATGATGCACAAGTGCAACAGAAGGCAGTTAGGATGATTAGGAGGAGAGTGTCTATGAATGGAGCCAAGTCAGGAGTTAGGGAGTAAAAAGAAGAGAGGTAATTTTTGGCCCAGGATGAGAATGATGACATGTGATTTAATTACTCAGCTCTTACAAATGCCAGTTGAAGTGACCAAAATAATAGCATAGGGGAGAAGTGCAAATGGACCCTGGCAACAGTGAAAGAGTGCCACCTACACTCAGGGACATTGAGGAATTTGTGTAAGATGTGGTGCAAGAAAGAAGTGAGAGGAGAACCAGTAAGCTGGTGATTTGGTGCTTGCCAGGGAAATGACCACTTGGGTAATGAAGGGACTCCTGTCTTGTCAAAACCATCTCAACAAATTTTGGTTGGAACAAAATGAACTGGATAAAAGAATAATGAGATGGCACATTTTGATCCTGAAAAAAGAGAGAAATGTGCTAGATGCTTAATCTCAGCAAGAATACAATAGTAACACCAACAGCAACATCTAACACTTATATAGTGTTTACTGTGTGCTGGGCACAGGTTTCAGTGGAGTATAGATATAAACTCACTTAATCATTACAACAAACCTGTGGGTAGGTACTTCAATTACCCACATTTAAAGATTAGGAGAAACTGAGTTGCAGAGAGGTTAAATGATCATGATAGACTATAAGGAGATGATACGATTATCTCCTTTGACAAATTGATCCAACTAAAAATAATTAGAACTTAAAAGAGCTCTAATTATATAAGTTATTTAATAGATTTACTGTAGTAAGTAACCTGTTAGAAAATGTCATGGGGATGGACTTGGCGGGGAGTGGGGGCAAGGGCAACATACGTAACCTAAACATCTGTACCCCCATAATATGCTGAAATAAAAAAAAAAAAAAAAAATCTCTGGGGAGGAAAAAAAAAAAAGAAAATATCATGGGGAATAGAGACCCTTAGCAATAACAATTGACATTTAACATATGTAAGAATAAACTTAATAAGAATATGCAGGATGTATTATATAATTAAAGCACGCAAATTTACTGAAGGACATAAAGAAACCCAAACATAAATGGAGAGAAATAACACATTCCTAAATGGAAGTCCTTAATATTGTAATAATATCTGTTCTTCTTTCTAGTTAACCTATAAATCAAATGTACTATCAATCAATATTTGATTACAATTTTAAGGGGAAAGACAGAATGTAATAAAAAGTATTTATTTTTATTTTTAATTATAAAAATAATATACAAATATATAATCTAATGATTAAAAACCATGTGTTATGGAAATTAGCCTTATTCTTGATCATCAAGGGGAGGACCACACTCCTCTTGCCAGAGGTAATTATCAGTTTATTGTGAAGCCTTCCAGACCATTTTCCATGTTTATGAATATGTAGATATTGAGATAGAGGTAGAGATAAATATGTATATGTAGACTTCTAATTACCAATAATGGTTCCACCTGCAAAATCTCATTTTCAAGTCACTCAATCTCTCAGTATCACCTCCTATGCTGTCTATCAATAGGGAAATGATCAAAACAAAAAAAAAAAAGAAAAGAAAACCCAGTATATATATGCTTACTATACAGTAAACTACAAACATTAAACAAAAGATATTTGTACACCAATATGGGAACATCTCCAAGACATATTATTAAGTGAAAATATGAAGTGACCATAAAATGCATACAGCCTTAAACTATTTATAAAAAAAGGAGAAAATTTATAGTATAAACTATACTATACTGTAGATATACATAGATATAGATGATATAGACAGACAGCTACAGATAACTACAGGCAGCTATCTATCTATGTCTATCTCTGTCTAGAAAGTTTTATGCTGTATATTTTTATAGTATATTATTCTATACTATAGATATAATGGGATGTGAATATATGGATATAGATAGAGACAGGATCACTATATATAATTATATCTAGATATAGACTGATATATAGTTTTATGTTACGAATTTTCTCCTTTTTTCATAGATAGTTTCATACTGTGCCTATTTTCTGGTCACTTCCTACTTTTACTCAATAGTATGCCTGGAGATGTTCTTCATTTTTGGTCTAGTAATGTCTATGTCAATTTTTTTGGAGTTTGTTATACACATTACAGTAGGATGTAAGGTACCAGGTTTTTTTGTTTGTTTGTTTGTTTTGATCATTTCCCTACTGATAGACATTATAGGAGGTGGTGATGAGAGAGTTAAGTGACTTGACAATGAGATTTCGGAGTTGGTACTGTTATTGGTAATGACAAAGTCTAGGCTGTAACCATGGAAATGTGTGGCTTAGTTAGAATGGAGCACTTGATGGAAGACATCAAAAAATTGGAAGTCCAGAGCATATTTACATTATCTGTGTAGGTACTGAAATCATTAAGAATGTTGGGAGGTAGAGTGGTAGAGAGAAAGACAATACTCAAGGTGCTAAAATCTTCACTGATAGAGGACTGGCTTGAGATTATTTGATAATTATATCAAGGAAGTGGAACAGGTAGGTGGTAGAATCCAAATATATGGGCTTCGAAATAACTGGGATAAGGAGGGATGGAAAAAGACTTAAAAATTGCTAAAGGAGTTGGTGGTATTTATCTCCAGCAGGAATGGAGGCTAGAATATGGAAACATTATTCATATTTTATGCCACTTACTGCTATTTGATTTTGTAACTATATATTCCTATTACTTTGATGAAAATAAAAATTAATTAAAATAAGATAAAGATAAAGATAAAAATAATATCACTAGTGAAAAGATGGATCCATTTGTCAACAGAAAGTATTGTTATAATAATATCAGAAGGCAAAATGTGAATGGATTGTTCAACAAATAGTGTTAGAATAAACAGCTAATCACTTAGGGAAACAAAATTAGATATTTACTTCAAATCAAATCCCAAAGATCGTTTCATATTGACCAAAGATTTAAACATAAAATATGAAACTATTAGGAGCAAATATATTAATAGCTAAATATTTACGTGATCTTGGAATGAGAAAGACCTTCTTCCACTTATCTCCGTAGGAAGCAATCCAAAAGAAATAAAATCAAAATTCAAAAGCAAACAATAAACTGAAAAAAATCTGTTTGCAAAATAGGACATATAAATACTATTTATAGACCTTGAATTGTTATAAATCAACAAGAAAAATGTGGGCACTCCAATTAAAAAATTGATAAAGAACGTAAACAGGTGATTCATAGAGGAAGAAACAGAAATAGCCAATAAACATAATTCAGAGAGGGTTCAGCATCACCAGGACTCAAAGATACACAAATTAAAACCACTATAGTCTATAATTTTCCTCCATAAAATTTTAAAAATGTTTTCAAATAATATTTTTTAGTGCTGGTAAGTGTGGGAAAATGGACAATCTCATACATTCGTGGTTATAGTGATGGACACCAGAAGAAAGGGCGATTTTCTTCCACAACCACTTTGCATAGGCTTTAAATAGTCACTTAATAAATGAATTCATTAATAAAAGCATTGTTAAAGAATGTCTGAGGATACAAAAATTAATTTGAGTTTTATAAAAATTCATTTATAACAGACCCACTGTGTGAATCGGTGTATAGGGTTCTGGATATATTTTGTAACATCACTGTGATGAGGGGGAGACAATGATTTTTTACCCGCTGGAATTCCTCTCAGGGAAAGCATAATTCACTTTTTTATTTAATTGTTACTTACTTTTAACTTAAATACTCATATAACTTGCCACAAAATATCATCACTAACCTCGTCTGTTGAGGCATTTTCTCATTTTCAATTCTAAAGTGAACAGCAAGCTCAGAGAAAGTGAGAAATGAAGGGGAATTGAGAAAGTCATTAGGGTTTGACAAGGCTCTGCTGGTATCAACGAGTCTCACCAAATGATTCACCTGAGATTTTTTTTGCCAACGGTGACAGAACTGAGCTTCCCAGGAGATGACATAAGAACACAATACCAGAGTGTGGGGGTCTGAGGCAGAAAGACTATTTGGACATGACCTACGGGGAATTCTCAGAAATTGTGGGATGGGGTTTGGGATTTTTGAGTCCCTGGGTAATTATCCAGCTCTCCAATGCCACGATAACTCAGACTGTGTTTTGTAATCTTAACATTTTTATTATTCTTGTCTTTCATTTGCTGTGCACTTTTCTTTGAATGGAGATAATATCCTTTACATTGAAAAGTATAATCCAGTAAGGGAAATATTTACACAGGAAATATTTCCTGCAGGGCGTGTTACAAGCCATTCACCTTATTAGATACATTTTCTATTTTTCTATATAAAGATTTCATTTAGCACCCTACGCCTACTCCCATTTCTTAATATTCCCCTATGTTTAACACTTGGCCCTCTTGGTTCACTGGTTGGTGGTGGTTTTTTTTGTTGTTTGTTTGTTTTAACAAATTGAAGCCGGAGTCCTAGCTCTTAGTGTTTTTATTTTCATACCATAAGTGGCCTCATACCATGGGGTGGAATGGAAGCTTTATTTGCCTTGCTGTCAGGCTGCAATTACCCCACAACCCGTATACACCCCGACTGATTACCTAGGAGCATGTAAACTCTGAGGTTAGACACCATTCACATAGGAACAATTAACAATTCGGGTGATCAATTATCCATAACTCTCTTATTGGTGGGATTTAAAAAGCACTATTTGGTTTCCTATGGGTTAATTCAGGCCCTTGATTCATCTTTCATCATGAAAGATGAAAATCTTTCATGGTTCGTTTGGAAATTAATCAGACTTTAAGGTCGGTTTCCACTTATCTTTGCTGATCCAATAGATTATTTGATTACTTGAAGATGCTCAAAGACCTAAAAAGACTTGTAAAATACTAGGTGTGTTAAAGAAAATAATAATGACAATGAAGGTTTCAATCCGTGTTGAAAAAAGCCACAGTCATTCATTTTTGATAAGAAAATAAAATCCTCTTTTTTTTTTTAATTAAAGGAAAATAGTGACTGTCAGAGAGAAATACTTGGAAGGGGCCAGCCAAGCCTGAATTGGCAGGGTGTTCTCAAGTAGACTTTGTTTAATTTATAAGTTTATAAATTACGGTCTACTCACTATCCCGTTTTTGTCCCCCTTTTTTTTCCCAAGGCCATTGTCAATGCCTCTAAGATAAGGATCATAAATTTCCACACAGAATCCCAAGCAACTAGAGATCTTTGAGGGTCTCTTTCTTTTCTGAGATCAGAATCTCTGGTGACAAGGAGGTGTCAAGAGGAGGTAAGAAGGGAGCCTCCAGAAGGAGACTCTTGCTTCCTTTATTTCACCTTGACCTGTTGTAGACGTAAAACCACAGCAGCCACTCCTGCAGCAAGACAGCCAATCCCACTGGTTTCTAGCAAATATATTTTCCCACTCTCTAGCATGTATCAAGCTTACTCCACAATGTTTTATAATAATTGCACCCCAGACTGTACAGATAATCTAAATAAAATGTGTTGGTTTGACTATTTTTAAAATTATGACTTTCAAGTGGCGTGTGTGTGCACATATCCTAGCATCTTACAGAAAGTAGACCTATACAGAGAAAAGTGTTTAAATGGGGCAAATATGGAACCAAATATCAGTACCTTGCCTTGACTTTCCCTTTACCCTGGTTCTTGCCCAGAATGCTCCCTGTGTACAAATAGGTCATTGGGGAGCAGTGAATTCCCCTTTCTGGTCTGCAGACATAATCAAGCATGCCTGAATTCCTGGGTGAAGATGGCTGTGACCACGTTTGCCCAGTTATTTAGTTTTTCATCAGTTCTTCATGGCAAATTTACTGAGCACTTACTATGTGTCAGGTAGAGGGGAAATGGCCAAAATCAAGGAAAATAAAATACCTGTTCTAGCAGAGCTTACATGTCTACACCAGAGACAGACAATTCAAAAGTATGCAAAGGAACAACCAAAACCAATTAAACTTTTGGTGAGGGGTAGGAAGGCAATAAAGAGGGTTCTAAGGGAAAGAACATCTTGGGTCAGGGAAGGGCCAGAAAAAGCCTCTCTAAAGAGATGATATTCAAGTTGAGACGTAGAAGACTAAAGGAAAAAGAGCCAATCACACTACTGTAACATATGTTAGTAACTCTTTTTAAAAATGAAATAATTAGTGAATATCACTCAAAAGGAAGTAAAATAGACGTTCTCTGTCAGAAACTAGTTAGAGCCAGAGCTCAGCCTCTCTCTGAACCACCCCCAAGGAGGCCCCAAATATTCTTGGAGACCTCCTTGTAGGACCAGGCCCAGGATGAGTTACTGAATCATCTCCACAAATAATCCTCATTCAGGGCTCTGCGGAACATGGCTTGAAAAAGCTAGCCTGGGTGGAGCCGATAGGCAACTGCTTCATGTTGTCCTACCCTGACAGTCAAACACAAAGATGCGCCCCTTCTACTCAACAGAGGAGCCTGTTCGGCCCTGACACAGATCTTCATCTTTCCTCTTTATGTTCTTCAACTTCAGATGCACAAGGCACCGCAAACCTCGCCGGCTGTGTTCTTTGTTTAAAGCGTCAGTGAGCTGTACCCTAGCTAGAATGTTTTGATACTTGAATTAACATTAGATCATTAATGATAATAATGAATGCCTCCTAATTGTATCTGAATATAGTTAGCTTTAATTAAACATTGAGAGGCTAAGCACTCCCCTTGGACATCTCCCCTTGGACATAAAGGAGGAGGGCTTCACGTCCACGTCCTCTTCCTATTTTCCATTCATTCCTAGTCTGTACCGCAGGGGACAAACATAAGCAATTTATGCTTTTGACTAGTCAACATGTTTTTTCTTTTCTTATTTTAATTCCATTAAAATATTGCAAAGAATGAAATGCTTCAAAAAAGTAAAGTACTTAATTTAGGATGATCATTGTTGTTGTTAATTAGTCATACTAGGAGTGTCCAAGCATAGCAAGAGAATAATTTAATCAAATCACTCCCAGTAGATGTAGAAAGCAGTATTTGCATATGTGACATATCTAGCCGTTTACACTGCCATTTAAATAATGACTTGAAGAACAAACTTCCAGATTTTTCTTACAGAATCCAGTCAAGCTATTAATATATTTCATTTCTACTGAACAAATTTTTAAAGTCATGAATGATTAAAGTCCATCAACTGCAAGAGAACTTAGGAAGCACATTTTTTTTTTCTTTAGGATCATTGGAATTTAAATAAGACAGAGTGCTTTGGTAAACCTATTATAGAAAGATCATAAAAAGCATCATCTTTCAAATGTCATAAAGAGCTAATGTTCCCCTGGTGAAATCCAAATAAACGTAAGCTATTTCCAGCTTTGATCTCTGGTTTATTTTACAAGAACTCCATTTTAACAGTTTGTGCCTAGCATTTTAAGGACCAAGTTTCAAGTCACTATATCATACATGCAACATAAAAGAGAATGCAATGAATTGAGGCACTACCCCACTTGATAAATACTCAAGGTCAGACAGACTTGAGCAGGGAGAGTAGTATATAGGTGGGTTGTTAGAAAGCAATGGAAGAAAAAAACAGATCATTAATAAGCAGGAGATTGAGGAATATAGATTTATCCCGGGTCACCTCTTGATTTATATGTCTATCCTCCTGGTCAATTAAATTCAACAATTAGAGGAAGTCGAAGTCCCTGAGTTTATATCTTGACTTCGCCATTTAGAAGTTCTGTGACCCTGGGAAAATTCCCTTAATTTTTCTAAGCCTCTTTGTTATCATCTACAAAAAGGGGATTATACAATCTACTTCACAGCATTTTTGTGAGAATTAAATCACATAATTCTACATAAAGAACTTAGAACCACATAATAAAGTAGCTTAATAAATGGTTACTATTAGTATAAAACAATCATGGACAGTTATTGTTTGCCATAAGAGAGGTTCTGGTGATATAAATATGAGTAAGAGAGTCTATATTTTCAAACGGCTGCCGATTTCAAGCATCCAGACCACTCCATGGGATGGGTTAACAGATCTCCTCACCCAGACCAAACCCTGTTGGGGGATTTACATGCTTCCCACCATCCGGAGGCCAGGAAGCCAGAATCCCCTGGCATTTAGTACCCCCAGTGGATGTGCCCCCCAGCTCGGGCTTGGCAGGTCATAGAAATGACCTGAAATGACCCGGCAGCTGAATAGCAGCTGACTGGCGACATTCTCTGTCTTGCAATGCAGGCTGCTGCACCTTTCGTCTGGAGTTCACTCTTCTCTAGGTATTTAGATATTTTTGTTAGGGTGGAACCTTGCAGGGGAGCAAATTGAGCACTTTTTTTTTTGCCTGGGTGTGTTGGGTTGATGTGGGAGACAAACTGACACACGGAATGTGACAGCACCTTTTCTATTCTCCTTCGGATTTGTTCTCTCCCATTTCCTTCTAAGGAAGAAAATACAGACACTCTGAAAACCTTGACCACTTCAATGGTTGCCGCACATTGGTTTTGAGCAGCGGCAAGAGTCCCGGAGCTTGGCTCACGCTTGACAGTGCAGAGTTTAAGACCAGCCCTCCTTTAGGTCTTTCTTCAAGTTTCTGAGAGAGCCCACCCAGTAGTTTTTCACTGCCTTGGGGACATCATCACAGGTATTGGTTGATCTAAATAAACAATCCTCAAAAATGACTTTAATAGGTTTGATTAAGCAAATGGAAAGTGACTGGTGGTGACCCAAACTCTCCCATGCTTTCCCGGTTATCAGGGGGCTGCCCTGAAAAGGCCAGGAGTTAAGTGACGCCCCCTCCCCAGGGCTCCCATTCTCCTGGTGGTTTCTGGCTGTGACCTCCTGCTCCTGCAGGGTACTGGAGCTCCTCACGCCTCCCTTCTCACAGCCCCTCGTTTCTCTTCTTTATGACAATGCAGACACGGAAATCAGCCCTTTCCTTGGTTTCCCCCCCCAAAAAAAACTACTCACCCAAGATATTTTGTGTACAGCTAATTTTATTAAAGATTTAGGACAAAAACATATTTTGAGCTACAGAAATACAAAAAAAAAAAAAAATTAAGTCTTAGTCTTCCCTTTTAAAAAATGTTTCTAGACCCTTATACTAAACAGGCTGTAGGCTATGGCCATAGTAGTCAGCTCTCTCTCTCCTCTCCTCTTCTCTCTCCTACTCCCTAAAGCTGAAAGATGTAGACTGCTCATGTCACTAACTATTCAGATAGATGCAACTTTCTCAAACTACCAGCGAAGTGGTCTTTTGCCCTTTGCATATTTAAGCCTCATTATTGCGTTCTGCTAAACAATAGACCATCTACACTAGGTGGGGAAGAGAGCAATATAAAGATTCATTTCTCATTTGATACGAATTATGCCATCCTCTCCTTGGAAAGTAGAAGCAGCTCTCAGCTTAGGTTTTTAATATTTTCTTCCTTTTTAACATTTGTTATTGAGTTGCTATTATTTTAATCTCAAGCCTCAAGAAATCGTTAATCCATTTTTGGATTTTAAAATCGATTGTCTACAGTATGGGGTAGTTGAAAAGCAAGCTATGTTTATTCCCAAATAAATCTGATCTCAGCTCAATGTTCTGTTTTAGTAGACTTGCGAGAGTCACATCCTAGAGCCTCTGCACACTGGATGTCTGACCTGGGATAAAATATTCATCCTCTAGGAGCTTCGCTTTCCTTATCATTGGTGAAGATATTAATAGCTCCTATGTTTGTTGTGAGGATTAAAGGAAGTAAAACAGGAAGGTGGTAGAGATGTGTAAAGAGATGAATAACACACAGGTCTTCAGATTTGTGGTCCAACTTATGCTAGTGAAGGAACCTTGGTGTCTCTCAGCCTCCAAAGCACTGACAGTGATAGCAACAGTGTACTTATAAACAGAAGGGCCTTAGGAATCTTCTGGAAAAAAAAACTCCCACTCATTCATTTGAGCCCACAACTCCACTCTACTCAAAAGAGACACAATTCAGTGGGGCATTCAGTTCACCTAGAAGCAGAGTCTTAATCACAGGGCTTTCCACCAGCCCCGCAATTCTGAATACTTCTTATTAATCAGACTGCCTGAGAATCCCTCACAGTGACTCAATTCCTAGAAACCTATGAACAAAAACCAGAAATCTTTCCCTCATCCTCCTACTGCACCCACTTCACAGCTGGGGGTGCCCTTCCCAAGTCGCTGTTTGAGTGTTGTTCTCTAACTCCCACTCTCCCATTGAGAAACCCGTCACACTTCTCACCAACCCCTGACTCAAACTTAGGTGGCATGTTATTCTAAGAAGTTCCAGAAGGAACTTTGGGAGGTGGGTCTTCAGTGCCCAGGTCAGGACAGATGCCCTATTAGGGCAGAGTTTGGAATTCCTGATCTAGCTAAATAAAATTACATAATCTTCCATTAATTCACCAAGAAAATGTCTCAGAAGAGCTCATTAACTTCTCAAATTAAATTCACAGGGGAACAAATTTAAGGCACAGTTTGTTTGTGAATTTCTAATGGCCTCTATTACTTATTTCAGAAGACAAGTTGGATCAGGTGGCAAGTAAGCATCTTCATAGAAACAACAGGATTGGAATATGATTCCCTGTAAATCCAACTGGAAATTCCAAAGATATAAAACTCCTAGAGGTAAGAACGATTACCCTTTATTCTTCTTTGTTGGCGTTTGACAAACACTTGATGTAAAACCTGCATGTAAAACTTCTCTTTTATTCATTTAAATGGTCTGGAATTTTAAAGAATTAAAAAAAATGTATACCAATCACACTAGACATCGGGGATCCAAAAGATCTGACTAGTGCTTGTCTTTTTCATCATTCAAAATGTGAAGGACTTGGATTTGAAAATGAAAGCTGAAGTCAAATTTCTCATCCATACAGAGGTGTGTTAAAGGGATTTTATTTTTACTAAATATGAGAGAAAAATATATTGCATTTGGGGAATTAGGTTAAATAGTTGGGACTTTAAAGGTTGAAATGAAAGCCATATGTGAATTTGCAGAATTCCCAGACTTGAACGCCTTTTAATATAATAGCCATCATTTGTTGAGCATTGACTACATGGTAAATTCATTATGAAAACAACCTTTAATCCTTACAATAGCCCTGAATGATGGATATGGCATTTGAGCTATGAATACTCTACCAGAGTTACAAAGTGCAATTTTGGGCTTCTGATTCTAAAATCCAAGATGACTTTTAAGTGGAGCACTTGGGTTCTTTAAACACACTTACTATCTGACCTAACACCTATTTATGGTTGAAAACTCTGACTTCAATTTTCATTTCAAATAATGTTGAAAACCAGTGTGAGTCAAATCTTTTGATTCCACTCTATTTAGTGAAATTGATATTTTTAAAATTAAAAATTCCAAATGGTTTAAATGAAAACAGGAAAGTCATATATGTAGATCTTATGCCAAATGTATCAAACTTGAGTATGAGGATTTCGTTAGACAAATTTTACTTTAAGCATTGTGCTATTTTGTCATCATCCCTACAGGTAAACAGAAACCATGTAAAAATTCCTAGGTTCTTTCTCCTTCCTCCCCCTGAACAATGCCCCTGCTTCTCAGGTACTGGGCTAGGCCTGGCTTCCTTGGACATATGGGCTCATCCCTCCAGACAACCCTTTCTGCACTTTATCCCCATGGGACACAGCAATGCAAAGAACTGGGGTCAGTGTAGTATGGATCTCTGCTGCTAAGAGAGGACTGAAGGCTCGTTCTTGATTATAGCATTTGAGTTCTGAAGAAATTAGGTCTGAGTATCACTAAAGTAGCCAGCTGAACTGAGAATTCTTGAACACCCTCCACAGAAATGAAAGCTGAGTTCAAGACCCACCTGTGTCTTTGCTAGACAATACTTGTGGACACGGACTACATCTCCTTCAATCTTCCATCTTCTGAGCCTAGCACAGTGCCTGGGCTATGTTAAATGCCAACAGGCTTGTGTAAAAGATAAAAAAATATGATCATCTCGTGTTTGAGCCTCCAGGCCTAAATTGTGATATGCTTGTTCCTTTTCACTAAGCTAAGAAACCTACAAACAATTGTGGAAAAATCTATATTTGCTTCATGCAGTGAAGACACAAGCTAAAATTACATATATTACACATACACACACAAACTTGGTAATATCCTTTATATAAATCCTTTATATATGTAAGTTATATATTATATGTTCCTTAAAATGTTGATTGTACATTGAATTATTTTTAAAGGGCTAATAAACTATAAGATGTTATGAAGTTTTCAATA
>NW_012142191.1:0-321 GCF_000956105.1 Propithecus coquereli
AAATGATCTGCCCGCCTCGGCCTCCCAGAGTGCTAGGATTACAGGCGTGAGCCACTGTGCCCAGCCCACACTTAGTCTTTAACTGTGCATTAGTTGCCTTCAGTATTCCATTGTCTTTCTCTTAAACATCAATTTCCTCCCGCAAAAGTCATCGAATCCCATAGCCCTTATATTTACCCCTTTACCTGCATTTCTCAAAATCCTAGCTAATTACCCCTGATGGTGTATTCTCCTCCCTTTTTACAGTCATGGCATTTTAGCCATTGGACTATTATAGCTTGGAGGGTCTATCCATGTTCTACATACCACCTGTGATGAGGT
>NW_012142191.1:1651-2601 GCF_000956105.1 Propithecus coquereli
ATATTATAAATGATCAGCTGTTTCAATTTTCATAAACTGAGAACAACTTTGTAACCAGCATGCAGATTGAGTAAAACATGACTAGTCCCACAAAGCCTACCTCCACCACTTCTGGTTCCCACCAAACATTGCCTCTTATCAATGGTTAATTGTTATGTTGGATTCTAACAGCATGGATTAGTTTTGCCTGTTTTTGTACTTTATGTAAATCATACAATATCACATTTTTTTCTTTTAGCTCTGCATTATGTTTATGAGATTATTCCACGTCATACTGTGTATTTCATTCAAAAATTTTTAATTGATCACTTACTATGTGGCTGGCCACCTATATCACCATTACTAATAACCTTTTTTGAGTTTTCATATATGCTACTAAATAAATAATCAAAAGCCTATTCAAAAGTTGATCCCTTTTAAATCCCTTGAAAGATGCAGTTGAGTAAATGAAGTTATATTTTGGCTAGCCAAGTTGGCCAGTTCTCATTTACCCTTGGCTACATTTGAGGTCGTAGTCACCACACAATGTATAAGGAGAACAATGTATGTGGAGTCTGCCAAGATGAGAACAGCAGATATATGTTTTTTATAGTCAAGAGAATATTCTTTCCAGAAAATAGCTATTAGCAAGATTTATTGTTAAAGTCAACAAGGTTTGGAAACTAACTTGGAAACTCTAACACACTGTCTGCTGAATCTAGAAAACTGTGCTGAGATTCATTAAAAAACCAGGATTGTGCTATGGAGCACAAAATCATGTATAAAGCTATTCTGTAAATCAGTAACCACTTGAAATAGGTAGACAATCAAAGTAGCTGTTTATAGAGTAGGACATTTTTCATTAGAATTCATAACATTATAGTGTTTATTAAAGACAGAATATTTATCATATATTTTTATTCTTTAAAAAGTATTTCACCTGCAAGTTACTAGAGAGAATATATTAGCTT
>NW_012142191.1:4807-5124 GCF_000956105.1 Propithecus coquereli
ATAGCAAGAATATGTTTTTCAATAATACATTGCAGGATCTTGGTGGCAAACAAAGAAATTCCTAAAACGGTTTTTACCATAACGTCACTTGAGGTATATATAACACCTTATATATAAGGTGTTTGGGACCAGGCCAAACAAATAAAGTAAGAATAGAAGCACTGACAGTTTTGTTTCAAAGTTGGCTTAACCTGAGTTTATAGAACATTATATTTTATGACGTTGAAGACTGATGTATTCACTATCTTTTGCAGAATTCTCTCAGATTGGTACTATTTCTTGCAAAGATTGATTCAGGCCAATCAGGGAGTTTTCAG
>NW_012142191.1:6799-7139 GCF_000956105.1 Propithecus coquereli
CTGTTTGGTCACTGAAGGGTAACCTAAGTAAAACTTAAAAATCTAAATAAAGTCGTGAATCATTTAAACCAGAGGTGTATATTATTTTTGTGTGTTTTTTTTTTATTTTGAGGGAAATATGCCAAGGTTCATGAATATTTCAATTCCTATTACAATAGATTTGTTGGGGTGTCTTTGTATGTATATGTTGATAAAATATTGAAATGCTATATAGGTCAAAGGCCATATACTTCAGAAATCTAGGTATTGATACCATCTTAGCCCCAATTCTTCATGGATATCATTAAATCTATCATAATTTTGGTAAAGAGGGAAAAGAAACTATATTTAAGGTAGGTAT
>NW_012142191.1:9448-9744 GCF_000956105.1 Propithecus coquereli
AGAGAAAATCACAGAATCATCATATAGTCAGAAATCACTAATATAAAGAAAGAGTTCTCAAAGTATGGTTCAGGGATATCAAAAGTATTTTTTATGATAATACCAAGATTGAAGGGGAATTCAAAGAAATTCAAAGTGAGAAAAGGATTAAACTGTGTTGTTGAAGGTGTCACCTAGAAAACATAAGATGAAATGTTGGCAGTCTCTAGAAGCAAAGGCTGGTCCCCAGCTGACAGCCCAGCCAGTGAGGAAGCAGAGACGTCAGTCCTACAACCACAAGGAACTAAATTTGGCCA
>NW_012142191.1:9794-10268 GCF_000956105.1 Propithecus coquereli
GACAGTATGTGTTATTTTGCGTGTTTATATATTTGACAGTGCACGTACTTAAATGAGAATCTAATACATGTCTTCTTTACCCTCTTGAACAGAGATCAGTGTTGTAAAACTAATAAAGATTATTTCTCTTCTACCTATCACAGTCTCCTATTACTTTTTTTATTTGTCCCTACAAATTGCTTCAGTTATAGTTAATTTCAAGGTAATCGATCTTATTTGAGCTGATGGAGTTGTTCAATGTTAAAGGGTAGTATGGAAATCCTTTAAAAGTATATTGCACACTACCTGTTACTCTTTATGATTCAGGATATCACAATGGACAGCAATTATTATTTTTCCCAGGCTATGGTTATGTTATTAGAGACATAAATTTATTCAGGATGATTTTCTCCTTTCCAAAATAACTACAGTCTACAAAGCTTTCTGAGTTTGTAGATCTGATTTTTGTTGGTTTTATGTGTCCTCCTTTCCCTT
>NW_012142191.1:10318-10745 GCF_000956105.1 Propithecus coquereli
AGGGAAAGCGGCCCTGCTGATGACCTGATTTTGTTTCCTAGAGAACCTACGTCAAGAACCCAGTCCAGCTTTGTCAGGCAATAAATTTTTATTGTTTTAAGCTGTTACATCTTTGGTAATTTGTTATGGCTACAGTAGAAAAGTAAAGACTTATACCTGTATTTAATTATCAATGCAGTTCAGTCCTCTACAGGTTATTGATAAACTCCCCAAGTATAGCCATGATCCTTAATGTCTTCAATGATTTACATGAGAAAAATTAAAATGTGTCTTTGGAAGAAAAATAAACAAAAAAGAAATGAGAAAAAGAAAGAAGAAAGGATGAAAAAGAAAGAAAGAAAATTTGTAGTGTTGTTCTGATTCGTCATTAAATAACAGTTTAGACAGTTGCCAAAAACTATAGCCATTTTCTAATAAAATACTGTGC
>NW_012142191.1:12617-12925 GCF_000956105.1 Propithecus coquereli
CAAATGAATTTTAATGAGCCTCCACACCTAACATTCTGAAATTGATTTATGACTGGAATTAAACATTGAGAAAAGTAGAATGACATTTATTGATTTGGGCAATACAATAATAAATGATGATCATAATATTTATCAGTTATGCAAGTTTAAACAAGGAAAAGTAACCCATTTAATACTATTCAGGGCTAAAAATATTTGTTTCAATACCTATTGTTATGAGTTAAAATTACATCATGATGAAAAATGAATCAAGAAAAGTTGGTTTGAATTCACCAAGTGCCTCAAAGTGAATGTGGGAGATATTTAAA
>NW_012142191.1:22760-23556 GCF_000956105.1 Propithecus coquereli
TCATTTTGGGCTTCACATATGAAAAGTGTTGTTAACGTATTTGCAAAGCAGGGAGAAACACACTTTAAATGTTTTTGCCTATAATGTAGTTGCCATTAGACAAAAGATAATTTAACTTAGTAAACCTTCAGTTAGGTTACCAAGGATATTATTCATCACAAATAGCAAATCTTTCTCCAATTGAAGGAAGAGAAACTTTACAATAAACTCCTTTTTTGTCACTATGAAAACCATGATATCTTGCTTGTTGCCACTTGCCATAAATCAGCTACTTTTCCAAGTAGTGATAATACTCCCTTTAGAAGGAAGATATTGTAAATTGTAATGTGCCACTGCTGACTGCAGAAATTTTTTATAAAGCCCAGTTGTTTTAAATACACACAAAACAACATCAGGTCATGAGAGAGATTTGTAACTCAAAGCCCTATTCATTTCTATGATATTTGTCTGTTCCAAGGAGCTGTATCGTATTTATGCTAATTAAAATTTCTTTCCAACTGGAGAAAAAAACTCAAGCAATCTTTATAAACAAAAAAATGAAAATAACTACTACCATAGTTTATCAATTTATTTCTTCTGTTGATAAACAAATCACTGTCTGTTACTTTTAGCAGGCATTTAAAAATAAAACAAAGCTTGAGTTATCTCAGAAGAAAAGTCCAGGACCTTAGACAAAGCTGAGTAATAAAAATAAGAGGCAGTCTTGCTTGTAAATGGAAGGACTAAAGCAAAAGCAAGACAAAAGCAAGAAAGCACCAATTCTTCTTTTGTATGCACTCATCAAAAGCAGTATTTC
>NW_012142192.1:0-2337 GCF_000956105.1 Propithecus coquereli
TATTACAAAAAATTTTCTAAAAATTAAGATATATCTAAAAGAAGACTGTTAAATGGAGCACATGATAAAGAGAAAGTGGGTGTGTCAGTGTTGCCAGCCCCTGGCTGGCCTGTGGTCACCAGTCACCGTGGGGGACTGAGGTTGCCCTGAGCTTGCTAGTGGCCAAGGTGAGGCAGGAAACAGGATTACACAACGTTCACTGCTGACAAGGGGAGCATGCCAGCGACTCATCTAGTAGGTGCCAAAATGTAAGGGCTTTGTTTTCACGCGGGTCCCTAACCAGAGAACACAGAGCAAGTGCAGTGGACACGTCTTAGACAGAGCTTTTCTGTCTTTCCGGCAGTTTGACAACTGCGGTCTTTGGTGAAAGCCGGGGGCTCCCACTGGAGCCCGTGAACACGTTGGAGTGAGGCTGGCGAATAAGGCCCAGCACCACAGCCTTCCAGTGAATTAGGTTTGGTCACTTTTTGCTGCACCCTCCATAAGTCTAGAACATTCTACTCCAAAGCCTGGGCCCGAGGGCCGCTCCTGCCTGGGTTCACTTAGGCAGTGAGAAGAAGCCCACGGACTAATCACCGCAGCGAGAGCAATGATCACAAAATAAACAACGTAACGAAAGTTAGAAAGTACTAAGGTATTTGACCTTTTTAAAAGTATCTGAATTTTTCTTTTTCTCTTCCCAAGTCCATTTTCAGGCTCAAGTCCAAAACCGCCTCTAAGCCCACTGGACCCAACTCGAGCTCCTTTCAGAATGTTCTCTCAGACAACCCAGCCCACCCTCCCCAGAGCCCGGGGGCGGGGTCACACCCGCTGAGAGGCCACGTTCCTTTCTTTCCTCTCAGTTCTTTCCTTCCACTGGGTTAGCGCCCTGGAGGGGCAGTGTGAACGGGAGCGTGAGAGCCGCCACGACCTCAGGACACGCTCTGCCCCGAGGCGCCCGCCCAGCCGCGAGCCTGCACGGACAGGAGCAGTGGCCGCTGCAGGGCCCTGCTGGGTGGGGCGTGTCACCGTGGCCCCAACTGACTTGTGGGCAGAGGACGAGTCCTACAGGGACGACAGACATCAGGGGTGGCAAAGCTCTGCCCGCCTGCGTCCGACCACTCCCAGTCCTCCCCCATCTCGGCGCTGGCCCTGTGGCCATCCCATTCACCAGGGGACACAAATCTGACCCGATGCCACGCGCCTTCACCTCGACTCCCCGACTCCCTCCCCGTCCTTGGCCCGTCTGTTTGCAAAAATAAGACAAAGAAAAAACTACAGAGTCTTTCCTACCAGACTGCTTTGGAAGGCAACGTTTTGTACCAGGAATTCAGAGGCACGTTACGCATCTACTCTGCGCTATCCACATCCGTTGTTCCCAAAGCCTCTTGTACAGAAGGAACAACTCCAAAATCATTGGATAAATTCTGGATTTATAAACTGCTACACTCGATAGTCCGGGCCCAGCTGCTGCTCTGCGGGCCGTGCGCACTGCTCACAGAAGGTGCTCGCCAAGCCACCGTCACTGCAGGCTCCTGAGAACGGCCTGGCGGAAGGACCCAATCACAGTTCGATCTACACAATTCACTCCCACACATGGCTGGGGGATAGCAGTAAATAATTAACACCTGAACATGTCAAATCAGAAAAGAAAAACGCCTGCTGGGTCACATATTATAAATCATGTATATTCTTGGTTCGCTAATTAGAGAATCTGTAATGTTTCCCTTTCATTTCATGTAACATAGCCAAGGTCTTCAGCGTCGTGTCGAGCAGTTTTTATATTAGGGACGTGAAGCACGTTATCATTCCAGAAGGTCGTGACGCCTGTGACAAAACAGATGACAACAGGCACCAAACATGGATCAACAGGGGCGATAGCGTGCCGGGGCCCACGTGAGCCGGAGGGACGCCTCCGCGGCGCTGAGATGCCACCACGTCCCCTTGGGCTCCCACAGGACCCTGCTGAGAGCCACAGGGTGGCACGCACGGCCCTGCGAGATCCAGCCGCACACGGAGGGGCTGCCAGCCTCCGCCGGCAGGACGGGCCCAGGTGGGCTCTCTGCAGTAAACTTTGCTCAAATGAAATTATTAAGATTAATTTTGGAAACTCAACTGTTTTATGTAGAAATAAAATATTTTAAGATCCCCTAGGGTGAAGCAAGCGGAGATCCCTGGGAGAAGAGGCGCCTGCCGCGCCAGAGAAGCCGCGGGGCGCAGGTGTGGCTCACAGCGCCCCGTGGAGAGGAGAGTCCGGGCGGGTGGGGGGTGCAGTGAACCCGCGGGCCTGGGCCCCTGGGGGCGGCGGCCCCCCCTTGTGAGGACGAGGCCCGCGTCGCTAAGCAACCGGCACCACAG
>NW_012142193.1:0-1018 GCF_000956105.1 Propithecus coquereli
GTGTCGTGGTGTCAGCCTAGCTCACAACAATCTCAAATTCCTGGGCTCAAGCAATTCTACTGCCTCAGCCTCCCGAGTATCTGGGACTACAGGCACGCGCCACCATGCCCAGCTAGTTTTTTATATATATATTTTTAGTTGTCCAGCTAATTTCTTTCTATTTTTTTAGTAGAGACAGGGTCTCACTCTTGCTCAGCCTGGAACATTGCCATCTTTATACAAAACTCCAAGCTTTTCCATTTAACATTAAAAACTCTCTAAAAATGAGGGTGTGTCAATTAAGCACCCCAACTCTGTACCTCATTGCCCCACCTACACTCCCTAGGTTATCATCCATTCTCTCTACTCCCCTTGGCTAGTCCCAGGGGAAAGTCACTTCCCCCTTTGAAAGCTCTGGTCCTTAGCTCAGCTAAGATAGGTCAAGAGATCCAAAAGATGTTAGTTTACGTTTTAAAAGTACTGAACATATCCAGTAGCAATGACCACACCTGGTGTCTAGGTTGTGGTTTCTAAATACTATTTTCTGCTAAAAGGAATCAGAGCTGCTTGAAGAGATGGTTGGTTTCAATACCAACCATAGAAGGGGCAGAGAAAGGGCAAGATAAGCCTGGAACATTTTTGTTGTGCCGAGAAATAAGGTAGTGCCAAAAAAGGGGAAAAAAGTCATGTCAAAAGAACATGGAAGGCCAGGCACAGTGGCTCATGCCTGTAATCCTAGCACTCTGGGAGGCTGAGGAGGGAGCATTGCTCGAGGTCAGGAGTTCAAGACCAGCCTGAGCAAGAGCGAGACCCCCGCCTCTATTAAAAAAAAATGGAAAGAAATTAGCCGGACAACTAAAAATATATAGAAAAAATTAGCCAGTCATGGTGGTGCATGCCTGTAGTCCCAGCTACCTGGGAAGCTGAAGTAGAGGATCGCTTGAGCCCAGCACTCTGGGAGGCCAAGGCGGGCGGACTGTTTGAGCTCAGGAGTTTGAGACCAGTCTGAGCAAGAGCGAGACCCCGCCTCTACTAAAAT
>NW_012142194.1:0-1523 GCF_000956105.1 Propithecus coquereli
TTTATGTCTTTGCCTCACCCAAGCAAAGATTTTTGAATAACAAACAGCGTTAGCAACTCTGTCCTTCCGGGTTGGAAGACTGATTAGTTTCCTGCCCGGTATAGCATGGAGAATATCTTCCTGCCTGAAAACATTCCATTGTGTTAAAGTTTTCTTCCTCTACACAGAGGAGATTTGCTTACATTCTAGGGTAACAAGAAAATGATTCCCCTGGGAGCAAAGATTAGCCAAGGTTGCTAGAGCCACCTTCTAGATTTGATGTGTCCTGAACACAGTGTACTTAGCTGCATGCTCAGCATCCTCCTGTGCCTGCTGTGACATGTTAAAGCATCTCTCACATCACTCATACTTCACTAAATTACATTTCAGTGTGTCATCCAACACCTGATTTCTCTTTCCTTCATTTCATGGCTTTGGCTCACAACTTAACTTATCCTGTTGCCCTTATCTTAAAATTCCTCAAATACCTTGTTCAGCTGCTGCACTCATATTATAAATATCCTATTCATACAACAAGCTGATGATATCTCTACTCTTGCACTTAGACTTTTGAACTCTGCTAGCAAAAAAGGGGAAGGTAGGGTTGACATTTAAGGAATATGATGACTTTAGCTGGGGCATCAATCCTACCAGCAATTTTATATTATTTTGCTTTAGTGTTTGTTTGTTTGTTTATTTATTTAATCTTGCCTAACTCCTTTCCTTTTGCACTCCTTATATAAGCTATAAAATCTATCAATGTTTTCTAATGACTTTCACGATAAAAATCCAGACTTCTTAGAATAGTTAACTGTTTGCATGGTCTGGTTCCAGACTGGAATACAAGTCTAATCATACTTCACTAATACAAATGACTTGCAGCTCCCTGGGTAAGGGGTGATCTCTCGTGTCTTGAAGTTTTGCAAATGCTTTTCTTCTCTGTGGATTGCACAGCTCTTTCCATCTGGTGGAGGTGTATTAATGCTTCTAAACTTGGTTCAAACATCAACAAATCTTAGCATGGCTTTGAGGACAGGTCTACCTTGATTCAATTTCTTACTTAGTTCAGACAAGGTACTTAACATCTATAAATTGTGTATTCCTATAGAATGCATACAATTATGCTTTTTAAGTTTGTTGTACTAGAGAAATAATAGTTAAGCTTTACACGTAATGGATATGTTACCCACAATGTCACTATATAGTTTACATTTAGCCTTGTGTCAAGTCAGAGCACAAGAAAGTTTTCTTTTGCCTTATTACTTAGTAAATTTTTCATAATAGTCCACATAGGTAAACAGCGGCTTATAAATGCTGTATCTCTATGCACAATAACTTTTAAAGTAAAAATAAAAGACTTATTTTTCAACTCAATATTCATAAAGTAGGTACCAGATGACAAATTCATTTTGAAATTTAGTGTCTTAAAATTTTGTGTCTCTTAAAAATTGGTACATTTTCCTCCATCACACAAAATGAATTATGTAACTCTGGAATGTTGAAAAGCTCAGAATTGAGAACTAAAGTTAGTACATAAAAATGAT
>NW_012142195.1:0-1854 GCF_000956105.1 Propithecus coquereli
TAGTAGCAAATCTCCATTCAGTATTTATTGCCATGGAAACTAAATCTAGGCTAACTTGGCTGCTTCAGAAATGTTTATTGGTCTGTGGGTTTCTTTGTGGGGCTCTTTGCCAGATACTGCAATCCCTTAAGATCTCTTTCCATTAAACGCTTGTGTGTGTTTGTATGTTTTGTGTGCTTCCTCACCTGAATTAGTAGTTTCTGTGATCTGAATCTATTTCTATTTCCAAAAGTACTATATGGATTAGTTCCAACCAGAGAAGGCCTCTATGGTCATGTTGCCTGCTTGTGTTTGTGTGCATGTGTGGCTGTTGAAGAAATAATATGAGTGGAAACTGCTATTATTTCCTCCTGAGGTGTAAAATGCCAGGTTTGGCCATCTTTCTCTGGAAAGGCTGCTGTTTTTCTTCTATAATGGATCCTGATCATGTGTGTGTGTGCATGTGCATGTGTGTGAGCAGACATGCAGGAAGGTATATATATATATATGTGTGTGTGTATATATGTATTTAATATATACACATAACTCTTTGTCTCCACTCATAATTCATGTGACTCAAGTTATACGAAGGAACGACAATGAGATATCACCTAACCCCAGTGAGATTGGCCTTTATCAAAAATCCCAAAGCAACAAATGCTAGCGAGGATGTGAAGAGATAGAAACACTCTTACAATGCTTGTGGGGCTGCAAATTAGTGCAATCTGTGTGGAAAAGAATGTGGAGATACCTCAGAGAGTTAAAAATAGAAATACCATTTGATCCAGCAATAGCACTATTAGGCATTTACCCAAAGGAGCAAAAGTCCTTCTATAATGAAGACATCTGCACTCAAATGTTTATGGCAGCACAATTCACTATTGCAAGGATGTGGAAACAACCCAAGTGCCCATCAATCCATGAGTGGATTAATAAAATATGATATATGTATACAATGGAATACTACTCAATTATAAAAAATGACGGTGATCTAGCATCTCTTATATTATCCTGGATAGAGCTTGAGCCCATCCTCCAAAGTGAGGTATCACAAGAATAGAAAAATAGGCACCACATGTACTCACCATCAAATTGGCACTGACTGATCAACACTAAGGTGCTCACACAGTAGTAATATTCTTTGGGGGTTGGGGGTGGGTAAACTCACAACTAATGGATGCGGTGAGCATTGTAGCGGGGGGAGGGCACACCTCAAGTCATGGTTTGGATGTGGCAAAATAATAACATGTAACCAAAATGTTTGTACTCCCTTAATATCCTGAAATTAAAAAAAAAATTTATACGAAGGAATAAGTTCTTCGGTGCAGTTGACATTACAGTTGTTTTAAAATTTCTCCTTGATCTAACGGAGCAAACACATTTTGGATTGGGCTCTGCTACAGTCTTTCACTTGCATCCCATAAAATGCTGTAATACAAATCATGCCTACAGTGCCCCAGCAATACCAAATTACATGTTTCTTTGAGTAAGTGGGAACTTAACTTCAGAAGGAAAATAGGTCTCAGTGGAGAATACAAAAATGAAGTGATAAACCACACTGCCTGTGAGTTCGTAGAAGTGATGTCTAATATAATGTGGTGTAGAGAATTTCCAGCACACTCTGTATTAAACCTATGTGTCCATCTTGCCTTGTGAACTGATGGGGCTGCAGCACATGGAGCCCACTGCCAGTGACCCTCTGTCGATTGGCTGCAGATGATGGCATTTCCACTGCAAGATGATGGCAATCGGGTGTCATGTGAGGCTGCGCTGTAATGACGGGTGCCTCATAGATATAGCAGGGGGAGAAGAATAGTGAAAAAAACTAACGTTGAACTTTCTTTCCTTCCTTGGTAACAGTTTTCTCTTCTGAAA
>NW_012142196.1:0-1564 GCF_000956105.1 Propithecus coquereli
AAAAGGACCAGATAATTATAAATATTCATATTCTTTACTTTCTAAATTCACAACACGTGTCCGTCAAAACTTGTATGCCCAATGATCCATCAAAACTGCCCAGCGATTCAGCCCAACCTAGTTGCAGGAACGGTAGTCACACCCTTTCCTGATGTGGTTCCATCGGATCCAACCAAGACAGTTGTAGATGATGATGCATTTTTACATTTGCTGGCTTATCTCTTCCAAACATGGCTGTGAGTTCAGCAGGCAATTTGCTTTGTCCTCAAAACTTCCAAATCACAATATGGATAGCCACAGCCCATCTCTTAAAATAGTAGAATAATCTGAAGCAATCACATGTCCCTGATAATACTTGATTGGATATACCATCTTAACAGTACTTGCTACTTGATAGAAACATAAATGCTTATAATCACAATCTCTTCATATTTTCAGATTTAACTAGAATGGACTCTCCCAATTGTCAACTCTATATTTTAAGCAAACAATATAGATAAATAGGTAGATATAGATACATATAGATAGATCAATATGGATATAGACAGGTATTAATATAAAGTATAATCACCAACATACATTGCCTAGTACTAAACCTTTTCCTTTTTTTTTTTCCTTTCATTTCCTTTTTTTTAATCCATTATCAAAAGTTTACTATGGCCTTTGTGAGCATCAAAACTTATATCATCTTATGCATCCTGGCTTATCCTCCGAAACTTTCTTGGTACATTGTGCTGTCCATTACTGGTGATTCTAACATTGTGAAGTCCGACTCCCTCCTACTTGAATCTCAACCCATCCCAACATCTTTCCTAGCTCAGACACGAATCTCATTGTAATTTCGAACATTAAGCTGTGTTTAAGAAAAAGATAAATATGTTAATAATTAGGAGGGATCAATGTACTCCTCTAAAAAGGGGCAACCTGCACATATCATGACAACTTCAACATGCCCAAATCATTTAATTATTATAGCAAGTGAGTCAGTCAAGATGCAGAAATTTTTAAGAACTGGTAACCATTAATAAAATGATTGAAGTGTAGAAGCTTTTTAGTTTAATATAGTCCCAAATGTCTATTTTGTTTTTGTCATCTGTGGTTTTAGCCATAAAATCATTGCCTACACCAATATCCTGAAGTGTTTTCTCTATGTTTACTTCTAGTAGTTTTATACTTTTGGGTTTTATGTTTAAGTCTTTAATTGATCTTAATTCAACTTTTGTACATGATGAAAGATAGGGGTCCAGTTTCATTCTTCTCCATATGGATATCCAATTTTCCTAGCACTATTTATTGAAGAGGGTGTCCTTTCCCCAATGTAAATTCTTTTTGTCTTTGTCAAAGATCACTTGGCTGAAAATACGTGGCTATATTTCTGACCTCTCTATTCTGTTTCATTGATCAATGTGTCTATTTTTATACCAGGACTGTACTGTTTTGGTTACATTAGCCTTGTAATGTATTTTGAAGTCAAATAGTGTGATGCTTCCAGCTTTGATCTCTTTGCTCAGGATTGATTTTTTTTTCCCATTTGGGCTCTTTTTTGATTCTGTATGAAGTGTAG
>NW_012142197.1:0-1097 GCF_000956105.1 Propithecus coquereli
GGAAACAAATGTCAGAGGAAGTGGCTAAAACTGTGAATGTTGCTTGGGGGTGGGAAGGATGGATCTGGGCACTGATGATATTTTTATTATAAACATAAATGCATTACATGCTTATTACAAAACATTTGGAAACTTCAGAAAACTAAAAATGAGAAAAAAAGAATCCCTATATTCCCTACATCCAAGGATTAACACTATTAACAAAAGCATTTTCCCATTTATGTTTCTCATATATATTTTCACAGCAATATATTATTTCATAATAAATAAGATTATTTGTTTAGTTGTAACAGTTTAGGCTTTTCCTCAATAATTTACTAGGAAAATTTTCACACCCAGAGAAAAGGGGAAAGAATTGTACAGTGAACACCATATATCTATCCCCTAGGTTCTACATTTAATATTTCACTATTTTTTCATATAGCTATCAGTTTATCTATCCCTCTATCCATCCATTGATCCAATTTATGTTTTGAGGCATTTCAAAATAAGTTGCAAACTTTGGTACTCTTCATCCTGAACACATCATCAGGCATGTCATTAACTAGAATTCAAAATCTGCTTATGGTTCTTTTTCTTAAGTACATTTTATATACAATGAGATGCACAAATCTTAAGGATATCATTTGACAAATGCATATTCCTGTGTCACCCAAATCCCCATCAAGACGTAGAATATTATAGTAACTCTGGAAAATTCCCTCATGCCCCTTTCCCTCTCAATCCACATGCCCACCCCCCACATCCGCAGAGGCAATGTACTGAATTTTAAAATCTATTCCAAAACTTCATACAATTGAAATAATAAAATGTGTTTTTTTGGTATAAGACTTTTTTCACTCAGTATAATGATTTTGAGATTTATGCATGTTTTGGCATATACCATCAGTTTGTTTCTTTATCTTGTTGAGTGGTATTCCATTGTATGAATATACAACTATTTGTTTATCCATTCTTTTTCTGTTGAACACCTGGGATGCTACTAATTTTTGCCTATTAACAATAAAACTCCTATGAGCATTCCTATAAAAGTTTTTCGTGGCATGTTTTCATTTCCTGTGGGTAAATATCTAGCAGTGGAATTGCTTTGTCATAGG
>NW_012142198.1:0-1104 GCF_000956105.1 Propithecus coquereli
ATCAGGTGTTTGGCAGGTGGAGGGGAGGAGGGGATGGGTATATTCACACCTAATGGGTGCAGTGAGCACCATCTGGGGGACGGACACACTTGAAGCTCTGACTCGGGTGGGGCAAAGGCAATATACATAACCTGAACATTTGTACCTCCATAATATGCTGAAATAAAAAAAACAGATGGCCAATCCACTGGTGGAAATGGATGGTTAAAAAAAAATAGATGGCCCAGGCTGTTCCCCTAATATCAATGAGGCAAGAAGTCAGGAAAGAGGGGAAGAAATCCAATTATTCTTTCTTTTGAAAATGTTCAGTACGTGTTGATTGCTGAAACTTGTGTTGTCCCCGAGATAGCCCAGAACCTACAAAACTTCTTTTCAAAATGGACTTCTCCTCATTCAGGGTTTCCCAGTCCAACTTGGCTATTGTAGTGGGTGGCCTCTTTTCTCATCATCATTTTGTGAGGGGTGTTAGTAGAGGATGTGTTTGAATCT
This sequence comes from Propithecus coquereli, assembly GCF_000956105.1. NCBI lineage: Eukaryota > Metazoa > Chordata > Mammalia > Primates > Indriidae > Propithecus > Propithecus coquereli. The sequence continues at coordinate 490 of NW_012142198.1, forward strand.
GGAAAAACAGGGACTGTCAACATAGCTCTGAATCAATTATAGTCTCTCAGATTTGGACAAATCTAGCTTTTGCATTTCACACTTGCATTGCTTACTTATTCTGTTGATGTGGAAGATCATTAATCGTGGGCAATTGATGGAATTGTCATCAGTTCTTCTGTTTGGAGCGGAAAAATCCTGTAAAGTATAAACACTCAATCATGTTCTTGGGGAAAGTTTTGAAAGAGATGAGGGGAGAGGCTCATTTTAGCTGTGACTGAGAGATGAGTTGTCTGTTCCTACCAGGAAGCAGAGTCACTTTCTCAGGTCTTTCAGAGGGATACCTTCTCATGGTGGCTGTATTGCATCATTTGATGTACGTAAATACATCCCTAGACGAGACATCACCACATTCAAATGCAAATTCCAATTTTATATTCCACAACCTTATAGAATAGATTATTCGATTATTGACATTTTTGATAATCTAATGGGGCATTCTTCTACCAGGGTACATTTTGAAAACAATGAGATAGTTATTTGTGGAAAGATGATGAAATTTGCAATTGGAAGACTTGGCTATGGATGTGGCTTTTTTGCTTCGTATTTGTGAGCAGCTTGTTCAGCTCTCTGAGC
>NW_012142199.1:0-1202 GCF_000956105.1 Propithecus coquereli
TATTAATCTACCTTCACACATAATTTCATAAAAAGCAATGTACTGAGACCTAACAGTAAAACAAAAATAAAAATAAATGGAAAGTAATTTGTAATTTAAAAAAATATATATTTGCTTATGGCAGGCCCAACCACTCTAGAAGCTGTGAGGAAGCTGTCACCACTGGCTGTACAGAGAATCACAGCAACTTGTCACAAGCTTCATCACAGACCAATGCCCATGTGTCTTGGTGGTGTTGCCATCAGTGACATGATTTTCCAAAAAGGCAAAAACTCCTGGCAAAGTTCGGAATAAAATGAAGGACATGCTTCCCTTGATGTATTGGGTTGTTGCATTCCTAGAAAATTCAGAGTACCTAGCTGTGGGGGAAAAAACAATTTGCGTTTATTTGTAAAATGGAGCTAGTTCTTGGCTCCAATAATTATACACGTTTTTTTCACCTCTATGATGATCTGACAGAACAATCTTCAGTGTGTGGGATTAACTTGAACACTGCAGGACATCCAGCAACCATGTCCCCAACCATCCAATGCCACTGTCCCCCAAATCATTATGATAACTAAGAACAGATCCACAAATTTCCAAAGTGTCAGTAGGGGGGAAGGTCCACCTCCTCTGCCTCCCCATGGCCAGGACCTCCCTTTTACCTCTGTGAGAGTCAAGTGGCATCAAAAGATGCAAAATGCACCAAAAGCACCCAGCCCAGAGCAGGGCCCAGTGACTACCAGGCTCCCTCACTTCCCAAAGATAAAATATGCTCACTAGAACAATTAAAAATACAGCAGCCAGATGAGCGATGAAGTATATTTAATTGGAATTCTCATCTCAGGCTCAAAAGTGTTTTAGTTGATTAAATCATTAATTCTTAGAAACCTCCTCTGACATGAAAACCATAGATGGATAATCTTCAATAAAAAAAAATCCAAAAAATAATATCAAAGAAGTTACAAGTGCATAATAAATGGTTTAATTAAATTTTCAACTACATAATCCACTGTGGCATTAGAGTTGCACATCTCTGACAATTACTGTTTAGATTCTACCATCTATCTGCTCACATCCAGATAACACAACATACTTTGTGTGAATTGGGATCTTAATCTATTTAATTTATTTAATTTCTCTATTCAATTCTCAGAATTTCCACTGTGCAATTCCATAAATGAACAGCTTTTATAGAATCAAAGATTTTAGATAAGAAA
>NW_012142200.1:0-1189 GCF_000956105.1 Propithecus coquereli
TCTTTCACGTGGCTCTTCTCTCACTAACACCCAGGTTTGAGTGGCACATCTCTGATCAAGGCTGCCACTAAGACAGCCAGCGACTGCAATCTGTATGACTTCCTCCTCTGTTTCAAAATTCCACTTATCTGCCTTCCCTTTTCAATAGGCTCTGCTCTGTTAAAGAACTAAACTGTCATCAAAGAGATAATGCAACACATTTGTGTTTTAACAGTGACTTTCTGGATGTCCACTAATATGCCTACCTCAAAATTAATGAACTCTTGCTGTCCCTTTGTCCCTGACTTTAGATTTTACTCCACCTATTAGTAAGTCACCCTTGTGCCCATTTCTCTGCTTGCTCCTTTTTCCTCTCCTATTCACTCAATGACTAAGTCTTGATGAGTAATACTTCATAATATATTTTGCATCTGAGTCTCCCCTTCTATTTCCACTATGACTTCTCTAATCCATGCTCTAATTAACCTAACCCTGAAGCAATGGCATCACATTTCATTTGGCTCCCCAGGAGAGTCTCCTTCCTTTCTATTCTTTCATAAATATTTTCTCTGAATCGGTTTTCTGAAAGAGTGCTTTGAATAGTATATTCATAATCCTTCACACATTCTTAACATATAAAGATTTAAAAGAAAGAATCCTAAAACTGTTATCTACAATTTGGCTTGAACCTAGCTCAAGTTGGAATCTTATATTTCACTATTCTACATAAGTACCTACATTACAATCAAAGGGGTCTACTCAAATTTTCGTCCTTCCTTCTGTCCATTTATTCTTCTGTCTAGTCATTTATCCATTTGGTTAGCACCTATTTTGTGTAAGCACTAAGTGCTGGAATGACAAAGTTGAAAACTCCCTATTCCTTGTCTCAATGAGCTTTCATTCTATTTATAAGGACAACAAACTTGTCATTGAGGAATTTTAATCACAGGAGTAACACTATTGCATTTGTGCTTTAGAAAAATATTTCTGGCAGCAGCTTGAAGGGAAGTTTGTTTGGGGGTGAGCAGAGAAGGGTAGGCAGACAGGGGGAATACTATTTTGGAATTCACTGAAGGAACCCAGGCAAGAAGGAATGAGGGCATAAATTTAGGCAGTCCTAGAAGGCAGAAATTAGATAAGCACAACGATTAAAGAGTTGGATTCTCTAAAACTTCATTACTGATTGAATAGAGTAAGGAAGGAGTGGATT
>NW_012142201.1:0-6518 GCF_000956105.1 Propithecus coquereli
AGACAGGGTCTCACTGTGTTGCCCAGGCTAGAGTGCAGTGGCCTGATCATAGCTCACTGTAACCTCCAGCTCCTGGGCTCAAGCGATCCTCCCACCTCAGCCTCCCGAGTAGCTGGGACTATAGGCATACACCACCATACCCAGCTAAGTTTTCTATTTTTTGTAGAGACGGGGTCTCGCTCTTGCTCAGGCTGGTCTTGAACTCCTGACCTCAAGCGATTGTCCCACCTTGGACTCCCAGAATGCTAGGATTACAGGCGTGAGCCCCTGTGCCCGGCCCAAGCCTGTTTCTTTATGTGGAAAATGAGACTAAACATACTTATTTTGCTGGGTTGTTTTGAAGATTATATGGATTACTATGAGTCATGGACTTAGACCAGGGGTCAGAACCTTTTTTTCTGCAAAGGGCTGGACAGCCAATATTTTCGGCTTTGCAAGCCATTTGGTCTCTGTTGCAACAGCTTAATTCTTCCATTGTTATGCAAAAGAAACCACAGACAATTCACAGATGAATGGACACGGCTGTGTGCCAACAAAACCATTTCTGGACACTGAAATTTGACTTTCATAGACTTTTCATGTTATCATAAAATTTTCTTTTGATTTTTTTCCAACCATTCAAAAATGTAAAAACCATTTTGATCTCAGAGGCTTTGCAAAAATAGGTGGCAAGGCCAAACTGGGCGTATGGGCTGTAGTTTGCAGACCCCTACCTTAGACAAAAAGTCTTGCATATAAAAGCTTTATTTATTGTTCTTTCCAAATATTCTGGAAAGACACCCCAAATTGTATTTTTTTTTTTAAAGAGACTGGGTCTTGCTATATTGCCCAGACTGGAGTGCAGTGGCTGTTCACAGATGCAATCATAGCTCATTACAGCCTCAAATTTCCAGCCTCAAGTGATCCTCCTGCCTCAGCTTCCCCAGTAGCTGGGGTTACAGGCACACAGCACAGCGCCTGGCTCCCAAATTATTAACGGGTATCTCTGCAGGATGGTTTCAGAGGACATGGGACAGGTTTCATTTCGCTGGGCAAGGTTTACTATTGAGAGGGTTTTTAGACATTCTGTGATCTGCTGGTGCACACGAGAAATGATAATAATGCCATTTTTTTTTTGAAATGGCTTAAGCCTCTATCATCTCCTGACTGGTTCTTTTTTTAATTTTAATTTTTATGTTTTAATTTTTTATGTTTTTGAGATGAGATCTCTCTCTCTGTTGCCCAGATTGGAATGTAGTAATACAATCAAGACTCACAGCAACCTCAAACTCCTGGGTTCAAGAGATCTTCCCACCTCAACCTCCCAAGTAGCTGGGACTACAGGTGCATGCCACCATGCCCGGCTAATTTTTTGTTGTTGTTGTATAGACGGGGTCTCACTATGTTGCCCAGGCTGGTCTCGAACTCCTGGCCTCAAGCGACCCTCCTGCCTTGGCCTCCCAAAGTGCTGGGATTATAGAAGCGAACCACCGCACCAGACCCTGCTTTTTTAATGATGTGTCCCTACAGTAGAATACTATGCAGTGACTCACATACCATGTGATAAGACAAAGTCTGTAACAGAAGCCATGCTTAGTGAAAACAAGATGCAAAGAATAGGTACAGGATGTATCATTGGTGTACAAAGAGGATGTATGTTCAATTTCCAGGTTATGAGTTTGCAGAAATCTCTGCTCTTGCAGGATAGGTAAGGAAGTGGTAACGTTGCTTGCCTGAAGGGAGATTTGGGCAGGCTGAGCCAAACCTGCCCAGAAAAGGGCTTGGCTTTGTGTACCTTTTGAATTCTGTACCACGTGGATCTTCTCGAACTCAAAACACTATTGCACTTTTATATTTAATCATGAAAAGCACATGGCAGCATTGAATGCCGGGATGAGGAAGACTGTATTAATCAGTCTGGGAGTTCAGGCTGGAAGGTAGTGCCTGGAGCCCTCCTCCCACCCGACTCTGGTCCCCAGCTCCCACTTTGGCCATGTTCCCAGCCGCCTGTCCTCACCTCATGGCTCGGAGTGCGAGGCGATAGGCCAGGTCTGGGTCATGAGGCAGCAGCGCGGTGAACAGGTAGCGGGCACAGGTGTGCATGGGCACGCTCTCCCGGAACAGCACCTCTCCGAAGCCGCTGAAGGGACCCCCTGCAGGGACAGCCTGCACTCAGCCCCCAAGTATGGGCTCGCCTCTGCTTCTCCCCAGGTCTCTCCAGACCTCAAGCTCAAAGTGGAGGATGGGTTGGCCTCAGGACAGAGTGGCTGGAGCCAGGGAGGTCCAGGGGGTAGGGGCTCAGGGCTGACATTTCAACAAGCAACAAGCGCTGGATAAACCAAAGAAAAGAGGAGACCTTGGGCACATCTGGTGGGGGCAGGACTCCGATGCAAGGTGTGGCCAGAGGGTGGAGATGGGGCTGCACCTGCCTGGAGGGTGGAACCAATGACCAAGACCAGCAAGGTCTAATAGCATCAAGGAGGGCCTAGAAGGGGCAGGGCCAAGTGGCTCCCTGCAGCAGTAGGGGGCAGGCCTCATGACACACAGGCCAATAGAGCCAGACTATGGGCGGAGCCAGTGAGGCCCAGGGTGGAGCCAGAGGGCGGTACTTGCATTGTAGATGGGGATGGGTGGACTCCCTTTAGCATCAACAACTAGACTCATTGGCTGCAAGGCAGACAGGGGGTGGGGTCTCACCACTCACAGCAGTTATTGGTTGCCAGCAAGCAGTAGGGGGCGGGACCAAGAGCTGGATCTCACCTTTTGGGAACCGCCAAGGTATCAATGGACAGTGAGGCCCAGGAGGCGGGGCTAGGGGCGGGGCCTCCCTATCCCGCAGCAAGGAGGCCACTACAGGACCAGGGGCAGGAGCTACCTTTTGCCGGTCCCAGGGGCGGGGCCTCCCTATCCCGCAGCAAGGAGGCCACTACAGGACCAGGGGCAGGAGCTACCTTTTGCCGGTCCCAGGGGCGGGGCCTCACCTTCCAGCAGCAGCCCCGCCTGTTTGCGCAACACCTGCACCAACCGCTCATCCAAGTCCACCTCCTCCAGCAGGGCCAGCAGCTGCTCCTCGCTGCGCACCACCTTGTCCTGGGCGTACAGCCCCTCTGGCAGGGCCCGCTGCTGTCCCAGCCCCAGCAGTGCCACCTCCAGAGCTAGCACCAGGTAGGACTCCCCAGGGCTCCCGGGCATGGGGACATGCTGGTAGGCCACCTTGCGCTTCTCGGATCCTGAGTCTGGGGACAACAGGACCCGGGCTGCTGGAGGTGGAGCCCCTTCCCGAGGACCCCCATAGCCCTTGGTCCCCCTATGGAGCCTGGGGGGTGGCATGGGCTTTACAGGGAGCCCAGAAGCTCCCAGCACTCGCCAGAGGGTGGGGCCCCTCTTTCTAGCAGCAGCTCGGCCTATGGTGGCCTTACTTTTAGGAGAAGCTAAGCCTATTGGCTCCTGGCACGGGCCATGGGGCGTGGTCAAGAGTAAGGGCGTGGCCAAGGGCGGGGATTGCCTTGTCTCCTCCCAGGGCCTCCCCCGTGGGTACCTGGGTAAAGGGCGAGGGTCTCCTCCTCCAGGCGACAGGCCTCCAGGAGCGCCCTGCAGAGGCAACCAATGGGATCCAGGGGGTGGCCCACCCATCCTTCCGTGTTGGTGATGCAGGTGGAGCCTTTTTGGAGCAGCTCTGAAGGCAGAAAGTAGGGGCTTAATGCCCGCCCACCTGCCTAAACCTTTGGGGAGGGGCTTCCTCTCCGACCCCCAGCCCAGCCTCCCAGGGCCCACCACCTGCCAACCTGGTGACCACGTCCTCTGCCCATGAGCGTTTGCCAAACCCAGGCCCGGCAGGGCACAGGAACGACACTGGGCGCTTTCTAAAACACGCAACCAGAGTGTCATTTCCCTCCTCCTAGTACTTAATCCCTCCTCACCTCACTGAACACAAAGTCCAAACAGCTTTCAGGGCCCCAAAGCCCAATATGAAGTTTCATCATACGGTGGCATATGTCCGTTCCCTCTGGAAGCCCATCCTCCAACCTTCTCCTCCAAGCCATGCACTGTCTTGCCTCTAGGCTTCTGCCCACGCTGTTCCTTCTCCTACGAACACTCTTCCTCCTGCCCTTTCTCCTGGGTACCTCCTATTCATCCTTAAGTTCTCAGCTTAGCTCTCACCTCTGGGGTCAGGGCTCTGCTTGGGGCCCAGAGCCCCCATGTTTCCTCCACGACACACACTCTGTTCAATTTCCTGATAGCTGCTCCGTCAACCCCGTCACCCAGAGAACCCAGCTGGTGGCCTCCTTCCTGTCCGCCACATATAGTCCACAAATGTGGTTTTTGGGCACATGCAGTGTGTTTGTTTTCTTAACACAAATTTCAATTCATTGGCCATATTTAACAAAATCAGTATATTCCACATCAAATAACCAGGTTTTTGGCCTCTTTGGAAAAATTGGAAGATCTGACCATACTGGGTCCATGTTCCAGAAGGGCACGTGGCAGCTTAGAAACTACATTTTCCAGACTCCGTTGCACGAGTTGTGGAAGATCAGAGAATGAGGCCGTTATTCTCCTGCAGCAGCTGTGAGCAGGTGTGTGGCCATGTGCAGGGCACAGACATGAGGTTTTGCCAGCAGGTTCTGAGTGTCCTCTTGCAAACTGCCAGCCCCCACCCCATGGGGGCTGTGGGCCACTGTTAGCAGTTTGCTATGGCCTCTACACCTTTGAGTTCTTGAACTTGAGCAGCAGCTTCTCCAACTTTCAATCCTACAGCCCTTCCAATGGTTTTGTGAACCCTCAATGCCCTGTATTAAATTCCTTTCTGCATGAGACACCCAGAATGGTTCTATTTTCCTGGTGGGATGCTGAGTGGTACCCCCAGACACTCTGGTTTGCCACAGCTCCCAGCGGTTGGCATTTGTGTCTGCAGCCCCGGGGACAGGATGGTAATGTTAGTGCCCACCTTTTTTCTGCTGCTTGTAGCTCTCAAGCTGGTGCCGCCGCTGCAGCCGGAGCGTGTTGACTATGGCACCTGCCAGCCGCAGGGCCTGGCGGGGGTATCCGTGGGCACGCAGGGCATCCACACGAGCGCAGGCAGTGGGGAAAGGTTCACCCAGCCAGAGTGGGCGGCCCTGGGGGTCAAAGGTCGGCTTGTCACCACCCACGCTGCCTGTGAGGCTGGGGCCATAGGAGTCGCTGGCCAGGATTCTCTGTAGGTGGCCGTCACTCCAATGCAGCTCTCCAGCCTGCAGGGCGCGGCCAAACACTGTGTGGTGGGAGGTCGTGGCTGCCACCTCCTCCTCTTCTTCCTCCTCTGAGCCTGCAGAAGAGGTGCCCAATGCCGCCTGGTGAGAGGGGCCCTAGCAGTCGAGCTATGACCAGCTTCCCCCACCAAGTGCTGACTTGAGGTTAGGCCCTGAGCATAAATCATCCCCTAATCCTCGAAGCAGCCCTTCAAAGATGTGTGTGTGTGTGTTGGGGGCTATTACAGCCCCACCGTATGGATGGAAAACAGCTTGAACAACTGTCTTTCTCTCCCCACTTGCCTTTTCTCCTTCCCTCTCTCCTCAATCTCTCTCTCCTCTCCTCTCCACTCCTGTTTCTCTCCCACTATCCCTCTCTCCATCCATCTCTGCTTCTCTTCCCTTGTCTCTCTCAAGATCTCCCTTTCCCCTTCTGTTTGATTCCTCCTGTCCTCTTCCCTCTCGCATCCTCTCTCTGCTTCCATAGCTAGTAGGAGACTAAGCCAGGAGACTAGATACCCAGGACTGCAGGGGTCTTAAGCACTTCACTGCCCATTAGGCTGCCATTGCTCCTGCCCTCAGCATGTACTCCCTCTTGGCTTGGAGGACAGCCAAGGGCTGAGGCCCGCTTTGCTCTCCCCACCTCCTAGGACAGAGCACCATGATGGGAAGTGGGGCCACAGTCAGTGGTGATGGTTTTGAGGGGCGAGGCAGGGACCCCTCTCCTACCTGGGCTGGGGGCCACGGTGGGCTGCAGGCTGGGGCCATCGAAGGAGTAGTTGCCCTCTTCCAGCGGGCACACATCGAGCTTGTCCCACTTGCCAAGCAGCTGGAGCCAGCCCGCCCGCTCCTCTGGTTTGCAGTGGGGGCTCAGGACGATGCAGACCCACAGGGCCCCTGAAGAGGCATGGGGAGGGCTCAATATTCATGCCAGCAGCAGCGGCATGCACTTGTGGAGCGCTTACTGTATACCAGGCACTGGTCTGCTTAACCCTCACCTTGACCCTCTGACGTTACAACTCACAGTTTTTTCACTTTACAGTTGAGGTACAGAGAGGTAATGCCACTTGTTCAAGATCACACAGCTGGTAAGTCAGAAATCAGGACGTGAAGCCAAGTGGCCAGATTCCTCTCAAGATTTTTTTTTCCTGTAGCAATTATCACCCTCTAACACAGGGCCAGGAAACCAGCAAAGCACTGCCCATGGAGAAAACTGAACTCACCATCTGTTTTTGATCGGCCTCTAAGCTAAGATTTATTTTTACATTTTTAAATGGTGGTGGGGGGGTGGGGAACCAAAAGAGTATTTTG
>NW_012142202.1:0-314 GCF_000956105.1 Propithecus coquereli
AAGACTCAATAGTTCAGAATAAGAGAAAAATGAATTATTCATAATTTTTTGGTAGTTATCTCCTTTCCATAGCTAGGTATTTAACTTATTATACATCCAAGTAAATCGAGCAGTTATAGAATGATAAGAGTACCTGATTATCATAAAAGATGTCAGGGTGACCACCACAAGAAATAGAATTAATAAAAAAAACCCATACCTTTTAGTTTTACCATCATCAGAATCTTTAAACACCCTAGTATACCAAATAACATTAATAGCGAACAAATAAACTCAGCAGGTCCCCAAATATCAATAGACAAATTATTCAAATA
>NW_012142202.1:411-735 GCF_000956105.1 Propithecus coquereli
TGCAAAGCATTCACTGAGAGAGAAACAATACTATGAATATGCCAAGAGAGAAAATTTTGCCAAGTCTGATTTAAATCTTTTGAAAACCTACCTGTTTTCCTGATTATAAAAATAACATATTTAACAACATGGAAAACAGGGATGCAAAAATATTCCTTCAATGAAAAGAAACATGAGGAAATGGTACATTATAAAAAATATCCCATGATAAGTTATCTGCATCACTGGAGATAATGAGGAAGGAAGAGAAAAGCTAAAAAAGAAATCAGGATGAGGGTCTAGAAAGAAGCTTAAAAGTAGAGGCTAAAAATGCCATATTAACCT
>NW_012142202.1:2205-3516 GCF_000956105.1 Propithecus coquereli
CTCCTTGAGGAGCTAGGTATTCTGTAAAAATGCCACGGTAGGTAAAGGGCTTCAGATTCCCCCACCTCTCCCATTTCAGCCAAAGTGCCTCCTCTTTTACCTATGGTTCTGCTAATAAAAATTTGCAAACTGCATTTAAAATATAAGCTCCCCTCTGTTACAAGGATTCACACTCGACAAACAACAAAAGCCTGGCCTACTGGCCACTTTCCTCTTCAGGGCCGATGGCAGAATTTTACATATTCATTAAAGTACTCTTTTCCTCCAACTCCAGATTCTGCCTCAGATTCCTTTCTAATATAGTATTCCCAGATGAAATGACTTCCTTTCCCTTGTTCTTATAACATCCTTGCTAAATATCAGGCGTTTGCATCCACTTAACTAAAACTGTATGGAAAATACATAAATAAATTGGGAACAATTATAGTTTAAGGAATTACATTAATAAAGGGATATAAACCTGGGTATGATTTTGAAATTTATCATTTTAAGTGATAATCTTAACTTCTTTAGATAAAGGAGATGAACACCTAATAAAAAAGGAAAAGGGTAAATCACTTGGACCTCATACTCTTGGCTTTTTTAAAACATTAAGAAAAAGCAAATATAAAAACTGGCTTTCAAGTTTCTAGTAGAATAAGAGTTCTAAAATAACACAGATTATTCTACTGCTGCTCTATACATTTCGAGTGACCATACTCGATTACAAATAAAATAGATTCAACATACTTTATGCTTTTCAGGAACATCCTCAAGTTCTATTTTTCTCTTTTTTTGAGTGCCATCTCCAGCAGAAGGTTCATCTTTTGGAACATCGATTTCTCTTTTTCTTTTCTTTGACATGCCTTCATCATCACCAGAACCTTTTTCCTCTGGGACAATTTTAGCATCAAGTTTTCTTTTCTTGGATGGATTATCTTCCCCACGACTGCAACTTTCCTTTACAAGATTATCTTCAAACTCTTTCCTCTTTCTTGGTGTATCTGCTTGCTCATAGATAGGAGTCTTTTCAGAAAGCCCAATTCCAGACGCTGTTGTATTTTCATCAATACTAAATGAAGACTCTGTTTCAGAATTTACTGAGGATTTTGCCTGTTCAAGAGACATCTTTTCATATTCCTCTGCATTTGCAGACTTTTCCATTGTTGATTACTTGAACTGATGGCAAAACTTCATACACTAACACTGGAATGGCAAAAATTTGATATTCGTAAACACTAAGACTTTAAAACAAATTTAACTACAATTTAATTTCCATGACTAACTAGGATTTTTAAAAAACCTCATTGTAGAGAGAATATTAAAAAATTT
>NW_012142202.1:10856-11468 GCF_000956105.1 Propithecus coquereli
TTATTTTTATTTTTTTATTCCAGCATATTACAGGGGTACAAATGTTTACGTTACATATATTGCCTTTGCCCCACCCTAGTCAAAATTTTAAGCGTGTCCATCCCGTAGACGGTGCCACCGCACCCATTAGGTGTGTATATACCCATCCCCTCCTCTCCCCTCCCACCTGCCTGACACCCGACGAATGTTACTACCATATGAGCACATAAGTGTTGATCAGTTAATACCAATTTGATTCTTGACCTCTTTATAAACTTTGAACCAAGAACGAGACCTATTTTTTTCACAAATAGGGATGACTCATCAATGTCAGATGACTGTGCTTTTATTTTTATTATATGGGGGGAGCTAGGTTGAGAATTAACCTCACTTTATGACTATTGACAACTGCAAAGGTACAGGTCCTAGAGATTGAATGTAGTAGTTACATGCTTATCCAGGCGTTAGAACCAGGCAATTACATTGCCTATATTTGCTGTTTCTGATGCTTAAGTTTTTGAGATAATTGCTATTGTAATTTTTTTGAAAAAATGAGTATGATTTTGACTTTTTAAAAAATTTTATCATTAGATTAACAGCCTCTTAACTATGTGTTTATACAAACTTCATGAT
>NW_012142202.1:12807-13324 GCF_000956105.1 Propithecus coquereli
GAGAGCTAGGATTACAGGCGTGAGCCATCGCGCCCAGCCTGCTTTACACATTTGCACACATTTAATTCATAAGTAATCCAGCGGGGTAGTTACGATTATTTTTGTTTTACAGAACATGAGGGTTAAGTAACTTGGGCAAGGTCATACGTCTTGTAAGTAGTATGTAGAATCAGGATTTTGGACCCAGGCAGTCTGGCTAAAAAGACCAGACTCTGCTCACAAGTGAAATAGTACCTGCTAAAAGGTCATCCTCAGAACTGGAAGTTGCCTAGTACATGGTAGTTTTTCAGAAAGTGTTTTGAATGCTTAGGTTATTATGTCCAGAGAGAAAAATAGCTGTATAAGGATGTTATCTTGCTAGAATGTGAGCTCCACCAAGACAGGGATCTTTATTTGATTTAACCCAGGTGCCTTGAACAGTGCCTGGCACATAGTAGGTGCTTATTGAATGAATGAATCTCCAAGAAAGGTTTTTTTTTTTAAAGGACATATGGGATCTATTTTAACCCGTTTGTAA
>NW_012142202.1:13374-14207 GCF_000956105.1 Propithecus coquereli
TTGGAGGAAGGATTGTTCCTCTGTTCTCCTCACCAAAGTGTCCCTACTTAAATTTTACTGTCTTTTGGGAGCAAATAAAATAGTCTTGTTTAAAAGATTTTCTATACAGTTGAAAGTAAGATTTGGTTGAGAAATCTGTAAGGTTACTGTGTGTGATGATTAGTTTTATATGTTCAGTTTGACTGGGCTATAATACCTAGTTATTTCGTCAAACACTAATCTGTGTGTTGCTATGATGTATTTTGAAAATGTGGTTAACATCTATAATCAGTTGACTTGAAGTAAAGGATGTGGGTGAGCCTCATCCGATCAATTGAAGACTGTAAGAGCTAAAACTGATGTGTTGTAGAGAAGAAAAAATTTTTCTCAGACTGCAGCATCAATTCTGCCTGAGTTTCCAGTCTACAGATGTGCCTTGCACATTTCAGAGTTGCTAGACCTCTCTACTGTGTGAGCCAGTTCCTCAAAATAATGATATTTCTATATCCGTCTAGAGATAGAGGTAGATATTTGTGTTTATAGCTACATCTATGTCTATATATTTCCCTGTTGGTTCTTTATCACTGAAGAACCCTGACTGATTCAGATTTTGGTACTTAGAGTGGTTTTAGAGAACAGAATCTTAAGAATGAGTTTTCTGAATTGGTTGTGGGGTTTCTGGAAGTGGTTCTCTACTCTGATTAGATTTAAAGGCACTAAAGGACTGTTTCCAGTGGTAAAGAGGGCATTGATAGTCTGTGGTGTGATATGGAAGTAGAGATAGACAAAATATCACCATTGAGTACTACTCAAATGCTTATAGAAGGCAAGGTTCTGGATGACCATGTATTTGA
>NW_012142202.1:17334-17750 GCF_000956105.1 Propithecus coquereli
CCATTACATTAATGACATTATGTTGATTGGACTTAGTGAGCAAGAAGTAACAACTATTCTAGACTTATTAGAAAGACATTTGCATGTAAGAAGGTGGGAAATAAATCCAAGAAAAATTCGGGACCCTTCCGCTTCAGTGAAATTTCTAGGGGTCAGTGATGTGGTATAGGGCATGTTCCCACCTACAACAAAAAAAGAGAAACGAGGACTAGTGGACCTCTTTGGATTTTGGAGGTGACAAATTCCTCATTAAGGTGTACTAGTCCAGGCCATTTACTGAGTAACCCAAAATGCTGCTAGTTTTGAGTGAGGCCTACAACGAAAGAAGGCTCTGCAACAGGTCCAGGCTGCTGTGCCAGCTGCTCTGCCACTTGGGCCATGTGGTTCAGTGGATCCAGTGGTGCTTGAAGTGTCAG
>NW_012142202.1:17800-18250 GCF_000956105.1 Propithecus coquereli
CAGCAGGAGAATCTCTCTCTCCAGCTGTGAAGATGGGGTCTGTCCATCTTTTCTACTGTTCAGTGATTAGAAGCAAGTGACAGGTTCCACCCTCAATCAAGGGGAGAGGATTCCACAGGTACGCAGCTTACTGTGGTTCACCTTGGAGTCTGTCTGCCAAAAGATTGTGTCTGTATTCACCTTGTGCCGTACCTGTATATTATTGTACTTATTTAAAAAATAAACCTATTGGCCGGGCGTGGTGGCTCACACCTGTAATCCTAGCACTCTGGGAGGCCGAAGTGGGAGGATTCCTTGAGGCCAGGGGTTTGAGACCAGCCTGAGCAAGAGCAAGACTCCATCTCTACAAAAAATGAGCTGGACATGGTGGCACGCACGTGCCTATAGTCCCAGCTACTCAGGACGCTGAGGCAGGAGGATCACTTGAGCCTAGGTGTTTGATTTTGCAGT
>NW_012142202.1:18300-20979 GCF_000956105.1 Propithecus coquereli
TACTGAGTAACCCAAAATGCTGCTAGTTTTGAGTGAGGCCTACAACGAAAGAAGGCTCTGCAACAGGTCCAGGCTGCTGTGCCAGCTGCTCTGCCACTTGGGCCATGTGGTTCAGTGGATCCAGTGGTGCTTGAAGTGTCAGTGGCAGATTGAAATGGTGTTTGAAGCCTTCGGCAGCCCCTATAGGAGATAATCACGGTGCGGATCCTTAGGATTTTGGAACAAAACCTTGCCATCTCTGCAGATAACTGCTCTTGTATTGAGAAACAGCCTTTGGCTTACTACTGAGCTTATTAGAAACTGCATGCTTAACCGTGGGCCACCAAGTTATGCAACCTGACTAGAAAAATGACTAGCATATTCAGCAGTTAAGAGCATAGACAGATAGCATGTGTTCAAATCCTGGTTATATTTGCTAACCATATGGTCCTTGAGTAATTGACCAAACTTTGTGTTTTAATTTCCTCACGGAGTCACTGTAGGTTGTAAATGAGTTAATACAGTGCTTAGCACAGAACCTGTCGATTTTTAGCTTATCACAACTAAAACTTATACTGCAGTGTCATGTGAAGTTATTAGTCTGTGTCTTTGAATGTGATTGTAGAATTTTTTGCCTTGATACAGCTGAAAAAATGGAGTGATTTCACGAATTCATGTAAACCAGAGCAGCAGTTTCAAATAGTGAACAGTCTCAGAGATGTTTTACATGCTTTCAGCTCCTGAGTTTACTTCTTCTGAGAATTAGCAGTGATAGCAGTGGTCCAGGACTTGCGTGGGTGAAAGGGGAGCTGGGCATATGCAGCAGTAGCTGAGGAATGGCAATGAGAGAATAGACATCAGAAACTAAGAAGGGATCCTCCCAGAGAATGGGAGGGGAGTGGTTCAGATTCTGGGGATGCCAGGGGCAAAATGAGCCCTATTAGAAAGTCTCATTTATAGGCAAAAGTTATTTTGAAGGCAGCCATATAAATTAGAGATTCCCCATTTTTACTTACTTCTACATAGCCTTTGTAACTTCTTGGAATGGATAAATTGGATTAAATATGGTATTTTATTTGGTGTCCTTGATTTTTAACAGAAATGTGAGTTAGAGTAGCTCCTCCTTGCCATTTCAAATGCTGTTACAGTTTGAGCTCTTAAGTAGGCTACATGGTAATTTGTACCATTTGATAAAATTAGAGAAATTAGATAAACACTGATGGGCTTGTGATGTAATGTTTGCCAAATGGATGTCACACATCATCATAAGAAAAAAATAAATTTGCGTGGCACATCTTAGAAAGCAGACCTATGTCAAATTCTAAATGCAAGTTTTTTAAAGACATAGTTTAAAATTGGATGCAAAATACAAGAGCTGTTTGTTTGTTTTGTTTTTTTTACAACATGGCTTCTGGTACTCTGATGATCAGAGTACAGCCGCTCTCCGTGCTCACGTCACCACATGAGCTCCACCTCCTGTCAGATCAGCAGAGCATTGGATTCTCAGAGGAGTGCTACCCCCACTCATAAACTGCGCATGCGAGGGATCTGGGTTGCGGCTCCTTATGAGAATCTAATGCCTGATGATCTGAGGTGGAGCTGAGGCGGTGATGCTAGCGCTGGGGAGCAGCTGCAAATACAGATTATCATTAGCAGAGAGGTTGGACTGCACAATATATGTAATGCGCTTCAATCACCCCGAAACCATCCTCATCCTCCCCCCGCTCCTCCCACCCTGTCCACGAAAAAATTGTCTTCTATGAAACTGGTCCGTGGTGCCAAAAACGTTGGTTGGCAACCACTGCTTTATACAATAAACACTGACAAAAACTAGGTAACCCACAGAGGATGTTACCAGTATTTTTCTCCAAAGCCAAACTGTAAAACAGATTCTGTTGCAATGGGCTTGCTGTAAAATATGTGTATAATTTCTTATGTGTACTTTTTTAGTTTAACATGCATAGGCCTTATTTTCTTTATCAAGTAAATTCCTGCATTGCTAGACATACTTTTAGTTAATTGGTAACAATAAGTTTGTATTAAAACTGATTTCATGGTAAAAAATAGAAGTGAAATTTATCATTTGGCCCTCGATCCTTCATTTTTAGGGAAAAGATACAATTTATATACATGAAGCAATTTGTGGGGAGGTGGGAGGTGTGCTAAATTAGCAGTTCCTTTCTTGGATTCTTTTCACCTTTTTTGTCAGTAATTAGCTATGTGAAAGGAATAAGTATGAAATATTGTATGTCCTTGCATTCCTACTCTGTAAATGTAAAGGATAGTACTAAGGGGCCTCTAAATTTCCTTCTAAGTCTTGGCATTATGAAGTTCTAATACAAATAACTGATTAAACCTAAAGTTGCTCCTATTGTGCAGTTCTTCTCAGGGCCTGTATGGCCTGTCATTTTTGCAGTCCCTGTCACAAAGGCTTTGAGAAAATGAAAATAATCCCTACTCATCAGGTGGTTGGGAAGGGTTCCATAGGAGAGTAGGCTGTGTTTTCGACTGCTGTGTAACGAATTATCCCAAACTTAACAGCTTAAAACAATATGCATTTATTATCTCACAGTTTCCTTGAGTCAGGAGTATGGGTACATCTTAGTTGGTTGAGGTTCATCGTCTCAAGGTGTCAGGCAGGCTGTGTTGTAATCTAGAGGCTCAACTAGGGAAGAATCTGCAGACTCATTCAGGTTGTTC
>NW_012142203.1:0-1261 GCF_000956105.1 Propithecus coquereli
GAACTGAAGATACGGCTCTAGGGTACACTCTACAGAACCTGCCCCCAGGTTAGATATGGGGAAAGAGAAGCAGTGAATATACCACTTGGATTCTCATTGGGTACAAGTGAGCACGTGAGTGCTGAGCAACAAGAGCAGGAAGCAGAAAGTTGGGGGTGGGAAGGAGAGGGCGGATGGGTGGAGAGAAGATGTCAAGTAGACAATTGGATGAATATATCTTGTGGAGGAGATTCAGGAATAGTCAACAGTTTAGAAGGAATTCCAAATCTTAAGACTATATGAGATCACTGAGGAAGATTGTATAAAATGGGGAGAAGTGAGATCCCAGCATTCTCCCAGGGACATACCAACCTTCTGAGAACACACAAAAAAGGAGTAAGAGTCTATAAAGGAGACCAATGATGTAGAAGGAAGCTCAAAGAACTGTAGTCAGGTAAGCCAAAAAAGGAAGATGTTTTAAGAAACAGAATTGGTCACTGTGTTCAGTGCAAGAGATAAAGTATCTACAATAATTTAAAAGGTGAGTCCATTGAATTTGGCAGCATAGAAGTCATGGGTAACCTTGATAAGAACAGTCTTTATAACAGGATGAGGACTGGAGCCCAAATAGGATTTTGTACTCTGTTTATACATACTAACATAGCCTAAGCATTCTCCCTTGTGTTGAATGTCATCAAAAGAATGACTTAAAACACTGAATTTATTTTCTTCATTCACTTATCTAAACATGCATAATTTTGTTTAACCAAAAATGTAATCATATTCATGTGCTACTCTAAATAATTTTTTTCTTTTTTTGCTTTCCTACTTTTCATTTAACATCAACCATCCTCTGCCACAAGGTAATCCACATTACAACCCAGGAGTCATACTCAATATCTTTTCTGTGCCTAATCCTATTTAGGTACATAGGTGCATGCATGTATGCATGTATCCAGATATACAAGGTTTGGGTTTTTTTGTCCTTGTGTTATTTTACCTAAACATAATCACATCATAAGTACTTCCTGAATCTTGCTTTTTACCCACCTATATATTACAGAAACCCTGAGTCGACTGGCTTGGCTCCAAATCCATTCTTTTTTAATGGTTGCATAATATTCTAGATGTGCATTTTCTGTAGTTATTTTAAACATTCCCTATTGATTGACATTAACATTGTTTTCAGTTAAACATATGATAATTAATGGCAAAATATTCCAAGACCACATTATTATAATTCCCTGTATTTGAATGTTTTGTGAGTCTTTTATTTCTCTTC
>NW_012142204.1:0-1741 GCF_000956105.1 Propithecus coquereli
GCCAGAGCCACATCGATAGCAAGAGGGAGACTAGGGCTGGAGCACGCAGGGAAGTTCGTCCCTCCCAGACCCTATTACTTATGTGTCCATTTAACCGACACTCACGAGTGACACTCGCGGTGTGTGAGAAACCGTGCCGGGACGTCCAAATCCACCTTCTCTTCCGAGCTCCTCTCAGGTTTCTTTGCTGCCCTAGCTGGAAATGATTTTGTTTTTGTCCTTTGAACTCTCATGACGTGTCATCTTTGTCGCTGCTGTGCATTGAGTTGTGCCCTCCCAAAAGATATGTCGAAGTCCTCACCCCGGAATCTGTGAGTGTGGCCTTGAAAGTAGGGCTGTGGCACATGTCACCAAGCCGAGATGAGGTCACGCTGGACTCAGGGTGGGCCCCACTCCAGGGACCGGTGACCTTCTGAGAAGGCGCGTGACGTCACAGTGGCTCCGGGACACAGAGGAGGGCTCCATGCAGAGACGGAGGCAGAGGTGGGAGTGATGCGTCCCCAGAAGCCGGAGGGGGCTGGGGACAGATTCTCCCTCAGGGCCTTTAAAATGAGAGGAACCAACCCTGCTGATGCCTTGATTTTGAACTCCTGGCCTCCAGAACAGAGAGAGAATAAATGTGGTTCAAGCCACCCAGTTTGTGGCCATTTGTTACCGCAGCTCTAGGGAGCTAATATAATCCTTCAAATAGGCACGTGTCGCCTTACACTTTGTTAGTTGCTCATGTATGTTCTGACTGCATCTCGACACTGGCAGCCTTAACCCACGACCATCTCCGGGTGGGCCTTCGGCGTGGCCCGACATCCTCCTCCGCGGTTGGCCCACTCGCTCTCTGGTCCTCAGCCATGGCTGTTCCCAGCCTCCCCTGCTCTCCACAGCCCCATTCCACCTCCTCTCCCTGCCGTAACTGGTAACTCCATTGCAAAGAGAGCAGGACGGTCAGAATCCACGACTCATCGCTCTGCGGCCAAGCGACCAGCCTCCCTGTGTGGGTGCCTCAGCCCCTCCCTCCTCGAGGGGAAGCGCTGCCCTCACCTGCAGCTGGTCCTCACGTCCACACAGCATCATTCAGCCCCTCCCTTCTGGAACTTTCCCGGGAGCACAGAAACTTGCTGTAATGCCTTTTATTGCAAACCCCACAAGCCTCCTTGGCCCCTACATCCCTGCTTAGCTTCTGCCCGTGTTTCCTGCCGCCGGCAGCAGAGGTTAGTTCATGCCCACCACCCCCGGCCCTGCTCACTCTCTGGAGCCCTGGCCCCCTCTCCAGGTGGGTGCAGTTGTAGGGGTAAAAGGCTGCTTGGAGTTGATTCAAAAAAAAAGTGGAGGGGAGGAACCAATTTCATACAGCAAGAACTGACAACACTTTTAAAAGGAAATATTAATAGATGATTGCTGGAGGGGAGAGGAGGGTGTCAACAGAGGATTGCTTTGAAATTATTACTTTTTTTGAGACCAGGTATCACTCTGTCACCCTGACTGGACTGCAATGGCCTCGTCATAGCTCACTGCAACCTCCAACTGCTGGGCTCAAGCGATCCTCCTGCCTCAGCCTCCTAAGTAGCTGGGACTACAGGTGTGTGCCACAATGCCTGGCTAATTTTTCTGTTTTTTGTACGGACAGGGTCTCATTCTTGCTCAAGCTGGTCTGGAATTCCTGACCTCAAGCAGTCCTCCCACCTTGGCCTCTCAAAGTGCTGGGATTACAGGTGTGAGCCACCGCACCGGGCCTGATTTTTCTTTT
>NW_012142205.1:0-1568 GCF_000956105.1 Propithecus coquereli
GTTTCACTTGGGGTCCACCTTCCTTTGGTTACTTTCTTGGGGGTGGGCGGTTGATCCAGGCTTGGCCTTCACCTGGGGAAGTGTGGGACAGGGGCGGGCCTGGAAGGAGAAATTGCCTGCCACTGTTTGCGCTGAAGGGCTGGGGGTGGCGTGAAGAGGAGGGACTGGGTTTGGGGTGGGTCCAGACGGGGTGGTGGCATTGTTCCGCTTCGCTGAGGTTGGGGGGTGATGAGGGCATTTGCTGGGGTAATCCTCTCGTCCTCTGACAAGAATCCCGAGTCTTGCCCAGGCCTCCAGAAGGGGGCCTGTGCAAGTGGTCCTAGGTAAGCTCCGCTTTCCCTGAACCCTCTTGGGCCCTCAGGGCCCCTGGAAAGAGTGCCTTCCCCTGACGTTCTGTCTTGGAGGGGGCCTATCCCACTCGTCCTAAAAGCCTCTGGTACAAAAGCCTAATGTGTTTGTTAAAACGTTTGGCATTGAAAAGTTTTCCGACTAGAAACCACGCTGGTGTAGTTTGCAGATTCACGCAGAAGGAGCGGAAGTGGAGACACCTGTTCCTCCACTTCCAGAAGATGGAATAGGACCCAACCGTCGTGGAAACAGTCCTGAGAGTCATATATTGGGCTGGAGAAGCTCACGAAATAAAGAGGTGTCAGGTTCTCTTAGAGCCAGGAGCCGATTCAGGGAACTCATTTGAAAATACATTCCTATTGTGGCTGGGTCTTCTCAGGGCCCTCACCCTTTTGGAAAGTGAGCTGAAGAAAAGCATAGCAACTATGTCAGTGGCCAAAAGGGGGCCTGTGCATGTGGTCCTCGGCAGGCTCTGCTTTCCCCGACCTCTCTCGCTGCCCTCAGGACCCCTGGAAAGAGCACCTACACCTTAGGGTTAGTCTTCGAGGGGGCCGATGCCGCTGACCCGAGAACCCTCTCCATCCCAACGCATTGCTGGCATGTCAGGTCTTAGGCAGGCATCCCTCTGGTCACGTTCTCTCTCCCCGGGACTTGCGAGCACATAGGACAGGCAGCGACCCCTGGGTATTAATACCGGAGCAGTACCTGGTGGGCCCGGGTCCCATGGAGGCAAGGGACACTTATGTCGGTGAACTGGCACCCTCTCTCGGGGCCTCAGGTAATTACCTCCCTGTGCCCCACAGGCCCCATCCCCGCTCACCAGACTTCACCCCCGCCGCCGTAGCCGGGAGGCCCGTCCCCAGTGTTTCGTGCCAGCCCCGATCCCAGGAGGAGGGCTGGGAACGTTTGCCTCTCTCCCCCAAGCGGGCCCTCCCCCGGCAGCTGGGGACCCACCCAGACCTCTGTTCAAAGGGGTCCCGAGAACAAGACCGGGAGGCGGCGCCCCTCGGTCGTGGTCCCGGTCCCGCGCACCCTCATTCCGCCTACCCGGACACCCCAGCCAGTGCAATCTCGCCCTGGATCCCCGCTGCCGCCGCCTGCGCCCACGTGGCGTGTCCCCGATCGCTCCCAGCGCCAGGTCGCGTTCCGCCAAAGCCGCCAGAGCCTCTCAAGGGGCCGCCTGACAGCTTGGCCCGGCGCGCGGGCCGACCTGACAACTG
>NW_012142206.1:0-2000 GCF_000956105.1 Propithecus coquereli
GCCTGGTCCCACAGACTTGCCCACCTCCAATCTGAGCACCTACAGCTTCTCAGCCAGTAGGTTTAAAGACCCTGGGTGTCGCTCATTTGCCACCTGTTGCTGGAGATGGTGGCGGTTGCCCAGCTCCTGCCCTGGCCAGCAGTGGTGGCCTATGTTGGCTGTCAGGGAGGGAACCTCGGCAGCAAGTGGCCTTTGGAATCCTCAGAGCCATGGGTCCCCAGGGCCAGCCAGGTCTGCACTTCCCTGGTGAGTTTCCTGGGGCAGGCGGGGGCTCCCTCCAGCCACCTCCTTGCCCTGAGGGATCCTACGCAGTATTCCCTTGGATTCTGGCCAGCATTTGTCTGTCTTGGCAGTTCAAGCCACCTCAGGAATGTTGGATGCTCCTACAGAATTTTTGAAAAACTTCGACAACCTTTAGTGATGGATCACCTAGCCAGTGGGTGGATGAAGGGCGCAGGCAGCTACGAGAAATGTGAATTGCAGGAGGCATTGATCGCCGACACCTCCAACGTGCTGAGCGTTGTTTGACCGTCAATTGCTTCCAGAGTGTGCATCCCTCCATCCAGGGACAGGGATGAGGGTCTCCTCCCTAGGCCCGCCCCACCCTGTCGCCCCTGTGTGGTCCCTCAGTGCCAGCAAAGGGGCGGCTGTGGCCCCTTCCTCTCCCTAAGTGGAGATTTTGGCGCCTCAGCGCGGTCACCTAAGCTCAGCGCTCCTCCACTCGGACGTCTCTTGTTAGGAGTAGGGGCAGCAGAGGACGTGGGCGACGCTGGCGCCTTGCCGGCCACCTACCAGACCCTGTGGAAGAAGGAAAGAGCGGGGGCGACCAGACAGCCAGAGGCAGCAAAATGGCTCCAAGTCCTTGGATGGAGTACATTGAACAACAGCGGAGCAAGTGAGTGTCAGTGGGAGGAACAGTGGGCAACGTCTGGGCGCCTGGTCCCACAGACTTGTCCACCTCCAATCTGAGCACCTAAAACTTTGGCTGGTGCCACTTGACCTGCCTCACTCAGCTTTCCCCTCTGTTCTGAGATCCGAAGGCTGGCGCCTAGGCTGGGAATGAAGCGTGGCTTTCACCTGCAGTTGGGCCAAAGGGCAGCACAGAGGTTGAGTTAAAGTCCTGGACACCAGAGCCAGACAGCCAGCTTTGAGATGTGTTTTCAAGCTGTTTGACCTTCGTCTGGTCTCTTAGCGTCTGTCAGTTTCCTGGTCTGTAAAGTGACCATGTAATAACCATGACTACCGCGTGGGGTCCTTATTTAGTGAAGTGATGTTTACAGAGTGCTCAGGACAGGGCCTGTTCACGGAGTGCTAAGTGTCTTTTAAACAGTTAAAGCAGCAGGAAGGAGCTTGGAGAGAGGACGGGGAAATAGCAAGGAAGACCCCAGCTGGTCTTCCTCCCGGACTAGCCAGGGCAGTAAGATAAAGAACCATCAGGGTGTGGGGATTCTCAAGATGAAGACAGCGATCCAGACAGGGTACAGACAGCTCGAGTGCAAGCCACCAGGTCACAGAGGAGTCAGGGGAACTCTGGGCCAGACACACTCTAATGGTTATAAAATATACGCAAAGTATGTTGAATCCACAAGAGATTAAGTTTACATTCTTTTTTGTTGTTAGTTCACAAAATGGCTACATGAGCACTTTGTGCAAATATGGGTTCTTCTTTTCTGCGGAATGTTTATGAGAACATTCAACGTGTAATGGAATGTCGGATCCACAATTCTGAGTCCCTTCTCATGATTCATCATACAGACCCAGACATATTTGAGGGTGTAAGGGGGCATTAAAATTATGTTAATTTTTGAAATACTTATTTTTGATTAAATGATGTTTTGTTATACTAATGGACTTATAAAATAGTTCTATTAAAGCTATTTTCAAAAATATATTTTTCTAAAATGTAATGTCTGATCGACAATTCTGAGTCCCTTCTCATGACTCATCATACAGACCCAGACATATTTGAGGGTGTAAGGGGGCATTAAAATTATGTTAAT
>NW_012142207.1:0-1397 GCF_000956105.1 Propithecus coquereli
AGAATCTGTAGAGATATAATTAATGAATAAATTTAGAAAATTCCCAGTATACAATGTGAATATTGGCTACTCATATATAGAAGACTGAAACAGGATCCACACCTCCACCTCTCATAAAAATCAGCTCACAATGGATAACATACTTAAACTGAAGTTGTGAAACCGTAAGAATTCTAGAAGAAAATGTTGAGACAACTCTTATAGATATTAGCCTAGGCATAGAATTTATGAAGAAGACCCCAAAGGCAATCACAGAAACAATAAAAATAAATAAATAGGACCTAATCAAATTAAAGAGCTTCTGCACAGCCAAGGAAACTATCTTGAAAGCAAACAGAAAACCTACAGAATAGGAGAAAATATTTGCTTACGACATATATAATAAAGGGATGAAAACTAGAGTCTATATAGAACTCAGGAAAATCAACAAGAAAAAATCAATCAACCCATTAAAAAGTAGGCCAAAGATATGAGCAGAAATATTTCAAAAGAAGACAGACTAATGGCCAAAAAACATATGAAAAAAATGCTCAGCATTTCTAATCATCAGGGAAATACAAATCAAAACTACAATGAGATATCACTTAACTTCAGTGAGAATGGCCTTTACCAAAATGGCCCAAAACAACAAATGTTGGCATGGATGTGGAGAGATAGGAACACTCATACATTGCTGGTGGGACTGCAAACTAGTATAACCTCTATCAAAGTAACATGGAGATACCTCAAAGAACTAAAAGTAGACTTACCATTTGACCCAGCTATCCCACTACTAGGTATCTACTCAAAGAAATAAGACATTCTATAAAAAAGACATCTGCACTTGCATGTTTATACCAGTACAATTCACAATTGCAAAGATGTGGAAACAACCCAAGTGCCCATGAATGCAAGAGTAGATTGAAAAAATGTAGTATTTGTATACAATGGAATACTACTCAGTAATGCAAAAAATGGTGAACTACCTCTTGTATCATCCTGGATGGAGCTGGAACTGATTCTTCTAAGTGAAATATCACAAGAATGGAATAACCAACACCACATGTACTCACCATTAAATTGGTAGTAATTGATCAACATTTATGTGCACATATGTGAGGTAATATTCATAGGGTGTAAAACAGTTGGGAGGGGGAGGAGGGGATGGGTAAATTCACATCTAATGGGTGTGGTACACGCTGTCTGGGGAATGGGCATGCTAGTAGCTCTGACTTGGGCAGTGCAAAGGCAATTTATGTAACCAATGTGTTTGTACCGCTGTAATACTCTGAAATAAAAAAAATCAATAAGCAACAGATCAATAAGATGTAAAGAAAAAGGTATGATCATATGTTTTTCAAAAGAAGATAGACAAATGGCCAAGAAACATAAGAAAAAATGCTCAACATCACTAATCA
>NW_012142208.1:0-2443 GCF_000956105.1 Propithecus coquereli
TATTTGCAAACCGAATATCTAATAAAGGGTTAATTCCCAAAATATATAAGGAACTCCTACAACTCAACAGCAAAAAAACCCTAATAACCCAGTTAAAATATGGACTAAGGACCTGAATAGACATTTCTACAGAGAAGACATACAAATGGCCAACACCTATCTGAAAAGATACTCAAAGTCACTCATCATTAGGGAAATGCAAATCAAAACCACAATGAGCTATCACCTCACACCTGGCTATCAAAAAAGGCAAAAGACAAAAGTGTTGGTACAAATTTTGACAAAATTGGATTGCTCAAGCACTAGTAGGAAGTAAAATGGTACAGCTGCTATGGAAAACAGTACAGAGGTTCCTCAAAAAAATAAAATAAAATTAGAACTACTATGTTCATGGCAATCTCACTTCTGAGTATTTATTCAAAAGACTTGAAATCAAGATCTCGAAGAGATATTAGCACTCCCATGTTCACTGCAGCACTATTCACCAGAACGAAGATGTGGAAGCAATCTAAACGTCAATCAACAAATGAATGGATATATGAACTGTGGAATACACATAAAATGGAATATCAATATTATTCAGCCTTTAAAAGAAATCCTGCAATACATAACACCATGAATGAACCTTAAGGGAATAATACTAAGTAAAATAAGCCAGTCATGGAAAGACAAATACTATAATACATGATTCCAAGTATATGAGGTATCTAAAACAGTCAAATTCAAAGAAGCAAAGAACAGAATAGTAGTTGCCATGGGGTAGGGGTGGGAGGAGGGAGAAACTGGGAGTTGCTAAACAATGGGTGTAAAATTTCAGTTATGCACAATGAATATAGTCTAGAGATCTGCTATATAACACTGTGGCTATAGAGAACAATACTGCATGATACACTTCAAAATCTGTTTAGTGGGTAGATCTTGTGTTAAGTGTTCTTACCACAATAAATAAAAAAGAAATGAAATCACTAAACCAGTTTACTTTGCATAACATATTAATATCACAAATGGAATATAGTGCACCCTCCCCATGGCTAACCCAACTGCATCTATTAAAAATTCATTATTTTAGGGCCGGGCGCGGTGGCTCACGCCTGCAATCCTGGCACTCTGGGAGGCCAAGGGGGGCGGATTGTTTGAGCTCAGGAGTTCGAGACCAGCCTGAGCAAGAGCAAGACCCCGTCTCTACTAAAAATAGAAAGAAATTAATCAGACAACTAAAACTATATAGAAAAAAAAAGAAAAAATTAGCCAGGCATGGTGGTGCATGTCTGTAGTCCCAGCTACTCGGGAGGCTGAGGCAGTAGGATCGCTTGAGCCCAGGAGTTTGAGGTTGCTGTGAGCTAGGCTGACGCCATGGCACTCACTCTAGCCCAGGAAAAAGAGTGAGACTCTGTCTCATAAAAATAAAAAAAATAAAATAAAATAAAAAATAAAAACCCTCTCCATTCCTCAATCTCTGAAGAATGATCATAATCCATTCTGACTGGCATGCTATGAAAGGCTCTATGTGACCTGTTCCTTCTTTTCCTTTCAGTCTCATCCTTTTATTCCCTAACCTGCTGTCCTACATCAACTTCAGCCCCACTGACATGCAGTTCTCCAAACTTACCACACCTTTCACAAAATTCCAGTCTCTATACTCAGAATTCTTTCCCCCCTTCTACTCAACTTTCAGTATTCGGCTCAAACAGCTGGGCCTTCACTAACACCATTCCCACCATCTCTCTTGAGACTTCTATTTTCCACTGCCAATGAAACACTCCCTTGAATATCCCATAAACTTCTCAGACTCAATATGCTCCAAACTGAAGTCATATTTAAATATATTTAATGTTTTTAATTTCTATTTTGAAGTATGTTTTCAAATGTGCTTAATATGAAGTAACACAGTAAGTTGCACAAGCATTCACATATGGGCTGTGTTCAATTTTTTTACTGAGTGGAGTAGACAATCAAAAAAGCTTGGAAACCACAGTTCTAGGGCATTTGATCTTATCCTTTGTATATTTGTCAGGGGAGGGGAGATCCCTTTGAGAATCTAATGAAAGCTAAAGATCATCTCCCAGAAAAATGAACATAAACATATTTTCTAAAAGCTTTTATATGATTTTAACGGTATCGTGGCCCCCAGATTAAGTTCCGCCCCAGGGCCTCCGTTCCTAAAGCCACAAGAGGATGGCCAGGAGGAAAGCCCTGTGATCTTGTTGTTCTTTACCTTCCCTCTCCTCCTCAAACCCTGCTCCTTTCTCCCGAAAGCAGGGTCACCGGACCTCTCCCAGGCAGCTGTGGAATTTCCATTCCTTCTGTAACTCCCGCAGAGTTTAGGAATGCAGTCAGAAATGGTTCCTTCTCATGGATAGACACATCGTTCATTCCCAAACCATTATCATTTTTGCCATATCCTGAAGCATCTATTTTCTTCTTTTTTTTTTTTTTTTTTTTT
>NW_012142209.1:0-1025 GCF_000956105.1 Propithecus coquereli
GGGAGGCTGAGGCAGGAGGATCACTTGAGCCCAGGAGTCTGAGGTTGCTGTGAGCAATGATGATGCCACTGCACTCTAGCCCATGTGACAGAGTGGGGGTCTGTCTCAAAAAAAAAAAAAAAAAGAAAGAAATGCCTGCCCTTCTGATCCACCTCTCTTAGCCCCTTGCATGTCCAGGCCCTCGGTCCTTACCCCTCACAGTCTCAGACTGGGGGTCACCCTACAGAAATGGTAAGCCCCTGGAGGTGTCCGTGAGTCCTCTCCAAGTCCATCTCCCACCAGCACACTTCCTTGCCCCCATCCCAAGGTAACACCAAGGTCAGAAAAAATAGATGAAACAACATTTTGCAAATCACAATGAAAACTCGGCTCAGGTGCTCCCCTCTTCCCACTATTCTTACTGGACTCCCGCCTGCCCTTGGCTCTGGTCCCTCCGGCTCTTCCCCGTCCTCCCAGTCCAGATGGCCAGAGCCTGAGGCTGTCCTGGAGAGACGCTGTCTCCCCATCTCTGAGTCAGGGTCTCTGCATTGCCAGCGGAGTCTCCCCCATCAGAAAGGGATCATCACTGGGAACATGAGGACCTATCTTTTTTTGTCTTTTTTTTCCTTTTCCCACTCCATTCAATTAAGGATTTCAAACAGCTTTCAGAGACACACGTGACAAGATAAAAAATGAGAGAGGAAGCTGGAGGTGGGAGAGGTCCTGCTTCCTCCTCCCCAGGCTCTGTCTCTGGCACCCTGAAAAGGGCACCTTTCAGGGAGGCCCATCATGGGTCTTTGCCGGGCCCATTCGTCCTCCTTTCCAGTGACCTCAGGTGCAGACTTGGCCAGCGCCCTCCTCCCTTGCCGACCCGCCAGGCGGTGCTGCCAGCCCTGGCTGTGCCAGCCCCAGCTCACCGACAGCCCCTCGTACTCTGACTCTCTCCCGCTCCCACCCCCATCTGCAACCACGGCACATCCCAGCTGTCTGATGAACTCAGTTGATTAATTAAGCTCTAATGAGAGCCGTGGCTCACCCCTGCAGCC
>NW_012142210.1:0-1320 GCF_000956105.1 Propithecus coquereli
CTGTAGGTTTGTCTATTTTATTGTCTTTTTTTTTTTTTTTAAAGCAGAGAAGGCTTTAAACTCAAGGTAAGTCCTCTTGTCATGGAGACACTTAAATGTTATCAAATAGGAGCAAGACAGAGGTTAGGGAAGCGATAGTTGGATGGTTGACTTCAGCTTTGTTAGGAATGGAATATGACTTAGTGTTGAATTGATTTTTAAAGGGAAAAGTAGAAAACAGTCTAAGATGCATTGTTATTAAAAGATCCAACTTAAGTATTAACAGGGAATTGAGTATATTGGGTCATAATGGTCTCATGATGAAGTTTCTGGTGGGTTAGGTCAAGGCATTCTCTTGTGAGTTTGTGTTCACTTACTTTGTGTATTAGTGTAGTTTTTATATGAAAATAAATCATAATAAAAATATTAAATATCTGCAAATTATAAGGATTATGTTAATGAAGTGGTGAATTAGAGGGAACAGAAAGTGCAATGATTCCCTCTGAGAGTTATTTGGCAGATTACTTAAAAGTAGAAACTAATTTTTTTTTATTTATTTTTTTACTGCACGAGGGAATTCCATCTGACAAGGCCAATGTCTCAGAAAATCTACAGAAGCTGAGAAAAGGCAGAGCTAGAAAGGAGGCCAAACCCAAGAAGCTTAATATCCAGGATTACTTAAGGGATGACTGGATTAGAGAGAGCATTAAGTATACAATTTAACTCTTAAACTTAAAATAAATTCAAATAAATATAAATAAGTTTAAGTAAGCAAAAATAAGTTTTAGGAAATAAAATATTAGTATATGGTCATTTGAATATGTTTCACCAGTATATGAGATTGAGTACAAAGAATTCATGATGAATACCCCCCAAATTATCTTCTCCTTTAAAGACGATGGATTACCTTTTTCTGTTTAAGAAAAACTGTATGTCACTTTATATATAAATGAAGAAAATACCTAGACATTGGAAATACACATATTTGTTTGATGGGCTGTTGCTTGAATGACCTTTACATTTGATTGATAAGATTTTAAGGCTGAAAGGGTCTAAAAATCCTCCATTCCAACCTCTCCCATTTTCTAGGTGGGAAAACTGAGGCCCAGAGACCTGCCCAGTGAAGCGCTAGCCCTTTGCGCAGATATGGTTAGGAGAGAATGTGCCAAATAATCTATTTTATTGAGGTCACAGGAAATAAAGCCCTTCCCTAAATTATGGATAGGTGTATAAGAAAATAGGCCAATATGAAATTCTATACTGGGATTTTAAGCCTCCTTTCTGTCATTCTCCTTCTTAAGTGGCCAGAATAGAAAGTGCAATTTTTTTGTTTGTATACAT
>NW_012142211.1:0-1208 GCF_000956105.1 Propithecus coquereli
CTGCCTCAGCTTCCCTAGTGGCTGGGACTACAGGCATGTGCCACCATGCCCGGCTAATTTTTTCTGTATATGTATATTTTTTAGCTGTCCAGATAATTTCTTTCTATTTTTAGTAGAGACGGGATCTTGCTCTCGCTCAGGCTGGTCTCGAACTCCCGACCTTGAGCGATCCACCCGCTTCGGCCTCCCAGAGTGCTAGGATTACAGGCGTGAGCCACCGCGCCCGGCCAAAATCTCACATTTTAATATCCTAACATAGTAATTATCATTTGGTATATTTCATTCTAAGCCTCTACAGTCATATGTTTTAAAACCTGGTTATAATCATACTATGATACAATTTTAGTCTCTTTCTTTTATTTTACATTGCGCATAAGGCATTTCAACACTTGTCGTCTTCTTAACCAACATTTTTAATGGCTATCCAGTAGGTAGATTTATCCTTGTTTTTTTAGTAGTGACATATTGTCAATGCATGGTATCTTTACATTTCTTTGTATTCAGGTTGCTATTGTTAACAAACTTTCAATTTAAAGCACATTAGAGACTTCCTGAGTTCTTTTCACAATTAAGCAGTATCTTATGAATGTCAGTGAGCAAATACAGCAGAGCCAGGGGAGGAGTGGCTAAACTGCAGCAAGATGCACCTCAGTTAAATACAGGGAAGGGTTTATGAAAAATAAGGGCTGTAAAACACCGACGTATACTATCATGGAGGGTAGCCGAGTCATCTTACAGAATATTCTCTGGAAAACTGCCATATAGGATGATTTAATTTCTGTTAGGACTGGAGTTGGGAGAATAAACTGGTGGCTTATCAAAGTTCCTTTAAAGTCAGTGGATTTATGGTCATATTTAACTTATTTATAACTCGTTCATAAGTTATGAGTACCTTTTAGAGAAAGTGATTTTCTTATATCTAAGGGTCCTCAGAAGTTGCTAATATTGTGATTTGCTACAGATTTTATGTTAAAATAATTATTTTTTTGAATAGTCCTTTTGAGCATTAAGTTGTGAAAGAAAACAAACTATCATCTTTGTCTAAGTTTATAAAGCATTCATAAAAGGAAGAACAATAAAAATGATTAAAAATACAAATTGAAATTAAACACAGTTTTTTCAAAATTACACACCAAAGGATTTCACTAACTTGAGAGTTACAAAAGAAAAATCATGAATAGAACTGTAGCAATTTGATAGTATTTAAA
>NW_012142212.1:0-2712 GCF_000956105.1 Propithecus coquereli
CCATGGCACTCACTCTAGCCCGGGCAAAAGAGTGAGACTCTGTCTCAAAAAAAAAAAAAGCCTTCGCACATTCCGAATTGATTTAATGTTCTTATAGGTTGTTGTGATTTTGGGAATTCCATACATATACTATGTTCTATGTACTACATAAACAGTTAATTTCATGTAGTGAAATCCATTCACATATTTGTACTATGATTTTTGCTTGAAGGATTATAAGACTTTCCCCACCCATGCACCAAGTTACAACACAGTTTTCTTTCTTTTCTTCCGATAGTTTTATGATCTACCTTTTACATTTATATATTTAATACAACAGAACTCCACTATTTTATACAATATGCATTAGTGATCAGGTTTACTTTTTTCCAAAAAGTAAGCAGTTTCTAAACACACTTACTAAATCATATATACATGCACATTCGGAGCTGTATTTATCAACATTTTTCCATATACATATTTTATATATATAATATATATAAGTGGGTCTCTTTATGAGATCTGCTTCTTTGGCTTTTTTATTTCTTTGTAAGTAAATATTATTTACATGTTAATTTATATATTATTTTCGCTAAATATATGTTTTGTGGCCTAAGATGTAATCAATCTTAGAGAGTGTTCCATGTATTGATGAGAAGAATGTATATTCAGTAGTTTTGGAGTAATTGTTCTGTACATGTCTGTTAGGCCTATTTGCTACAAAGTTGCATTTAGCTGCAGCGTTTCTTTCTTTACTTACTGCTTAGAGGATTTGTCCAGTTCTGCCAGTGGGGTGTTGAAGTCCCCAGCTATTACAATGTTGCTGTTTATCACTTTGTTTTGGTCTAATGGGGTTTGCTTTATGAATATGGGTGCACTTGTGTTAGGTGCATAAATATTTAGGATTATTATATCTTCTTGTTGAATTATTCCATAAACCATAAATAATGACCATCTTTGTCTTTCTTTACTATTATTGATTTGAAATCTATGTTATCTGATATGAGAATTGCTATACCAGCTTTCTTTTGATTTCCATTTGCAAGGAATATTTTTTTCCATACCTTCACCTTGAATCTGAATGAGTCCTTGTGAGTTAGATGTGTTTCGTGGAGACAGAAGATACTTGGTAAGCAGGGAGTTCCCATATTTTGCACCCTTGCTCCTACACAAGTCATGAAGGGAAGAGGTGTGGTCCACCCTCTCTGTGGAGACTTCAGCCTGGAGTGCATGCCCATCAGAGAGAAATGGCTGTTTGCAAACTTCTGGGCTCAAACTCCTCTTGCCATTGTAATGAGTAGGGGAGGGGACATGGCTCCTGGTCAGCCCGAGCTCAAACCATTTTCTCAGTTGCTGTGGTTAGGGGAGGTGCAAGGGAGGAAGTTCCTGGATAGAAAAAGCCAGCACTCTGGCCTCTCATGGCACTCTCCCAGAGGGATCCCCTCATGGCCTGCCCAAACTCCTGGGGCTCACTAGTTCACTGCCCTATTTCTTATTCGCTGCTGTGCTTGGGCTCGTGGAGGGTGGAAAAGCCTTTAATAAACTTAGTGGCCCCTTGTTCACAGATGGTACATAAGGGGGGGAATCCTCCCTTAGCCTTTCACTGGGCTCTGATCCTCTCCGGGTTTGATCTTCACTGATATCTTCTCCTTTTTATCTTCTTCCTTCTCGGCTTCACAATTTTTCTCCATGGGGTTCCCAGCCATCTCTGTCATCTCTCACTGTGATCCACACCTGGGTTGTGACTTTTCTCCCCCTTCTCAATCTGATATCCTACTTTCCCACAGGGACGGTCCAACAAGCGATGTCTCTAGTCAGGCATCTTGGCTTCGGTAGAGGTGTTCCTAAATGTTTGAAAGGAAGAATACCTTCCTTCACTTTTCTTTCTACGGATCTTTAATCTCCCACATAAAGTTTAGAAGGAGTTTGCTAAGTTTCTAAAAAGATCTCACTGTAATTTTGATAGGGATTGCCTTGAGTTTATAGGTTAATTTAAAGGATATTTATAACTAATAATGACAAGTTGTCCCATTCATAGATATGGAATATCTTCCCATTTCATTAGATCTATTTTTAAGTTCTCTAACAAAGACATTGTCTCCATTAATTCCCTTGTTATGATATTATATAGATATGTAACATAAAATATAAACTTTTGTTATTTTTATAAATTGCATCTTATTTTTTATTACATTTTCTCTTGATTATTGTTGCTATAGAACAAGGGTCAGCACAATTTTTCTGTAAAGGACCAGACAGTGAATAATTTAGGCTTTGTGGGCTGGCCAGTCACTATTGTAACCATTCAATTCTGCTATAGTAGTAAGAAAGAAGCCCTATACAATATATAAACAAAGGGACATAGCTATATTTCAATAAAAGTTTATTTACAGAAAGAGGTGACAGCTGAATTTGGCCAACAGGAAGTAGTATGTCAATCCCTGCTATAGAGAAATGATATTAATTTGTTTAAGCTATTTTATGCAGCAAATTGGCTGAACAGTCTACTTAGAATAATTGTATTTTTCATTGTAGAGTTTTTTTAAAAAATTGATGAACATATTCTGTGTAAATAATGGCAGTTTATCTCTTTCTTTCCAATTATTAAACTTTTATTTCTTTTTTCCCTAATTACAAAGTTGGCCAGGATCTTCATGATTGCATTAAAAATAGCAGTAGTAGTGGGCATCCTTGTCTTAATCTAAGCATTATTGGGAAATCTTTAGAATTTTT
>NW_012142213.1:0-1163 GCF_000956105.1 Propithecus coquereli
GAATTTTTGAATATAAACAGTACTCTTTCTGTGGATTAAATCTTCCTCAGCTTTGAATTTTGTGATTTTATTTTCTTGCACAACGAAAAGAGTTTGTTTTTTTTTTTAAATAGGAGCATATTATTTTAGATTTGATCCAATCCAACACCTCCTCCAGGGAGATAAGTTAATAAAAAATGGCACTGTAATGACAGATCGGGTTTGTTATGTTACCGTGTATCTGCAACCTATTTACGCCATGCTTCAGAATCTGGATAGTGGTTGACAGAGGAGCAACATATCATCACATACCCACGGTGCCTGAGTTTCTCTGAGTTTGCAAAGGAGCTATGCTTCCAAGTTCCATTGCAAACCACGTGACACTATGGAAGTCATTAAGTCAAGGAAGGAGTGACGATGAGTCCTCACTAAAGAACAAGCTCCACAGCACAGGGACCTTTGCTTCCTTACTCACTGCTGCATCTTCAGAATCTTGAATGGTAACTGGTCCATCATAGTAGTACTGTTATCTGGAAAAGCAGAGTCCTGATGATAACAACACACATGTCTAGTTCTTGAGCACATTCCATTTGTTGTGCTTTATGTTAAGTGGTTTATGTTGGTAGTTGAATTAACTCTCACAGCATGGGTGTTATTACTGCTTTACTCTTAAGAAAATGGAGTCACAGAGTGGTGGAATGATTTGCTGTAGATAACACAGCTAATAAATATAGAGCCAGAATTTAGACCATATAATTTCTACCAGTCCATCTCTTCATGAACTAGAAAGACAATGTAGCAGTGACCCTGCTGTTCATTTTGGTTCTACCATCAACTAAATAATATTGTGCAAATTGCAGGTCCTCTGTCTATGAGTCCTTTTCTTTGAAGTACTAAGTTCATGGTTGAGCAAGAAGAGCCTATCTGATAGAAATAACCCATCCACAGTCTTTAGAATAAGATATGTCAATGTATTTTGATATTTTATGAGATATTTAAAAAAACGTTGAAGTGATCTTAATTTCTCCCAAGTAGTTTACATTTTGGATGACATATCTTTTCTTTATTGCCTTTTGTGTTTTTTGAAATTACTTTGTCATATTGTCTAAGGTGTAAATAGGCAATGAATTTCTTTGTTATTCCAGTTAAAATTTATTTAAAATAATATATGCCTAGATTGGGAG
>NW_012142213.1:7121-7626 GCF_000956105.1 Propithecus coquereli
TACCTTACATTGATCTTCTGCTTCTGAAGTCTCTGGTCCTTCTACCAGCCCTTATAGCCTCTCCCTGTACCATTTGAACATAAAGTGTTATTATTCAAGTCATCTTTCCAGCTCATCTTCTCTCTGTTCCCATAAACATTTAATGTCATATCTTATCAAGCTAACATATATTAATTTATGTAAGAGTTCTGTTCTGGGGAAAGAATGAGTTAATTTAGCACCAGAAATAGTGGCATGTTTAACATAGCTATGATCCCTGGAAAGGAATTTTTTTTTGGTATTGTTCCCCCCTGCCCCTCCCCCCCCACATTTCTTGGAGTTGACAGAGAAGATTTAACACCAATTTCTCATTGTATTATTGATAGCATAGGAGACTTTGTACACAGGAAGATCTGAAATCTCATCCAAAAGGTGACCCCATTTATACTTCTGCAAATATTTTCTTAGTTCTTTGTTGATTCCCCAAATTCAGTCAAGAAAGACAAATATTCTCATTCTCAATTTG
>NW_012142213.1:7676-8427 GCF_000956105.1 Propithecus coquereli
GACATGTGGATTCTCCAGCCCCACCCAATGAATACATGACTCCCACCCTTGTGTTCTGGAACAAGAGAAAATACTTTATCCTTTTTTTTAGAAGAAAATTTTAAATGTGTGTGATAAGATAATTTCTCTTATAATATGAAACTTAGACACATCTTCAGGGGACCTGCACTAAAATGCTTTCTATATGAAAAAACTACTTGATCAATCACTTTTTAGTAGGAATTTGGGCAGGGAAATAAATCAAGATGATTATTTGTGATGGTATAGATAAGCCAGCCAATTATACAACATGTCCTCCCTTACATATTATATGAATACAAGGGGATATTAGGTGTCATATAAATAAATACAAGGGGATATTAGGTGTCCACAAACAGTGTCTTACAGTGTCTTATGAATCAAACTCTGACAGCTGAACAGGGCTATCCAAGCTATAGGCTAGACTACAGTCCAGTATAAAATAATTGGAAAAACAAGCTGTTGGTAAAAATAGCAGACCTTAACTTGTTCCCACAGTTGCTTCAGAAATAGGTTCATTTATGTAACTATTAGTTAATAAATTCATATGGACATTGAACCTCTCACAGTTTCCAAGCCTTTTTAAAATATAGTAAGTACCTGATCAAGAATATTCGGGGATATTAATAAATAGCAAAAAAGTTTAACAGCATTATCCATTCACAGTACAATTTTCAGTAGTCATTATTTTCCTATTTTGCTTATCTGATATTCTATTTTTTAATTTTTTTCT
>NW_012142213.1:18567-19066 GCF_000956105.1 Propithecus coquereli
AAGGGTGGGGAACCTGTGGTCTTGGGAACACATGTGGCCTTCTGGATCCTTGAGTGCAGCCTTTTGACTGAATCCAAATTTTATAAAGCAAATCACAAAAGAGATTCATTCTGTGAAGTCTGGATTTGTTTGAGGGCCCATGCTTGGGGATTTGAAGGGCCACATGTAGCCTTGAGGCTGCAGGTTCCTCACCCCTGTGGGAAGGTTCAAAACATTTGTTGAATAAATACATAATTTAATAAGAAGAGTCCTTTTTAGTTTTTGTATTAGTCTTCAAAGCTGTAATAGTGTCTTGGGAAGTGATATGCCTTGGGAAGAATGAAAAAATTATTGTTGTCAATCACACACCTTCATCCCTGATATTTTTGGATCATATGTAGTTACAGTCATAGGGTCATCCTTGATTTCTCCTTCCTCATTTTTCCATTCAATCAATCACCATGATGCATCTATTTTTTCTCAATCCTACTGCCTAGTCTAAACCACAATGATCATTTTT
>NW_012142213.1:21222-21614 GCF_000956105.1 Propithecus coquereli
TCTGTCACATAGATCTTAACATAAGCTTTTATTCAGAAATAGTTTTCAGACTCTTTAGTCAAGATTAGGTTCCC
The DNA here is from genome assembly GCF_000956105.1 of Propithecus coquereli. NCBI lineage: Eukaryota > Metazoa > Chordata > Mammalia > Primates > Indriidae > Propithecus > Propithecus coquereli. The sequence goes on from NW_012142213.1 coordinate 21,297, forward strand.
TCCAATGTACTCCATATTGACATGGTTTGACTTTCAGAAAATATGAATATATCACATTTAATTGCCTGTTTGTTTTCTCTTCTGTTTCTCCCTACCACCTGTCCCCGTAGCATAACCAACACGTTTAACTTCTCTTATTCCCCTAAAAAAGTCCTTAAAAATATTGTTAAATGTTTATAGTAATTATTAACCCATAGTGTCTTCAAACCAGAATGATAGTATATATCCTAACCATTTTTCTTCCATCCTTTTCCTGCTGGTTCCATTCTTCCCACACTAAGGTGTTAACTGTAGGAAATATAAATGAGAACATGTGGG
>NW_012142213.1:24224-24824 GCF_000956105.1 Propithecus coquereli
TAGGGTTTTTTTTCTTTCTTTCTTTCTTTTTTCTTTTTGTCTTGCCTTTTCTCAGACATCCAGTAGTCCTTGGCTATCTGCTCACTTTTAAGAGTGAAACATTTTAAAAGTTGATTTAAAACTCAGTTACGTATGTAGGATGTCAACGTCAATGATATTAGGTCCATTCTTTTGAACAATTCAGATCTTGCAGGGAATATTCTTCCAGTCTCCTGAAGGAATTAATTAAATTCCTGGAGGAATTGAACTTGGTTGTTAGCACTCTGAGAGCCAAGTAGGAGGATAAGGCAAAGGGTTGCAAAATTCAGTATGTGAATTTTTACTTGATACTCCTGTTTTATGGCATTTCTCTTCTCATCTGTGTTCTCATTTTTGTCATACCCTCTGATGAGAATGAACCTCTAGTGTTCGCTGGGGCAGGAGAAGGGCAGGAGCCTGGCTGGGGGCAGGGGGCAGCTCTGAAGTATCTAATTGCTTCTTAATCTAATTTCCAACTAGTTTTCCTCTTTTAGTCTCACTATTCCCCCTTAGTTACAGAGAGAGCTGATGCCACCAAATACTGGGTTCTATAGAATAAATCAAGTCACTTCTTGGCTCTCT
>NW_012142213.1:24874-26404 GCF_000956105.1 Propithecus coquereli
TATCCTAACCATTTTTCTTCCATCCTTTTCCTGCTGGTTCCATTCTTCCCACACTAAGGTGTTAACTGTAGGAAATATAAATGAGAACATGTGGGATTTGCATAGCATATCCTAAACAACAGATGTGTTAACATCTATAGAAAACTCTTTCTTATACATAAACTATATGGTTCATTTCAGAAAGGTAAGCAAGTCCTCTCTTCCTCCCAACACACGCCCTGGTCTTTCACAGCAGCGCATCCCTCATCCAGACAAGCCTGGCCAGATGTGGTGCTTCCCTGGTTCTTAAGTTGCCCAGCAGTCCCTTTTGGAGTGGACCATTGATTGGAACTAAAGAACTGTGAACTGCAGTTTTAAGTACTTTTTAATTTACTGTCAGCAAATTATTATGGCATTCTCTTTCAGTAAAATGATGTCAAGCACTGACTGGCAAGCCTGAAATTTTTCTAGATCCTTGGTCTCCAGATAGGTGGAAATACCACAGTCACTTGTCTCTCAAGCCTTGAAATAATCCTAAGAGTGTAGAAAGATGGAAAAACAGAAAGTCTGAAAAACTCAGAAAATGTTAGAAAACTTTTATTGAAATATTTACATAGAGAAGCACACATAGCCCTGACTCGGGCAGTGCAAAGGCAGTATACGTAACTTAAATGCTTGTACTCCTGTAATATTCTGAAATAAAAGAAAAAATTGAAAATACGACAAGCACATAAAACATGAGTGTGCAACACAATGAATTTCTGTGAAGCAAAAACACCTTTGAAAACAGAACTGAGATTAAAAAATAGAACATTATCTGCATCTCCAAGCCCCATTTCCTGTCCTCTTCCAACACCCCACCAAGAGGAATCACTATCCTGACTTCTAACACTGTAGACCAGATTTGTCTGCTTTTTGAATATCATACAAGTGAAATCAAACTATATGGCCTCTTTTCTGTCCCACGCCTTTTGCTCAATATTAGATTTGTGAAAGTCATTCATGATGTTGCTTTTAAATAGTTGGCATTTGTATTTTTCATTGTGGAAGACTATTTTATTTTGTGAATATATCAAATTGTATTTATCTATTCCATTATAGGACATTTGGCTTGTTTCCAGTTTGGGTTATTTTGTTACAATAAATATTCTTGTACATATTTTTGGGTGACCATATGTATGTATTTCTATGTATCTAAATTTTAATGGATACTGCCAACAGCTTCCCAAACTGGTTGTACCTATTTATATTTCCAATAGCAATAAATAAGAATTCCAATTGCATCATAAATTTATCAGTACTTATTTATTATCTGTCTTTTTAATTTTAGCCATACTGGTAGTATGGTATTATATTATGGTTTTATTTTGCACTTACTGATGACTAATACAGTTGAACATATATTATATGCTTATTATCCACTTGGATTTACTATACTGTAAAGTACCTATGTAAGTCTTTTGCCTTTCTGTCAACTGAACTACCTGTTCTTTTTTAAAGCATGTAGTTTGAAAAACCAAATAGTTCTGTAAGACTAGTTATAACCGACAG
>NW_012142213.1:31532-33692 GCF_000956105.1 Propithecus coquereli
TGCTCTAGAACCACATTTTAAATTAGAATAAAATTATATATTGCTATGCTTCAAATGTCGATGTCTTCCTAAAATTCATGTGCTAAACCCCTCACCCCCAAGGTGATAATATTAAAAGGTAAGTGTCTTTATCATAGAATGTTTTGTGCTCTTTTGGGTAGATGCCTAATAGTGCTAACTGCACCCGAATGTTTATGGCAGCACAATTCACTATTGCAAGGATGTGGAAACAACCCAAGTGCCCGTCAATCCATGAGTGGATTACTAAAATTTGGTATATGTATACAATGGAATATTACTCAATCATAAGAAACGACAGTGATCTGGAACCTCTTATACTTTTCCTGGATTAAACTTAAGCCCATTATCCAAAGTGAGGCACCACAAGATCGGAAGAATGGGCTTCACTTGTACTCGCCATCAAATTGGTACTAACTAATCATCACTAGGTGATCACATGGCAGTAATACTCTCCAGGGATTAGGGAGATGTTGAGGGGAGCGGTAAACCCGCAACTAAAGGACACGGGGAGCATTGTAGGGGGGAAGGGCATGCCTTTAACCCTCGCTTGGGTAAGGCAAAGACATAAAGTGTAACCATAATTTTTGTACCCTCATAATACCCTAAAATAAAAAAAATATTAAAAGGTAGGGCTTTTAGGCCGGGCGCGGTGGCTCATGCCTGTAATCCTAGCTCTCTGGGAGGCCGTGGCGGGCGGATTGTTTGAGCTCAGGAGTTCGAAACCAGCCTGAGCAAGAGCAAGACCCTGTCTCTACTAAAAATAGAAAGAAATTAATCGGACAACTAAAACTATATAGAAAAAATTAGCCGGACATGGTGGTGCATGCCTGTAATCCCAGCTACTTGGGAGGCTGAGGCAGTAGGATTGCTTGAGCCCAGGAGTTTGAGGTTGCTGTGAGCTAGGCTGACGCCACGGCACTCACTCTAGCCTGGGCAACAAAGCAAGACTCTGTCTCAAAAAAAAAAAGAAAGTCAACCTTCATAAAACTATAGTTTGGGTCACAGAATCCTTCCTGGAATCTTAGGATTGGAGATGAACATGAGACCTTCTCTTATTTAATACTTATCTCATCTCCTGGTCTCCACCAAAGCTTGTTTTCTTGTCAAGTCATTATAGTCTCTTATTGTTGTTATTTGTTTTCTATGAAAGGAATTCACTCCCACCGAAGCAGCCCATTTCATCAAGTGTTTACAATCATTTCTTATTTTTACGTAAAATCTGCCTCCTTGTAATTCAACTATTGGTCCTAATTCTCCATCTTAGAACCAATTAGGATACTCTATTCTTCCATGTGACAGCTTCTTAGTAAGTGATGAACGTCAAATTTATCCCCATTCAACTTCCCACTTTGAATTTGACCCACAACTCCAGACCACTAAGGTCATAATTCTGCCATCCTGTGTATTCACAGTCTTCCTTCCTGTTTCATATTATCTCTAAAGTTGATAAACATGCAGTGTTTTCTCTGTGTTCTATCTATTTCTTGAGTTGAAAGAAACTTTAATTCTGCTCTGCCAAAATCAGACTACATTTGCGAAATAAATCAGCATGCACTTATGACTTGTCTGTGCCACAAATAAAAGAAAAAAACTCAGGCATTCAGTTTCATTAATATGTCACTTTTTGGCATCCATCATCCTATATGAGTGAACTAACTTCAGCTCTTCTCTCCCTGATGCCCACTTGCTTCATCGTTAATGATCCCCGTCCACATCTCACTGCCAGAATGGTATGGTACAGCACTAAACTCGGAAGGCACAGGAGGACAGGGAATGTAAGAGGGGAACGTGGGAGGGAGGACGGGAGGCTTTGAAAGGGCCCATGTCAGTTAAACAGAAAGTAACACATTTCAGACATCAGTGATGGCAGCAATGACAAATTTCACAGTGTGTGTTTGAATGTCACAGAGCTATAGACTGAATATGGCAAAGAAAGGCACCCCATTTAGTCTCTATTCCTTTCTTTCTACTTTAAATTATACAGCCCTTTCTGTAACATTGGCTGTTAAAGTTGAAATACCACTGGCTGTAAAGCAATCTTAATAGAACATACAAAGTGTCTTTTCCATGAAAATGTAAAAAAATTTTATTGAATTGATGATCTAAGATCTTCAGCTTGAGCTCCTTGGGAAGAGAAAA
>NW_012142214.1:0-1344 GCF_000956105.1 Propithecus coquereli
ACAAAAAAAGAAAACTACAGACCAATATCCCTCATGAATATAGATGCAAAAATCCTCAACAAAATTTTAGCAAATAGAATTCAGCAGCACATCAAAAAAATAATTCACCATGACCAGGTGGGCTTTATTCCAGGGATACAAGGCTGGTTCAACTTACACAAATCTATAAATGCAATTCACCTCATAAATAAAAGCAAGAACAAAGACCATGTGATTCTCTCAATAGATGCAGAAAAAGCATTTGACAAAGTCCAACATACCTTTGTGATAAAAACTTTCAACAAAATAGGTATAGATGGCTCATTCTTTAAAATTATCAAGTCCATTTATGACAAACCCACAGCCAATATCATACTGAATGGGGAAAAATTGAAACCATTCCCACTTAGAACCGGAACAAGACAAGATTGTCCACTATCTCCACTTCTATTCAACACAGTATTTGAAATCCTCGCATCAGCAATTACACAAGAGAGGGGTATTAAGGGTGTCCAAATGGGGGCAGATGAGATCAAACTCTTGCTCTTTGCAGATGATATTATATCTAGAAAACCCCAAGGATTCATCCAAGACACTTCTAGAATTGATAAATGAATTCAGTAAAGTCTCAGGATACAAAATCAATACAGACTTCAAGCTGTATTACAAGGCTATAGTAACTAAAACAGCATGGTACTGGCACAGATCAAAGGCATTCATTTACGCCAATAACAGTCAAGCTAAGATTCAAATCAAAAACACAATACCTTTTACAATAGCCTCAAAGAAAATTAGATATCTAGGAATATATTTAATGAAAGATGTGAGAGACATATACAGGGAGAACTATGAAAAACTCAGAAAAGAAATTGTACAAGATGTAAACAGATGGAAAAACCTACCTTGCTCATGGATTGGTAGAATCAATATCATTAAAATGTCTATACTACCTAAAGTGATCTACAGAATTAATGCAATCCCTGTCAAAGTCCCATCATAATTCTTTACAGATCTAGAAAAAATAATTATATGCTTTGTATGTACCTTGCTCATGGATTGGTAGAATCAATATCGTTAAAACGTCCATACTACCTAAAGTGATCTACAGAATTAATGCAATCCCTATCAAAGTCCCATCATAATTCTTTACAGTTCTAGAAAAAATAATTCTACGCTTTGTATGGAACCAGAAAAGACCTCATATAGCCAAAACAATCTTAAGTAAAAAGAATAAACTGGAAGGTATCAGTCTACCAGACTTCAAGCTGTACTACAAGGCTGTAATAACTAAAACAGCATGGTACTGACACAAGAACAGAGACATAGACCTCTGGAACAGGACTGAGAGTCCAGAGATGAACCATC
>NW_012142215.1:0-1562 GCF_000956105.1 Propithecus coquereli
GAGGATGTCCGTTGCAGTGTTATTTATAACGTCCAACACAACCAGTAAGTGGTGGAGCCAGGGCAGGATGCCAGACAGAGCGGCCCTCAAGGCCATGTGCTCAGGTTACCTCCTGTTGTACCTTACCACCCAGTTGCTCTGCCTCAATTTTCCTCTGTGAAATCATTCCTTCTCCGCTGGTTAAAATGGCTTTATTAAGGTATAACTGACATTTATTGCACATCTTTAAAGCGTACGATCGATAAAATTTGATATATGTATCCATCTGTCTTAGCCCATTTTGCCTTGCTGTAAAGAAACATCCGAGGCTGGGTACTTTGTAAAGAAAAGAGGTTTGTTTGGCTCATGGTGCTTCAGGCTGTGCAAGTAGCATGGCACCAGCGTGTGCTTCTGGGGAGAGCTTCAGGAAGCTTCCACTCATGGCAGAGGTGAAGAGGGAACAGGCATGTCACATGGAGAGAGAGGGAGCCAGAGAGAGAAGGTGGGATGCTTTCCTGACCCTGCTCTGGATTCCCCTGGCTTGTCCCCTCCTCTGCAGGCCTCTGAGCTTTCTCCTTCCCATCCGTGCGGCCGGATGCTCCACCTTTGGCAGCAACCCCTGGCCCAGGTGGGATCTGGAGGGAGCAGCAGCTCAGACTCCCACAATTAAAGAGTGAGCAGGCTCAGCCTCACCTGTGTGGGGAGGACCTTTCAGAAAGTCCCACATGAGACTTTCGGGAAAGTGCAGACACAGATGAGTAGTCACTCGGGGGCTTCAAGTGTCCAGAACTGGGATTATCAGCAGGCTGCATGAAAACTGCTGTGGGGTCTTCACTCTTCCCCAAGGCAGAGGATCTGATGGGGCCACGCCCCAGTCCATCCAGGCTGCTATAACAAGTACCACAGACGGGGCAGCTTACAAACAACAGAAATGCATTTCTCACACTGCTGGGGGCAGGGAAGCCCAAGATCAAGGTGCGAGCAGATTCCGTGTGTGGTGAGGGCCCTCTTCTGGGTTGCATACAGTCATCTCTCAATGTGGCCTCATGTGGTAGAAACAGAGAGAACTAGTTTTCTACCTTTTCTTTTCTTTTTTCTTTTTTTAAAATAGAGACAAGGTTTCACTCTGTCACCAGGCTGGAGTGCAGTGGCACGGGCTCAAGTGATCCTCCCACTTCAGCCTCCTGAGTAACTAGGACTACAAGCATGCGCTACCGTACTCGGCTAATTTTTTAATTATTTTGTAGAGATGGGGCCAGCCTCATTACGTTGCCCGGGCTGGTCTTGAACTCCTGGCCTCAAGAGATACTAAACTTTGGCCTCGCAAAGTGCTGGGATTACTGGCATGAGCCTTTTCTCATAAGGACATTAATCCCATCATAGGGGCTCCACTCTTATGACCTAATCACCTCCCAAAAGCGCCACTTCCTAATACCATCCAATTGTGGTTAGGGTTTCAGCATATGACTTTGGGGGGACACAAACATGTAACCCATAGAAGACCAATTGGCCGTTGTGTCTGTCATTTGCCTATTTATCCTCAGGGCCACTCCTTGCCCTTCCTCTGCTCTGCTCTGAATCAC
>NW_012142216.1:0-1263 GCF_000956105.1 Propithecus coquereli
TTATATGACTATTAAAAAAAAGAATAAGTCCTTAACATTTGGAACTCTCTAAACATGAAACACAGAAACTCATGACTTCATCCTTGCACCTGCACCACTCGTGCATGATTAATAAATACAAACTAAAATAATTTATTATATAGAATTTGAAATGACCAAATTATTAATTTCCCAACATAACAGTATAACAATGATTGACCTGTTAGCTCTTCAACTTTCATATTACTTTAGTGTCCTAATTGACAGTGAATATTTGGGGAAACATCAAATAAATGATTGAAGTAAAATATGTAAAAATATCTTTCTTCTAAAAGTGAGGAAGACATAATTTCTTGAGCAGGAAATGAAGATGAAAATAGGCCATGAAGAATTTTCTATATGTGTTATGTTTCATAAAATTACATCTTATGATGTAACACAAATAAAATAAACATCAAAATGATTGCATGTTTGATAAAGTCAATAGTTGTATACTAGGTAGTCCATCTGTTATAACAAACATGCCATAGTAAAATTCTTAATTATTTAGTTATTCTAAATAATATCTAGAGTGATAACACCAAGACACTCATAGATGCTACGTGCTTTCATTTCTCAAAGAAAAAATATCTCGATTTGAAAGGGTTTACTATTCATTGAATACTTTGAAATTCAGTGACCTGTAAAAAATAAATTTGAAGTGTTTTTTAAAAAATTATTTTTGCAAAATCTATAAGAGAAGTTAAAATTTTAATGTCATATTTTATGGATCAATTTTGCAAAGAGATTAATAAATTTAAGTATTTTCATTACTTTCATTAGCTGTCATATTTGCTTGAAATTTGACAGTTGTTGCACCTCATTTGTTCACTTCTCTGATCAATAAGAAATAAAAGCCAAAGTTCTATGCTGAAAACAATAATATAAATTTTCAAAATGACCAATTAATGAAAATTGGCTTTACACTTTTTTGAAACTTTTGGTTATTAACCTAAAATATTTTCAGTAGGTTTTTATATTTTGGTTAACAATATTTTCTCTCTTCTTTTCTTTAATGCATTATATCTGAAATCATTATTTGAGTATAACTTTTCTTAACAAATACACCAATTCAAACAACTTTTCCTTTTTATGAGGATAAACATGTTTACCATCATACTTGGGCAGAAAGAGCATCAATTTTCCTTGTAAAAATACTAAAAGTGAGAGATAATTGTGTTACACTCGAAAAATGTCTTAACAACATAAGACAAAATGCATTGAGTCATAATGTGTAGATAGTTA
>NW_012142217.1:0-1495 GCF_000956105.1 Propithecus coquereli
CTCAGCCTCCCGAGTAGCTGGGACTACAGGCATGCGCCACCATGCCTGGCTAATTTTTTCTATATATTTTTAGTTGTCTGATTAATTTCTTTCTAGCTTTAGTAGAGACGGGGTCTTGCTCTTGCTCAGGCTGGTTTCGAGCTCCTGAGCTCAAACAATCCGCCCGCCTCAGCCTCCCAGAGTGCTAGGATTACATGCATGAGCCACGGCGCCCGGCCCGAATTTAATTCTTTCAGCATTTTTCAGTACCTCCCATGGGCCAGGCATGAGTTTGTAGACAGCAGTGAACTCAGGTTTACATGACAAAAGAATTCTTCTCATCCAGTGAGTCAGTTGTAAGATAAAGATATGGGCTCCAGGGCCAGATTGTGTGTTTATGCTGGCTCTGTAATGTGTCGTCTTGAGCAGATTATATGTTGTCTCCATTCTTCAGGTTCCCCATCTTCAAAAGAAGGATAATAGTAACTACCTCATAAAGATTGAGAAGATTCAGTAACACAGACGTAGTGCTTAGAACAGTATCTGACTATGTAGTAAGGAAGCTCTTAAAAATGTTAATTGCAACAGAAGGATTTACCACATATCCATTTTATAAGTTTAGGCCTTTGTCTTCAGGTTTAAAAGTAGCATATTTAAATTTCTTAGTTTGAATTATCCAATCTATAGCTTCCCTCTTTTGGCACAAATGATAGAAGTTCTTAAACAATTTATTGTGTGCTCATTAATTTATAAATGGGAAATTGTTGGGATATCACATAATTCCAACTGCACAAGGTTAAAAACTGTCAACTTTTTTCTGTCACTGTCACTTTTTCTGATTCAGTATCTAGTGTTTAAGGTATTCAGTTTTTATTATGTTAATCTATAACCTTTCAGTTTGTACAGAAAATTTTCAGTATTTTGTAAAATCAGGAACAATGTAAGACAGATGGTTAAAAATACATTGTTCAAAAGAAACAGTTAAATAGATGTAGCAGGCACCTAAGATGAGATCATTACTAGTGTGGAAAACTGAACATGGCTGAGTTTTTTGGCAAATGAGTGAGAAGTATATTTAGTTGTAGTCTTGTTTCAGTATCACAAGCAAGCAGACAGTTTTTTCCTTAGCACTAAGTACTATGGGGATCCACTAGGAGTTTCTTTTTTTTTTTTTTTTTTTTTTTTTTTGAGACAGAGTCTCACTCTTTTGCCCGGGCTAGAGTGCCGTGGTGTCAACCTAGCTCACAGCAACCTCAAACTTCTGGGCTCAAGCGATCCTACTGCCTCAGCCTCCCAGAGTGCTAGGATTACACGTGTGAGACACCACCGGTATAACACCTTAAAAGTTTGAAACTATAGGAGTAGGAAGTGAACCGTAGAGGATGAATTGAATTAGAGGACACTGAGCTGGTGACTGACTAGATTGCTTGTTTGTTGCTGGGCAGAAATCCCCCACATTTAGTCACAGAAGTCTTCTGTCTGTGTGACTGTTGTAATGGTGTGAGGGAAGAAAACC
>NW_012142218.1:0-5204 GCF_000956105.1 Propithecus coquereli
CCAGAAACTCTGCTTGCTCATCTGCAGGATTTGGATAACGCCGTCCAATTCCTGGGGTAGTTGGGAAGTGGAGAGAGGCTCCCAGCCCCGGGGAGTTTGAGAACAGCAGTGTGGTACAGGGCTAGACTCCCGGTGCCACGCCACGTGTCATTGTGTCTCTGTGCCTCACCTGGCTCACCTGTAAAATGGGAACAATCATACTTACCTTTCCGCTGTTGAGAGGTTGAATGAGATCATCCATGCAAAGCCCTGGGACTGCAGCTGGTACACAGGGTACTCCCTCTGTAGCAGCCAATTTTGTTTGTTATTATCAAACATTATTATTATTATCATGTAATTTTAATTATTATTTCAGGATGACACTGATGATGGAGACAGTTGTTTTGGGCAGCAACCCCCAAAAGCTGGAGCCACAGAAAGCAGAGCATTTCCACAGATGTGTCCACACCCACCCCTCCTCCCAAGCACAGCCGTCCTCTGCCCCGGCGCACTCCGGCGGCTTTGTGCATGCCAGGCCAGAGCTGGATGCCAGACTGCCGGGCGGGCACTCTCAGCCAACCCTGGCGCTGTGACTCACCTGCCAGTTATGGCTGGCGGAGGTGGAAGAACAATCTTAGAATTCAATGCAGGAAGCGGGGCAACTGGGTAGGGCTGGGGGAGGGTGGGGACCTGGGCGGGTCCTTGGAGGTGGCTTTAAAGGGCTTGATTTGGACTTTGGGGGTGGGTCGGGGTGAGAGGCAATTTGAGTCCATGCAGGTGTCCAGGGAGGGGCCTACAGGGGAGGCTGATGCTCTCTGAGCCCGTGGCTCTGTTCCCAAGGGCTTGATCTGGATAAACACAGCTATCTAGGGGCCCATGGGACGTGCAGGGCTGAGGGGATTCTGAGCTGGTGGCAGCTGGTGGCCAGAGACAGGCAGGTGGTGGAGCTTCGAATCCACAGTCATCTGTGTCAGGGCTTCTGTGGCCACTGGGCATAGAGGGGGCAGAGTCAAGTTCACGGGGTGGGGGGGCGGAGGAGGCGGACGAGAGTTAGGCTGGATGTCAGGACAGGTTTGCAGCCACAGCGGGAGAGGAAGTGGCGACTCAGGACCTCGAGGCAGAGGCCAGGTTCCACGGTCTGAGGAACCTCACTGTGGCTGGGGGAATGGTGCTCCCTGCCCAACAAAAGGAGGCTGAGCCACAAGCCACACACCTGAGTCAGTGGCCAAGGTGGACATCTGGGTCAGGGTTGGCTTGGGCTGGAGCGATAGTCCCTGTGGGCTAGCAAGGCCGAGGTTAGCCATGCCCGGGCTGACAATGACGTGCCTGGGGGACCCACAGAAGTATGTGACATGTTCCTGCTGGGAGGGACAGACACCAAGGGGAGGTGACAAGCTGTGGGCAGAAAGAGAAGCAGAAACACGAGGGACACCATGTGGGAACGGCTTAGCAGAGCCAGTGTCAGGAAGCCCTGGACTTTCTGGGTGGTCTCGGAAGGCTTCCTGGAGAAGGTGTGCATGGAGCAAGCAGAACCCAGAGTCTCGGCATGACCTTCCCCTGGAGGAGGGCTGCCAAACCCACCCCTGCTCTCCCCTCTGCCCCCCGCAGCCCCATGTCTACAGACCGCCCAGGGAGCTCCTTCACTGACTCCGTTCCCTCCTTCTTACCCCATCTTTCTAGCCTCTTTCCTGAGTTCAAGTGACATCCTCCTGACCACGAGTCCTACTTCCAGTCCCTTCCCTGTGTGACCCAGTCTCCGCATTACCACCAACAGGAGTTTTTACAACTCTGATGAGATCACTCTCCTGCTCAAAAACCCGCAGTGGCTCCCCACTGCCCACTGAAGGAGGCTTCCTAACTCTTTGTGCAAGGCCCTCTGCAATCTGGTCTCTACCACCCTCTCAGCTCGAAGACTTCTAACACTTCAAAAACAGTAAATTACTTGCCATTTCTCCCAAATTCTGCAAATGCTCCAGCCCTGTTCCTTAGCTAAAACCTCTCCAGGGAAGCCTTCTGGCCATTACCACCTGTCGGAGGCAGGGCCCAGCCTCCCCAGGCCAGCTCGGGGCCCCTTCCCCCACCCACCTTCCTGCAGCTCCCTGCCCACCATAACTGAAATGGATCCCTCCCGACCTGCCACGGCTCTTGCAGCCCACACTTTTTGCTGTGTCATCGTTAGGGATTTATTTTGTCAATATTTTTATCTATTATTCTGTCTCCCTAAACAGGACGCGAGGGGACGAAATGTAAGATGGACTGGATCTTCCCCCCGCACTGTCCTTCCTCCACCCTGAAGACCTTGCTCCTTCTCCATCCATGTTCGCTCTCTGTCCTGTGGGTCTCTGCCCATTGTCACCTTGGAGAGGTTCTCCTTGAGCGTAGAGGGCGCCCCAAGCTCCTCTCAATCACACCCGTCACCCCGTATCTTGTTCATAGCCCTCCTCATTCCTGCAATGGTCTCATTTCCCTGGCTTGATGCTTCTGCACTGCTGGTCTTCAGCTGTCGGGTTCCAGCTCTTTGGGGGCAGAACCTGGGCTGTCTACTGCCGTCCCCCAGCCGCTGGCCAGGCCTGCAGGAGCAGGGGCTTGAGCAGACACAGTCCCGGGATGTGGGAACTGGAGTGAGGCCGTGTAGGGCAGGGGCCTCCACCCACAGCCCTGCCGGGTGGCTGCTGGAGAGAGGCCGCAGCGTGGCGGGAACGTGTGGATTTGGAGTCAAACAGACCTGGTTTGAACATCAACTCTGCTGCCAGCTGGTTATGTCAGCCCCGGGAAATTGCACTTCCCAGAAACTCTGCTTGCTCATCTGCAGGATTTGGATAACGCCGTCCAATTCCTGGGGTAGTTGGGAAGTGGAGAGAGGCTCCCAGCCCCGGGGAGCTTTGCAAGGGGGCCGTTCATCAGCCCGCAGCGTCCGAGGCAGTGACAAGTGAGCAGGTCACACCTGGAGAGAGCGGGGCTCAGGAAAGCCTTGGATGTGAGAGCCGTGACGTGACGTGTGCCTGCCAGAACTTTCCATCTGCCCCCGCCTCTGCTCCAGTTCGTGTGCCAGCTCTCTCCCCTCTGGGAGCCAGGCCTCCACCAGGGCAGCCCAGCCGAGATGCGCGGTGCGACGTGCAGGCTACTGCAGGGGGAGGCCCAGCGGAGGAGCTGGCGAGCCGTGTGGACGGCTGTCACCCTGGGTCTGCTGGTCTGCCTGGGCCGCTGTCGGTCAGCAAGGCGGGAGCAGGGAAGAAAGCCTGGGCATGAGACGGGGCCAGGGGAGGCCTCGAGAGAGCCAGGAGGACAAGCCAGGGCCGCGTCTGCTCTCCAGCCCGGCTGACACAACCACCTGGGAAGGCGCTGGAGCTCCTCGCTAAGCCGGGGACCCGGAGGGGCCGAGGGAGGAGGCATGGAGGGAGGAGGAGCCGTGGGCACAGATGCCGCTTCACACCTACCGCCCACCGGCAGGTGGAGGGGCACAGGCCTGGCACCCACACCAACCTCGGAGCTCACCTTCCCCTTTCCGAACCAGACTCGCACTTCTCTCCTGGCCAACCCTCACCTGGAACCACGCGAGGCAGAATTCTGAGAAGCGTAGTCCCTTTTTAGCTATGCCGACACACCTGGCTGGGACCATCACCCCCGACATCTTCCAATATCATATCTTACAGTTTCTGCCACCCAGACGTATTGCCTTTGCTCTCCCTGAGCCCGGCCCCCAGTCGCAGTGCCCAGACACTTGCTGCCTGGTTTAGGTGTCCCTCCCTGGGCCAAACACCTGTGGACACACGGGTCAGGGCAGGACAGGTGATAAAATGGCAGCTCCTGCAGGCACCTGGGCTGGGGCAGTTTCTATCGGAAGGACAGGAAGGACAGAACTATACTTGTCACCTCAGCTATTACACACACAAACATTAAAATAATAAAATAGGAATAATGCGGGAGAGGAGAGGACATTAAGAGAAGAGCAGTGACTCTGCTGACCACGTGTCCATGAAGCTGCCCTTTGGGGGCGTCACACATGGTGCTCCGGGTGCCAGCAGCCAAGGACCACACGGGGCTCCGGTTACCCCTCCCTCTCTCACAGGCGTCGGCGCACGGGGACAGTGTCTGATAATACAGCTGTGCGTCCCCGGCAGTGCGTGTCACAGCGGGAGGCACGGCGGAGCATTGCACGTACGCATTTGGGAGGCTCTTCCAGAGTAACGCCGTCCCCTCGCTTACCGTCTGTGTCCTCCAAGCAAACTGGGCAGCTTCCACGGTCCCTCTCCTACCAGAGGTGCCTCCTGGATTTCTGGCTAAATCCTTTAACCTTCACGCATCACTTTACTCATCGGCAAATATGTATTTGGCACCGACTATGTTCTCCCACATACTGGGCCGCTATTTTTTTTCCCATTCTTCCCCCACCCCTTCCCCAGAGCTGGAAGGTTTCGGGTTGTTTTGTTTTGTTTTTTTCCCCTGGAAATGAAAGATTTCTCAGACGTAAGGAGAATGCCCAGCAGACTGGGGCTGCGGGTTCGGTTCCGGTGCGGCGCCTGCTCAGTTTCGGGTGAAAGACTTGGTTTCCGATGCTTTTCCTTGCCGTGCTTGCTCCCCTTGGATGCCGGCAAGACGTCAGGCAGGAGGCTGGAAAGGGGTATCTGCCCAGACACCTGGGGGCCTCCCAGCCTGTGACACCCCAAGCGTGCCAGAGACAGCTCAGGCCGAAAGGCTGCGCTGAAATGTGCAAGGATGAAGCTGTCCGGAGTGTGCTGGAAGCTTCAAGAAAGGAGCCTTTATTGTCCTCTAGCAAGGACATCCAGTTAAATGTCAGAAATATCCCAATCCTCATGGCCCACCTGACGGTCGCTGGCTGAAGTTGGGGCATCACAGCTTGGCGCATTTATCACAGGCAGCACTTTGAAAGGGAAAGGTCAGGGTTTTTGATGTCAGAGTGGCCTGGCTTTGAGTCCCAGCTACAGCTGGATTAGCTGAACGTGTCTGGACAGGGTATTTAACCTCTCCAAGCCTCAGTTGTTTCTGTAAAATGGGCTTCATACATGCCATACGGCACCACCATGAAAAATAATTATGTAAATATTATTTGGGGCCTGGAAGCTATTTTTAGCAGTAATAACAAAATGGATATAAACTGACAAACCTCCTAGGGTTTTTGATGTCAGAGTGGCCTGGCTTTGAGTCCCAGCTACAGCTGGATTAGCTGAACGTGTCTGGACAGGGTATTTAACCTCTCCAAGCCT
>NW_012142219.1:0-3294 GCF_000956105.1 Propithecus coquereli
CTTTTTTGTTTCCTATTTTTATGGTGGGCAGGGTGGGTTTCATGTAAGGCAGGATGTAATGAATCTTTTTAATACCGATAAGTACGATTTTATAATGTTGTTTATATTTTCATCTTTGCCTCTGGCTCATGAACTTCTTCAGGGAGACAGTAGGATTCCTGGTGGAGAGTTTATTTCACCAGATGGTGAAAAGCAGCCTAAATCCAGGAGGTTGACACTTAGAATTCACAAATGTTATTGAAATAATATAGTTTTTTAAAATACTCAAAGTTATAGCCATAATTAATGTATCATAAAGAGTCCTTTGGGCTTCTTTTTCCTATTTTAAGAAGTGGTAACTGGATTTAAACTTAAGTAAAGATGCAAAGTAAGAGTTATATAAGAGTAACCACTGTCTGATACAACTTTTGACATGTTTTACTTTTTAATAACTTGAACATAGGCAAAATTCTCTGTAATATTCTAGCCATCTCTTAATGTTAAGAGAGAAGCACTTAGATAGCAAATCAGCTATTCTGTTGCAATATGGTCTGAGCAACCAAGTAAACAAAGAAATCTGCTAATCAAAAGCAATTTCTCATGAAACAAAGACAGCAACTAATTGAGATTATCTGAGGCTAAAATGAAATTAACTTCAAAATGAAAACCCTTGCAGCTTCTTGTAGGAGAGCTGCTAGGATAATATGAAAGCCAACAGCCGTTTAAAAATGGAAATATTAGTAGAAATGCTACATTTCCCACTCTAGCAAAATACTTTTACAAACCCCACAATTAACTTTCTCTCTAGTAAAACTGTTCCATGACACATAAGAAAATGACAAAACAAAATTCTCTCAGGTTCCAGAATAGAAGAGGATATTGTGGCAAATCTGTGACAGAGTGAGCCAACCACGGCCTGCTAGACGTGTCTTGCACAGCTCCTGTTTGTGCGTGGAGAGGAGAGGCGGGACATTCTAGTGGGCTCTGACCCTCTTTTGGTTCAGTGGAGGATGCTGCAGAAACAATAGCAGCAGCAGATTGTCAGGTGGGAAGAGTCACGGGGGGAAGACAGGCCTGAGTGCATGGGCGAATGAGAGCAGATGAGGAAGGGTGGGCGGTAGGAAACCCACAGGCATGTATGGTGCTGCGTAAAGATGACACTCTATAGTGCTTCTGAGGGCCAAGTTTTGTGGGTTAGAAGTAGAAAATGGGCTCTAAGATAGAATTTCATCAAAAGGAGGGACAGAAGTTAGTGCCACTTTTAGCACATAGCACAGACAGGGTGAAAAAGGATTTTAAAGTCATAGACTTAAACACTCACAGAACTAGGACAAAGCCTAAATGCGTTGGCATCTCAGAGCTTTGGCTTCGTTTTGTGTCAAAAATGAAATGATGTGTCAATCCTGTTTTTAAAACATAACTAACGTATATATATATGCATTCCTAGTATATACTTAATATCATTATTTTTCAACTAATTAATAATATCACATATAATTATGGGTATAATTATATGTAGAGATTGAACTAGATTATGCACAGACATATATGAATGTATGAGGTATCTCCAGATTATTAACAGGTTTCCCTAGGTGGAGGGATTAAAGTATATTTTTATTTTTTTTATTTTATTAATAAGTATTATTTCTTTCTTTCTCAATTCACATATAGGTGAAATATAATGAAGATTAAATAAAATCAAAGACTGGGGTTAGCCTTACAGTGAATACCATAAGCAACCTTTATAGTCTTACTTTGAAGGCACAAGACCACCACTGAAATTTAAAATGTTCTTTACCTAGATTACTTGTTGGTGCTTAAAACTATATAATTGACTTTTCATTTTTTTGAGCATTTATAACCCTACCTTAAATATCAAGATCAAATATCTACTAATAAAGTAGAACACGGAATGAGAAATATAGGAATTAGGGTCTTGGAAATGGGCAAGAAAAATAAAAAGAGATAGAAAAAAGGAGAAACTTCATTTTCTTCCAATTTGTATTAGATCTTGCAGTGACAAAATCACTGCTAAAATTTACCTAGGGTCTATTTGTCAGAAAGCATTATGAAATAGGCATAATATGCATACAGATAACTTTTCAACTCAATTTAGAAATGAATAATTTATATTTCTAAGTAAAGTTTAAAGTGCTTTTCAATTGGAAGTTTCAATTTAAAGTTATGATTCTCAAAGATCTAAAAGGTGAATAAGACACTCTACTGGGCAAATGTCCAAACAATCAACTTTTCTTTTTCTTTGTTGAAGACACAGGGAGGTTGAAAGAGGACATTTTCTCATGGTAATGTAATTTGCCTACGCTAATCAAGAAAGGACTGTAAGACAGATTGATTTTCAAAACATCAATCCTCATATCTTTCAAAAAGATATATAAAAATTCCATTAAAATCAACTCATATTACCTAGAAGTACACTCACTATTATAGACATTTTAAAGTATTTCTTATGCTGGGGCGCCACATTCAAAGATCTATTGAAATATTTATCATGAACAGTATTTTTATTTGTTTTAGTTTCCCAAAGATTCCTGTAGTCACCAGGTTGTGTCACTAAGTTACAACAAGTTTGTTCAGATTGCCTGTATATCACTCTAGTGATATTTTTCTAGATATTGATACTTTTATCAGAAAATTCCACAGTAATTGAAGTTAAATCTAGGATATAAAAAAGTAACAGAGCGCATAAATGTCTCAAAATGTCTTATTTACGGAAAATAAATATAATTAGTTGGCTGGAATGTCTGAGCTAAAGTGAACCCATAGCACTAAATATTTGATAACTTATTCTAAAATAGAGTGAACAACAAAAGAATGTTTCCATTTATATGGCAGTAACTGTGTATCAAATTTAACACATATACCCATGCAGCTCTAGTAACTCAGTGTGATGTTTTTGTAGAAGCTATTTCCCTTTGGAATAGAATTTTATATTTTGAGTAATAGGTATACAGTAGAAATTCATGAATGTAATATTAGAATTGCTTGTCCACTGTTTTAAGTAGCTCCAGAAAGAAAGAAGAAAGAAAGGAATGAAGGAAAGAAGGAAGGAAAGAAAGGAAGAAGGAAATGCTCCCCAAATATGTTATTTAATGACATGTTCAATGTAAATGGTTGAATTTTCTTATGGATTAAGATAGATAGAGATTAATTTATTTTAAAAAATGGGGAAAATGTAGTAAATTTCACTCATTTAAAACCTTGAGATCCGTTGCACAGCAAGGCGAATCTAGTCAATAATAATATACTGCGTATTTCAAAATAAAAAAGTAAATTTCGATTGCCTGACCACAAAAA
>NW_012142220.1:0-1103 GCF_000956105.1 Propithecus coquereli
TCAAGATAGGCTTTTATATGGGTAGATGATCTTATTGAAGAATCAAATGATAAAAAGGGATTTCTATTGCAGCTGCATGTGCACACACACACACATACACATGACATAAAAATTAAATTCTTCTGTTTCTGAAAGTTTGCTAGTTATTTCTACTTGCCAGTGTTTATCATCCTAGCACACTTCTCAGTCTTCCTTCTTCCCATTTCCTCTCTGTCCTTCTCTCTTCTCTATTTTCCATTTTTCCTGTTATCCCATAATTTCTATCCAGAGGAGTTTGGCTATTGCTTTGTTCTTCTAGACTCCTTTAAAGCCACATCTTCAGGATGGCATCGACCACCCTGGGAAGCTTTCTGAGACATTTTTCTAAACAAAGACCATTTCCTCTCTAAAAGGATTTTTAAAGCTACTTTTAAAAAACATCATTGCATCTCAATGATTATCTCCCTAACGTACAGATTAAGTAGCACAGCACCTGACATATGAAGGGAGGATGGGAAGTGGTACCCTGGTATGTTGAGATAGATTTTAAGGCTAGAATGCAGATAATCAGTAGAATGGGTCATGCCCTGTGAGCCATATAATGATTTATCCTCCATGTACTTCAATAGATTAGGTCTGTCTGATATCTGGTAGTGATCTTAGGGCAGGGGGTAGGTGGGTGGGCAAAGTCTTTTTCTAATTAAGTCTGTACCTTTAGCACATAATGCAGACCTCAGTGCACTTTGTATGCTCAATAACTTTCATCAGACCGAACTGAACTTAACCATGTAGGATAAAATCTGTAAAATCACATTGGAAGTTAGATGATTTTTTGTTGTTGTTCCTTATGTTTTTAGTTTATTTCCTTATGTTCTTCTTCCAAATTAACTAGAGAATTTTTTTTTTTATTCAAGCTTATGTGCGTCACGTAAAAGCAACCAAAAGAAAAGGTTTATGCCATCCCAGGGAACATAATAACAGTGGTGGGAGTGTCAGAATTAGAGTGAGATTATCATCAGCTAAGCCACCTCTCTTTATCTATTGTGTCTTTCTAGTGCTGAAATGATGACATCGTGCATAGTTCTAATATGGTAGACTTGTTCTTCTAAAGATGTTTGCATATT
>NW_012142221.1:0-2373 GCF_000956105.1 Propithecus coquereli
AATAAATAAATAAATAAAAACCAAAAAACCCACAAAGACAACAAAAAGAGATTCAGGAATGACGAGACATGACAGTTACCAAACACGGTCTTTAAAAACATGATTAATATATTTCATAGAGAGCAGACAACAAAATGGAAAATCTCAGCAAGGAATCAAAGTCTATTAAAAAAGAATCAAATGAAACTCTAAAAAATGTAATTTCTGAAAGTAAGAATGCAATGGACACAACAGAGGAGCGGAGCAGTGAACAGGAACAAGGGAGTGGATGATGCGCAGCTGGCTAAGCGGAGAGCAGGGGAGAGCTGGGAAATACGGGGAGGCAGCAGACACAGACGGGGTCGGTCGGAGGAACTAAGACCTGGGGGAGAGGCAAGGAGGGCACAGAAGCAGTATTAAAGAAACCACGGCCAGGAATTTTCCAAAACCGTCTAAAACATCAAGCTCCAGATTTAAAAAGTGCTAAGAATCTTCCGAGCAGGATAAACGCAAAGAAAGCTGCACCTGGGCAGCACGTCAGCGTGACTGCCGAGAACTGAAGAGAAAGAACATCCTGAACACGGCTGTGGGGGCTGGGGGGACACGTGACCATCAGCGCCAAGAACAACAGGAAGATGACTTCGCACCAGGAACGAGAATGACAGGCGGGAAAGTGCCCCCCCCCCGACGGGTTCACTTCCTGAGCCCCAGACCCTGTGAGTATTACCTCATGTAACAAAAGAGGGGTGATTAAATTAAAGACTTGGGGCGACGGGGTGGCGGGAGCGTGTCCTGGAGAATCGGGGGGCCCTAACGGCAATCCACGGATCCTTCTGAGAGGCAGAGGGTGTCTGCAGAGAGACACGTGTGGAGAAGAAGGCCGGGTGACGGCAGAGCAGAGGGAGATTTGAATGTGGGGGACGTGGCCCATGTAGGTGGACGTGGCGGCCACCACAAGCTGGAAGAGGCAGAGGACGGATTCTGCCCCAGAGCCTCCGAGGCCTGCCGACAGCCCGATGCCGTCTGGCCCAGTGGTCCTGAGCGCGGACTTCTGGCCTCCAGAACCGGGAGAGGATAAATGTGTATTGTTGAAACCATGGTTTGTGGAAATTTGTCACGGCAGCCACGGGAAACACACGTGATGACAGCCAGAGACAACGAAGGGTGTCTTCAGAGTGCTTACGCGGAATATCTACCAGTCTAAGACTCTACATCCAGTGAACATCTCCAAAAACAATCCTAAAATAGACATTTTCAGACAAAAACTGAGAGAATTTGTCACCAACAAAGCTGCATTACGAGAAATGCTGAAGTGAGCGGCTGAGCAGAAAGAAACAGAATCGGAAGGAAACACAGAACTGCAGGAAGTGACGCACAGGGATGGAAACGGTAAAATACAAGAACAACCGATCTGCACGTCAGTAAGACTGGCGTGGATGTAAAGTATATGTAGAATTAAAATGAGAATATCGTAAAAGTCAGCAAAGAGGGAAATGGAGTCACAGCGGTCTGATGATTTAGAGTTATCAGGGAAGTGGTCCCAGTAATGATTTCCGTCAGAGCAGGTCAGAGATGCACACTGTGAGGCTACTGTGGCCCCCAAGGAACAAAACAAAAACAAATAACTAAAAACTAATAGATGAGGGAAGGGCAGAATAAAAAAAACACTTGATTAATCAAAACAGAAGCAAGAAAGGAGAGACAAACAGGAAACAGGTAGAACAAACAGAAAACACGCAGAAAGATGGTAACTGTATTGATACATTACATTTTACGCAACGGATTAAATGCTCTGATTAAACGACAGACAAAGATTGCAACAGTGTGTTCAGACTGCGGCAACTCCTCGGCCGTTCACTCTTGTGCCAGTGTACGTGCACACCGCTGTGCGCGTTACACTCTGGTAACATTTGCTAAAAGGCAGATGGCCACAGTGGATTAAAAAAACCGCACATGCTGATTATAAGAGATATTTAAATATAAAGCTACAGAAAAGTTTAAAGTAAAAGGATGGGAAAAGATGGACCATGCAAACACTCAGCAAAATAAAACTGGTGTGACAATAAAAACAGCACACAGAATAGACTTTCAGGCAAGAAACATTATTAGAGATCAGGAAGGACATTTCATAATGATAAAAGCATCAATTTGCCAGGAAAATATAATAATTAGGAAGATGTCTGTACCCAATGACAACTTCAAAAATACACAGTGCAAAAAAATCTGAAGAAGTGAGAGAGAAAGAGAGCGAGAGAGAGAGAGAGAGACACACACACAAATAAATGGCTCTTTCAAAGGTTCAAACGCATCTGTTGGACACACACAGGAGATGGCGCCTGCCGAGAAAGGTTCGGGGAGATATGAGAGCAGAGACCAAAAGAGTGAAGGGGGAGA
>NW_012142222.1:0-1639 GCF_000956105.1 Propithecus coquereli
AAGTTCTACTAAACAGTAGAACTGGATGTCTTATGAGAAAGAATGCTCCATCACTGGAAAATGGTAAGGATTACTGTAAAGACAATCACTATACAGGTAAAATTTATAAAAAAATTCTATGATTTTCGGAAACAGAAAAAAAATATTTAATACATCTCAGGGATTGCACGTTTAGCGTATCACTTATTTGAAATGGCACAAACTTCCCTGCAATGTACTTATTTAAAAGAAAAATACCTTATAATCAAATTGCTTTGGTAAATTCTGACATGAATTTTAAGAACCTGACAGATATGCCACTTTCACTCAAGGTTTACGTGACAGAAGCAATGATTTATTTGATGGCTACTTTTGATCTGCAAATCATCTTCCGTTGTGATCCACATTATTTAACTTCTAGAAGAAGAAATTAGAATGTTTAGTTAACATGCAAATGACTCACGTATCATGAATCTCCTTGAAATTCTCATACATATTCAGGTAACTTTATTGATGACAGTAAAATGAGAAGCCTTCATCTATTAGTTCTAAAACTAGTGGCTCATGCCTGTAACCCTAGCACTCTCTTAGGCCAAGGTGGGAGGATTGCTTGAGCTCAGGAGTTTGAGATCAGCCTGGGCAAGAGCAAGAGCAAGGCCCATTTCTACAAAAAATAGAAAAATTAGCCGGCATAGTGGCACATGCCTGTAGTCTCAGCTACTCGGGAGGCTGAGGCAGAAGGATCACTTGAGTGCAGGAGTTTGAGGTTGCAGTGAGCTATGATGATGCCACCATACTCTAGCCAGAGTGACGGAGTGAGGCCCCGTTTCAAAACAAAAACAAACAAACGAAACTATTTGCCATTTCCTGGATATTCATCGATATTAATTCCAAAAGCAGGATTAAAGCAGATACATTCAAGATCACTTACTCATATTTATTAATAAATAAAATCCATACAAATATTTATAAGAAGCCAATAACGATGCATTCATAAATTAAAGGTAGGAATTAAACTAAATAAAAACACAATTACTTACTATTATTTATTGAAATGGTACATGCTGGGCAATGCTGGGACTTATAAAGATAGATGACACAAATGACATAAATGATAAAAGACACAAATCCTTTCCCCAGTGATTTTACTGTTTAGTAGGGAAGAAATCGTATGCATCAAATGACTACATTATATATAAACAGAAAATACTAAAAGAAGGTCAAATAAATGTAAAATGGGATTAAAAGTAAGAGTTTTCTTTCTGCCAGAAGACTGCCAAGAGCTGAGGTGGCATTTAAAACTGGACCTTGAACAATATACAGGATTTAGTCCTGGTAGAAGGTAGTGATCTTATGAACAAAACAACTTAAGCAATAAAGTGTAAGGTGAGTGTGGAACTGAAGTTAATTGAGTTTGGTGTGGTAGAAGCTAGCTAGGTTCATATCCCAGCTCTAACAGACATATTAGCTATGTGATCCCGTGCAGGTTACTTAATGTTTTTAAGCTTCAGTTTTCTTAAGTATATACACAAATAATAACAGCATTTACTTTACTGTGTTGATATAGGATTAAAAGAGAATATATTTAAAGCATTAATCATGTTTCCTGGCACAGAGTACTAAGTGCTCAATTAATATTAACTATTAATTATTAATAGTA
>NW_012142223.1:0-5545 GCF_000956105.1 Propithecus coquereli
AAAAAAAAAAAAAAAAAAAAAAAGAAGGCAGTTACAGTACTGGAGGGCTGGATGTTTTGCATATATCAGTTTATCTAGGGAGCTTTTTCAAATTCACAGATGCCACTGTCTCTATTTCTCCACCGTCGTGTTGATCAGAATCAGTTGGGATCACCAATTTAAACTTTGCATCAGTTTGGACTAGACTTCCCCCTTCCAAAGATCCGAAATGGGTGGTTAGGCTGAATTCCAAGAAGCATGAACAATGATTTGGTAGAGATGGAGTCAGTGAGATTTAGTCAGTCACCAATGGTAACAAATTATGGTGATCCAAAGTGAATGCTCTTTTTTCTTCCAGACCAGCTGAGAGTTATAATGTTTTGGGTCAGCCTTAGTTGCTAGAGCTGGTAAGAGAGAGCATCTTCACATCCCTGCTGAGCACCAGCTGACAAAAAAATGAGGTCATGTCTTTCTTTTACACAATTTTAATGTAACCCTCACTAGCACTAGCGAAAATTGCTTTTTGGTGGCTACAGAAAAGCAAAGAGCACTTGACTGTCTTAACATCCTCTTCCCTGACAGCCTAAGTTAAAATGGAAAATTGTTACGGTGGGAAGATTGGCTTCAGAGACTCTGACAGGAGGCAGCAGGTTCAAATCAACCTTGATTAATCCATCTTTGAAAACTGGTTGTATAAAATGGTCAAGGTCATAAGGAGACACTTCAGTTCTTGAATCCCATTCACAGAGTGATTGTTCTGTCTCATTCATGTAAAATACTAAATGTGACATAATTGCGACGGGGAGGAGGGATTTAGAAAAGGAAAAGGAAGGTACAGAAGGGGGAGAGGCAGAAGAGTTTAGAGAGTAGGGATGAAAGTAAAAGAGGGAGGGGATGGAAAAAAGTGAGGAGTGAGAAAATAAATGAAAGGTAGGGCAAAGGGGTTATAATTCAGCGCCAGCAGGGTATTGACATAGCCACTAGGACATGCTGAGAGCAAGTGCTACAGAGCTGAGGAATAAAACCTAGATTAGGTGGAAATAAAAAACAATGTAAAATCCAGCTTCTTAGGGGAAGGGCTGACAATCCAAACACCAAGTCCAAACAAGAAAGGAGCAGGTTTAATCTCCTGGAATCTCTGGGGCTCTTTGCCTATGGAAAGTAGGACAGGAGTGCAGATCTAGGGGTGCAAGGCAGAGATGGTGACAATGGCCATTTCTATACCAGTCTGTCTAGAAGTTCAGTCAGAACAGGACCTAATCTAGCCTGAAGATTAGCATCATGGGTGTTGGGACCCAGGGGAGACAGAAGCTACCAGGGCCCGTGGGGCCTAGGTAGACACAGAGAGGCCAGTGGCTCAGCTTTCACTGCTGCTTAGGAGGACTTTCTGCTAAGGGGACTGCAGGGCTGCTGCATACACCTCTGACAAGGGAGTTGCAAGGATGCTGGGCTCTGTCACTGAGTGATTCCCAATACTAGCAGTTGTGGGGGCCAGGCCTAATCAGTGCTGGCCTTTACTTCCCCCAAGTGTGCTGCGAGAGAGAGACACAGCCTGCTGACCTCCCCTGAATATCAGGCTGCTTGCCTGAGTTTAGGACAGGGAGGGGACTGCACTTAGAGGAGACTGAGTCCAAGACTGGAAACAAGGGGTGGGGAGGGGGTGGATTAGAAAGGCTGGAAGATAGAAAGAAAGTAAGGTGTCTTAGTCCATTTTCTGTTTCTGTAATAGAATACCTGAAACTGGATAGTTTATTAAGAAAGGAATTTATTTTTTACAGTTATAGAGACTGAGAAGTCCCAGGTCAAGGGACCACATTTAGTGAGAGCCTTCTTGCTGTTGGGGACTTTCCAAAGAGTCTTGAGGTAGCATAGGGCATCACATGGTGAGGGGGCTGAATGTGCTAGGTCAGGTCTCTCTTCCTCTTCTTATAGTCACCAGATCTATTCCCATGATAATGCATTAGTACATTAACCCTTTAATCTATCAATTCATGAATGGATTAATCTATTCATGAGGGCAGAGCTCTCATGACCCAAACACCTCTTAAAGGCCACACCTCTCAATACTGCCACATTGGCAATTAAATTTCAATATGATTTTTAGAGGAGACATTTAAATCATAGAATGAAGTGTAAGAGAAAGTTTTAGAATCTTAGATTTGGGAAATTAGAGAAAAGGAAAGATGGCAATAGAAGGAAAGATCTAAGACTCTTCCCTTCCTCATCTTCCCAACTTTAAACTTATCAATTTCTGAAAAACAATCTTGTTCTCTAGTGATGATTTATGGACAGAATGGTTTTATGGATTCTCTGCTAATTTGACCCTGAGTAATTTCTTTTGCCTCAATGGTAGCATACTGCATACTTTAGCTGTAATTATTCCCCAAACTGTAACTGTTGCTCAGACACCATCCCATTTGCTGTATCTAGGAGTTTTCTGGATCATGGTGGTGGTGGTGGTACTGGAGTGCTGAAGACATCAAGTGAGTGTTTTCTGGACACTCATTATTTCACATACATTAACCAGTTTCAACATGATCTAAGGAAGTAGGCTGCTAAATCAGCCTGGCCCTGCTTGTGTATATGGGTCCCCAGCTGCTCAACTAATCAGGATCCTTTTAAAAGATTTGGCTACTCAGTTACTCTACTTTCCAAGGTGGTGAGGTGTGGCTGGCTGCTTCTTGCAGAACCCTGAGGGAGCCAATTTTCAGTGGCTCTCTATTTGCTGTTTCTGAAATGACTGGGTATGTCTGTGTTGATTCTGGCCAACTGCTTGCAGAAGGTTATGAGGGCCAAACACCACAAATATTTGTCTGAGGTGGTTGTTATCCAGAATCTCTGATGTCAAGGGAGGCAAAATTAATGCTCAAAGCAGGAAGAGTCTCTCATTGACCTTTGGAATACACGTGGCTGTACTTGATTCATTCCACATGTTTGGTAACCATCCGGAGTTTTCTGGAATGCTTAATAACATTTTAAGCACTTTCATAGTAGACGGAAGAGGTTGCTACCCTTTCTATTGGTAGTCAGCAAGCATATTTCTGGAGCTACATGATATTAATATACTGGAAAAAACACTGGATTGATGGTCAGGGCACTGGTTCTATCAGGTATCAACTTAGTAAACTTGGACACCTGGGTCTCAATATTCTCATCCATAAAATAGGAATGTTGGGCTACAGTAGTGATTC
Source organism: Propithecus coquereli (assembly GCF_000956105.1). Lineage (NCBI taxonomy): Eukaryota > Metazoa > Chordata > Mammalia > Primates > Indriidae > Propithecus > Propithecus coquereli. The sequence continues at coordinate 3,171 of NW_012142223.1, forward strand.
TCAAACTTTCACATGTATTGGAATTACCTGGAGGGCTTGTTAAATCACTGTTAAATCACTTGTTGGGCCTATCCCTCGAAATTTCGAATTCAGAAGGTGGAGCCTGAGAATTTGCATTTCTGTATATTCCCAAGTGATGCTGATGTGGCTGGTCTGGGGTCCACGCGTTGAGAACCACTGAACTAGATGATCTCACTAAGAAAAAAGTTAACTAAAAAAAGTTTACTAAAGCAACTCGTTCCCAGAGGAGCAGACATTTCCCAATTATTAGATTAGATAAATCAGAATTTGAATCCAAAGACACAGTATCACTCTAGACTAATGGTGATGGTGAATTTGATCACATAAGTGAAATCTCAGACTATGAATCTATAGATGTCGATATCCTAGATACAATTTTTCAAACTCAATAACCTATGAGTGAACAGTATTATTTCTAAGGACAAAAAGGAAATATGGTATTCTTATCCAGTTAGTCATTGAACAGGAAGGACTTCATCAGGCAATATTTTGTGACAGGAACCTAGACCATCCTGTTTTGCTAAAAAGATGTGTGACAGTATTCTTTAATCTTTTATAATGTTTCTGCATAAAAATTTACTTCATATAGTTCATAAGTGGACAAATGCTGAAAGCAGATTGCATCCAAATGTGACTGGAAGGAAAAAGGTGATGTAGAAATGAAAAAGAAAATATCATTGAATCAATCATTCTAATTGATTTTTAGAAATCTAAATATGAAAATATTTTACAATTATGGGGCAAAGAAGATGGCCATTCTCTCTTCAGCAAAATTATGGGCCTTCGAAGTTTCTATTTGAAATCTGTAATCAGTATTTACAGGATGGATATGGGCCAGGTTCGTGTGTGACAGTTGATGAGTGGTTAGTTACATTCAAAAGACGTTGTCCATTTAGGGTAGATATACCTTCAAAACTAGGAAAATATGAAATAAAATGTGATTTTCTATGTTTGAATTCTTATTAAACTAATCAAATTAGTTTTTACTACCCCTTTATTCTTATTTCTGTTAATTATTTATAAAATGATTTAAAATATAAAACTATAAGAAGGTCCCTTGGACCCAGATGGTAAGTAGTTATGACTATTTTTCCTGGTATGTTGAAGGTTAAGCAGGAGCATAATCTGGTTTCACAGTTAATAAATGACATAGCAGAGATTTTAACTCAGATTCACTAGTCTTCACATTTTGTTATGTCCTCGAACAATCCCGAATTGCCTATAGCTGGACATTTCTGATGGTGGAAATGGATGGATGGGATTGTCATGGCAGTAGGATGGCATAGCAACAGTTGTCTGAATGGATGAGTTAGTTTGAAGACTTGCATTTGGGATCTGAGGATTTCTGGTATTTCCAAATATTTTTATGTAAATGTGTTGTGTACCTGTGGTTCATCTCATCTCCCAGTGTCAACATAAGCCCCTAGAGAGCATGGACAATAGTGTCAATTTCTTTTTTTTTTTTTTTTACTGAACAAAAAAGTGCCCATATGGCCTCTGCTACCATCTGAGTATTTGTGTTCCCCCAAAATCCGTATGTTGAAATCTAACTCCCAACGTAGTAGTATTAGGAGGTGGGGCTTTTGGGAGGTGATTAAGTCATGAGGGAGGGCTCTGCTCTCATAAATAGGTTTAGTGTCTTATAAAAGAGACCGCAGAGAGCTAGCTAGCCTATTCTATCATGTGAGGACAAAGCAAGAAAATGCCATCTATGAAATCGCGAGCTCTCACCACACTGGATCTGCTGGTGCCTTGATCTTTGACTTCCCAGCCTCCAGAATTGTGAGAAATAAATTTCTGTTTATATGCTACCCAGTTAATGGTATTTTCTTATAGCAGTCTGAATTGACTAAGGCAGCCTCTTTTCCTGGGAACATATAGAATGTTATTTTCAGTCACTATTGTCTAAGAACACAAGGTCACATAGAAGATCTAGTAGCATATCAGTGCATTATAGTTCTATTGACATGTCTACTGCTAAAGCTAATTGTTTTACCTAAGAGTACAATGTGCAAGTGAAATGTTTTGGGGTTTTAAAAGTGAATGAATATGTGATTAGAGGATGCTTACTTTATTATTTCTCCTTAGGCCTCTCGAAGACTTCTATCTGGAAATGACTGGTGGGGTGGAGGACACCTAACGTCACACTCTGTGCTTTAAATTAAGAAGGCAGGCCGGGCGCGGTGGCTCACCCCTGTAATCCTAGCACTCTGGGAGGCCAAGGCAGGCAGATCGTTTGACCTCAGGAGTTCGAGACCAGCCTGAGCAAGAGCGAGACCCTGTCTCTACTAAAAAAATAGAAAGAAATTAGCTGGACATCTAAATATATATATATTTATCCCGGACATGGTGGC
>NW_012142224.1:0-395 GCF_000956105.1 Propithecus coquereli
GAACAGACTCAAAGAATAACTGATAGCATGAGGGTCCTCCACAATCCTTGCATTCTTTCGTATATTAAGAAATGTTTAAAATAATGCTAAATATTTGCCTATCCATTCTACATTTCCATCAAAGTAAACTGAGGAATTATGAGGTCATTATTTCATTTTCTCAATCATAAGAGACACTTTTTAATAGGCTCCTAGACACACACGAAGCTTTACTTCAATTTTATTATATACTCATTATTTCATTTCCCCAATAATAAGAAACACTTTTTAATAGGCTCCTAGACACACATGAAGCTTTACTTCCATTTTATTATATCACCCTAGCCATCTTGATGGCATTAGCTTTTTCATACATCTGAGATAATAGCTAATCCAGAGAGGTGACTTATGTCCCC
>NW_012142224.1:445-826 GCF_000956105.1 Propithecus coquereli
TTCCATTTTATTATATCACCCTAGCCATCTTGATGGCATTAGCTTTTTCATACATCTGAGATAATAGCTAATCCAGAGAGGTGACTTATGTCCCCTAATTATAGAGCTCATCTATGGCTAATTTAGCATCCACATTCGTATCTGTTGTATCCCAAAGTTCTTGTTATTTTTTCTACACTAATTTGTTTCCTCATGACTCAGATATTGTTTCAAGTATCTAGATGTGAAGAAGATGGATGGTCTTAGAGAGGACAGCTTGAGTCACCTGGTGTATATTTCATTGAAGGCTATAGGAAAGATGAACTCAAACACCAGAATCTAACCTTGATCCTCTTATATTTGCCAATGGTCAAACAGAGCCCAAAAAGTCTCTATACATGC
>NW_012142224.1:3022-3528 GCF_000956105.1 Propithecus coquereli
CATTGGTTGAAAACAAGTGCCGGGCTGGTGCTGGATGTTGACAGGAGGGGAGACTACAACTAAGAGGGGATCCAGACCACTATGGGAACTCTCTGTACCCTCCTCTCGATTTGCTGTGAGCTAAAAACTGCTCTAAAATATAAAGTCTCAAAAATTAGATCCATTTTTTAATTCTTACTTTAAGTTACAATCATTACACCTACAATTTTTCTATGGATAAGAGAAATAATAGTTTACTATAATTTTAACAAAGAGCTTATTATGCATCAAAAGTTACCAGCTGTGACGATTCTTACTGTCCCCTCACTTTTGATTGACCGTACAGCTATTCACTACCTCAGGTGAAGGAGCATCACCAGGAATGTCATGAACTTGACCCAACGTAGTTGTACTTACTTGACAAATCAGCAAGTCCCTAAGATTCTGTCCCGAATGATCAGCAACCTTTTGAATTTCAGTCCAGTGTGCCCTACAGCCTATAATCTCTTTCTGCCTGAAAGCATTGC
>NW_012142224.1:5141-6516 GCF_000956105.1 Propithecus coquereli
CTTTTATTTTATTCCATCTACGTCTAAGCTCATAAACTGTCGCCTTGTAAGAAATCAAATTTTGCAAAAGACAGTGAATCCTTCTAAAGACACCATTATGTAGTGGTTCACCAGTTCTGTCTGAGGAAGTTTGTGGCTGGAAAATGCAAAAGATTGGCTAAAGGGACCCAGTCTGTTTTGTGCTGTCTTCCTGAATTCAGTGGTTTCTATAATAGTATACTGAGAATACAATTCTGTTTCTTATAACATATTGTGAAAATTCAGAGAAATGCACTCATCGCTGGAGCTCTTCACATGTGCTTCTGAATAAATCTCCACACCTGATGATTTCACAGTGCAATTTAATCAGAATGGAAAAGAGTTTTTCAAACACTAGGGACAGTGAGGATAGAACACCCAAATGCTTTGCACTCATTTTCTGGTCAGCAGGGCTTAAAGTTCTGACTCTCTCTAAACAACAAAGCAATCCCTCATTGCAATGCTAGCCCTTAAGAAATGATATTGGCTTTCTCATTTTTTTCATCCACTATATCATGTCAGACATATCTTCAAACTAAAGCCCGTCAGCCAAGTCCAGACAGCCATCTGTTTTTGTAAATAAAGTTTTATCGGAACATAGCTACATTTTATACAACAATGGCAGGGGTGAGGCGTTTGCATAGAAAGCCAAGAATATTTACTATGTAACCACTTTAAAAAATAGATTGCCAATGGCTGTCCAGATAAAATTCAGTTCCAGTATTCTACCCTCACCAGGGCATGGCGAGTGCCCTACTAGTCTGAAACGGTGGTAGAAATTGCTGGTATAACAGAATTTTGCTTTCAGGAACCAAGGCTTAAGAAGAATCTATACAAGATCCTATAATTAAAACATTAATTGATTAGACAAAGTGATTTCTTGATCTCAGAATTTCAGAGGTAACATTGGAAAAAGAAAGTTATGTCTTACCTAAACACATGCAACAAGGTATAATCCAAAGACCCATCTCATATCCGTGTGATTAACACAGTATTGAAACTAATGTCCTCAGCATTAGCTCTGATTGGTCACATTGACATAAATTCCAGCTGTTTTATTCCGTGTTTGTCTATGTCTACCACAACATATGGGCCCAATCAAGGCAGGCATAACCATTAAGATATTCTCTAAAATACCATGAAAAATAGAGAAAAGAGAAAAATAACTAGCATGAAATAACCTTAAAATCACTTTTCCTACCTTGGCCATTAAAAAGTGATTTCCTCCAAGGCCCTCCCATCATTCATCAATCTCCCTTTTAGTTAGTATTTATATTTGTAAATATTCACAAATCTTTTTGATCCAGAACCCAGTCATGTTTTGGTTATATGAATGTGTTAATTTATGATACTGTAA
>NW_012142224.1:9371-9766 GCF_000956105.1 Propithecus coquereli
CTAAAAATAAATCTCAATGAAAAACAATTAAAGAAGATTCTCAATGTCCTGATGCTATGAAAGCAAGATATCAATGAATTATTGCTCATCTTTTTTTTAATTTGTTTTTTAGCCTATTTCTGACAATAGTTAGTATATGGCCAGAAATTGTGTTGGGCTCTGAGTATAGACATGAGTGTAGACTATAGAGTTGAAACACACAGGACCTGCATTGAAGCAATCGACCATGTAACACAGAGACAACACGTACTGGAAACACAACATGAAAAGTGCTGTAATTTAAGTATCCCTGGGCTTTCGCTGGAGTACAAAGAAATGTCATCGAACCAAGTTTGGAGGGAGATGATAGAGATGATGAGGACCCCAGTCTTGGAGAAAATGACCCCAAAGTGTAT
>NW_012142224.1:10166-10780 GCF_000956105.1 Propithecus coquereli
AGTGTGTGGGGGTCAGTGTTCTTAACCCTGGAGTTGTTCAAGGGTCAACTGTACATATTAGGGGATTTGTAAGGTTAAATGAGAGAGAGAGAGAGAGAGAGCGCAACCATCTAATCAATAATTCTGAAGCTGAGAGTTATTTTCTTTTAAAGATTACTAATGCAGATAAAATTGAAACAAATTAAATAAATATAGATTAGATTAACAGGAATGGCTTCTCTAAAAATAAATCTCAATAAAAAACAATTAAAGAAGATTCTCAATGTCCTGATGCTATGAAAGCAAGATATCAATGAATTATTACTCATCTTTTTTTTAATTTGTTTTTTAGCCTATTTCTGACAATAGTTGGTATACGGCCAGAAACTGTGTTGGGCTCTGAGTATAGACATGAGTGTAGACTATAGAGTTGAAACACACAGGACCTGCATTGAAGCAATCGACCATGTAACACAGAGACGACACGTACTGGAAACACAACATGAAAAGTACTGTAATTTAAGTATCCCTGGGCTTTCACTGGAGTACAAAGAAATGTCATCGAACCAAGTTTGGAGGGAGATGATAGAGATGATGAGGACCCCAGTCTTGGAGAAAATGACCCCAAAGTGTAT
>NW_012142224.1:13191-13715 GCF_000956105.1 Propithecus coquereli
ACCTCAAAAACCTTTTGTTTCCTGAAAGAAGCAAGACACAAAAGAGTCCAGACTGTGTGGTTTCATCATGTGAAGTTCGAGATCAGGCATGACTGATGTCATGTTAATAGATGTCAGAGAAGTGGTTGCCTTGAGGAAGGGCATTTGCTGGAAATAGGCATGGAAAACCTTCCTGGGATGATGGAGATGTTTTATTTCTTGTTCTAAGTTATGTTCACTTGTATACATCGGTTTTTTTAAGCAAAATTCATGAACCTGCATACTTATGGTGTATGCATTTATTCTGCGTAAATTTCACCTCATTGAGATAATATTCTTAAAGAAAATAACTTAGCATCTGATAACATGTATCTCTGGAAGGAGCAATTCTACAGAATTGTTTTTTTTATTTCAGCATATTATGGGGGTACGAATGTTTAGGTTATGTATATTGCCTTTGCCCCACCCGAGTCAGAGCTACAAGCGTGTCCATCCCCCAGACGGTGCACACGGCACTCATTAGGTGTGAATATACCCATCCCCTC
>NW_012142224.1:15250-16492 GCF_000956105.1 Propithecus coquereli
TTTTACAGTGCCTTGGGGTTTTTCTACCTATTTCATTGCCCATTTATTTATAATTTAATATCCTTTTTAGCCAGTGAATATGTTTGGTATTATTCCAAGCCTTCGGTAATTTTTGAGACTTATTTTAAGGCACAGGGCATAATCTTTCTTAGCGAATGTTCCATATACTCTTGAAAATCGGTGGACCTTCAGAAGTTGCCGGATATACATGTCTCTTTTTGTTTTAATTTCCGGTATTTCTTTGTTGTGCCATTTTATTGGCACCAAAAATATCTTTTTATCTCTTTACTAAGATATCCACTCTTCATGTTTTCCTTCATCTTCTATATGAGTTCCTGTAACATAAATACCTTGTCTGATAATCTCAATATCTAGACTATTTCTAGATCTGATTTTATTGACTATTTCCTCTCTTACACATGGATGACATATTTATATTCCATTGGAAATCTCATGATGTTTGATATGCATGTCAGATATTTTGCATAAAATCATAGTAGAATATAATATATATAATCTTTTTCTCCAGGAGGAAAAACATGTGCTTTTTTTTTTTTCTATCAAGCCCCCATAGAGTGTGGGACTGTGCCAACTTGACTTCTACTTAAGCTGCATCTACGCTTTCTGCACCTTTAGTTTGATTTAATTCACTAACTGCTTCAAATATTTTGAGAGCATGCTCAGGGTGTTCCTTTCAGCATAACTTGCAGTCTGAGAGCCTGTGCAATTTCATTCCATGGGTGCTCTCTCTTGCTTACTACCTAGATTTTATTTTTTAGGTTTGCTCAGAATTCTACTCTGTCTCAGCAGCCCACATGGTTATTGAAACTTAGTTACAACTTTTGCTTTTAAAATAAATCGTCTCCACTTTCCCTTCTTCTATTCCTTGATCTCATCCATCAAAGATAGGAATCACCATAGGATACTTTTTCCTCACAAGGAGGTCATTAATTTTGTAAATTTAATTGAGGTAGGTTCCTTTGCTTCCTCATGTCTCTGATGTGTTTGTAATAAATGTGATTTACATCATATCCATTTCGTTTTTGTTCATGGGTGGGGGGCTATTTTTCTCTTGTTACTTTCTACATTCTAATTGGAAACAGAAGAAGCCCAAATATAAAATTTGAATTAAATGCCTACTAAAAAAGAACTGAAGGCAAATAGTCATTTAACCAGTACGTGTGACATATGAATATATTTTTGTATATTTCTAAGTATGTAATTATACAAATATGTTACACA
>NW_012142225.1:0-1109 GCF_000956105.1 Propithecus coquereli
GAATTTTGTTAAATATAAGATAAAGACTGAATTTTGACAGTCATAGTCAGTACTGAAAACCATTTGTCATATTAAATGATCAATTTAGAAAGGAAAAAAGGATCTTCATATTTCAAACATAAGTAACTAAATATATTGAAAATATCACAAAAGATATAGGACACAAGATATAAATAAAGCATGAACATGCATACATAAACATGGAAGTGTGTACAGACACATATAAAAATGTGTTTGTGCCTCAAGTAGGCATGTTATCTAATATTTTTATTTCATTCTTTTTTGAACATCATCATATTAAGCAAAGTGTAATGTTAAGTATAGTAATATCCAGATAAAGTATCAGCTGATAGGTAACAAATCCCTGGAATTCCCTATAGCTATTGATCATCAATGAGAAAATTTAATGTTTAAGTTTTTTCATTTTGTTTTAACTTCATGTCACAATCAAATTCACCTCAGATTCTCAAAGCCTGTTATTATAAAAACCAAGTTTTCAAAGATACAGGCATATATTAAGTGTATTATACATATATGTGTGCACGTGAATGCATGTAATAAAGAATACTTTTTATATGTGCTCTTGGATGTTTAGCTTTAGTTTTTCTTTTTAATGACAAAGAATGAAATGTATTTGTCCCCACAAAGGATTGCAATAAGAAAAATGGAAAAAGATGATGGGAATTTAGTATAGACAAAACATAAAGAATCAAAGTGCTTGACAGTTATAAACTAATCCCTTTAAAACCTACAACCAGAATCTGTTTAATATGCAAACATTTGTTATATGTCTCATGAGTGTGCTAAGAAAACTTTAATATAAAGAGAAAATTCAGACAAGGCAGATGATACTAAAAACACCACACTATTCATAAAAAGCATACTTCTTGTCTCCTTTAATTTCATAGGTTATTATTCCTTGAGGGAAGACAAATTAGGTTTCCATAAAACTAAACTATCATCCAAAATTTTTTTCTATTTCCACTAAAGAATTTTATAAAGTTCTGAAGCTTGCTAGTCAAATATTCACATAAAGAGCCACAAATGATGCCGTGGCCGTGTCAGGCACTGGTAAATCTTAGCATTCTAAGAGTTAACACGAGAGCAGA
>NW_012142226.1:0-1259 GCF_000956105.1 Propithecus coquereli
AAATATATTGGACAAGGTTGGGTTTATCCCATGAATGAAAGAATGGTTTTAACATTAGAAAAAAAATTAATGTAATTCACTACATTAAAAGATTAAATAAGCAAAATATAATCATGTCAATAGATGTAGAAAAGTCACTTGAAAAAATGTAGGACTCATTCATGATGAAAGCTCTTAGGGAAATAGGAATAGAAGAAAACTTCTTAAGGCTGTCTATCAAAAACCTGAAGCAAACTTACCTAATATTGAATTTTCAGAAGCATTCTTCAAAATCAGAGATAAGACTATGATATTCACTACATGGTTTCCGTTCGTCATTATAATGGAGGTCTGAGCAAGTACAGTTAAGACAGGAAAAATAAGTACAGTAACAGTACTGTGCTACAACCACCTCTGGAGAGCTGATGGCTAAATTTTCAGGGTTTTGTGAATTGGTTGATGTCATGCTGGCAGCTCGAAATTGGCCATGCTGGGTTATTCATCATGGTAGTTGGTTAATGGTACAAATCAGGGCTTTTCTCTACAGTGAACTAGTTGTTATACATTTACCAGCCTACTACTCAATATAAGGATTAGAGTAGATGAAACAAAACTCTTGTTATCCACAGACACAGAGACTTAAATTTAAGGGAATCTGCTATTAGTACTAAGAGTTTAGCAAGAATGTGAACATAAGACCAATATTCCAAATCAGTAGCTTTCCATATGTCATCACTATTCAATTAGAGAATGTAATCGAAATAAAGATCTTATTCATAACAAAATGATAAAGAATCTAGGAATAAATCTGACAAAGGAATTTCAAGACATTAATGGCAAAAAGATAAAGCTTTATTAAATTACATCAAAGAAGACCCAAAGTATATATATATATTTCAGGTGGCGAAAGTAAATATCGTAAATATATCAATTCTTACAAATTAATTTATCAATCTAGTTAATATCCCAGAAGATTTTTTTTAAAAAAATGCAAACTCAGAAGCTGACCCTACATTTCAGTGGGGGAGATGATGAACCATTTAGTATGTGATGTCTGAGAATGTTGGTTATTCAACTGGAAAAAAAGTAAAATTAAGCTGGGCTCAGTGGCTCACTGCCTGTTTTGGGGGGTCAAGGTGGAAGGATTGCTTGAGATCAGGAGTTCAAGACCAGCATAAGCAACATAATACGACCCTGTCTCTACAAAAAATAAATAAATGAAAAAATAAAAATTAAAATTAGATACCTACTTCATACCATGCATAAAAATAAATTACAGG
>NW_012142227.1:0-1952 GCF_000956105.1 Propithecus coquereli
GAGTGACTTTGGGCAAATTCTTTAACATTGCTGAGCCCTTGTTTCCTTAACTTGCAAAATGAGAGATTTGATGGTCTTTAACATCCCTTTCAGCACTTTGATTACTTGAATCATTTGCTTTAAGACAGTACATCAGATACTTTTATTTTAGTACTTAAATGTATTTAGTATACCTGTTTTGCATAAGATTCACTATTTTTAAAATATTTATCTAGATTTATCCTAAAAAATTTTTTTTTCTGTGACCATTAACTAATTAATTCAGCAGTACATAATACATATCTGAGTGTCTGTTAGGGGATGGTAGTCCACTGGACTGTGAAATGGGCCTAAGCTGTGAATGGGATGAAAAAGGTCCTTACTGTTTTATCCTAAAATCTAAGCAATAGTTGTTTTTAGGCATCTGTTATTCTCAAAGAATTATAGAAATTTAGAGCTGGAAGGTAGAGAACAAATCTAACACTCAGAGATGTCAAGTGTCACACAATTGATGGCCTGTTGGGCACTAGTCCACTGTTATCAAAGTTCTTTCTAGAATGCGACATGGGATTAATTTATTACTATGAATGTTGCAAGTGTACTACATTTAATATATGAAGATCACCGTACCTACCTAGTGATATGTTCAGAAGTGGTAATAGATTTTCATTGTGCCATCTACACACTCTTATCAGTTCCTTCTTAAGAACTTTGTGAATTGGTTAGTATTAGTGATAAAACTATGGTTGTGACCTAGGTGGAGTTGAACCTGGATGTTTACTTATTTGTGTCATGTTATACCTCAGCTGTTTTCATTCCTGACTGCCCATCAGCATCACCTGTGAACTTAAAAAAATTCTGATGCCTCCTCTACCCGAGACATACTGAATAGGCATTTCTGGGATCTACCTGGACATCTTAAGGTTTAAAAAGTTTCACAGTGGGTGATGATGGGCAGCAAGGCTGGTGGACCTCTGCTTTTGTCAGTTAACCAGACTGGGCACAAACCCTACCTTAATGATAGCAACCTGCTGTGCTACCATTTAAAGGGCACCAGTTGAAAGTTTGATGTGGTCACAGGGAAGTTTTAATTTGTTTGCTTATATATTTAAAAAGATTTGTTAATTCATTTGATTAGGTAATACAAATACCTGGTACAAAAAGATATACATACATTGAAAAAATTCCTTTTTTCCATTATCCACTAGCCATTCCCTCTCCAAAAGCAAGCATTATCAGTTTGTTGTGTTTCCTTCCAGAGATTATTTAAACATTAACAAACATAAATATATGTGTGTTAATATATCCCTTTCAACACACAAATCATAGAAAGATATACACATTGTTCTGCATCTTGCTTTTTTACACTTAACAATATCGCTTAAAGATTTTTCATATCCATGTACAGAGAGAGCTGTCTAATTATTTTTAACAACTTCATAATAATTCACCATCTGGGTATGCTACAGTTTATTTAATTCGTTCACTATTGGTTGACATTTAGGTTATTTCCAATCTTTACTATTACAAACATTTACTACAATGAATAATCTTGTATGTATGCAATAATTATACATGTCTGTCTGTGGGATTAATTCCTAGATGTTAAATTAATGAATCAAAGGGTGTGGGCATTTTTATTTTGGAAATACAATGCCAAATTGCCTTTCATAGGAACAATGGCAGTTTAGGCTCCCACTAGCAATGTATGAATTACTATTTCTTTAAACCCACATAGGGTATATTTTAAAACATCTTGATCTTTACTGGTCTGTAAAATGAAAAGGAACATATGATTTGTAGTTTTAATTTGCACTTTTAAATCAGGGTGAGGATCTCTTTATATTTTTAAGGGCCATTTTCGTTTCCATTTCTTGGTGAATTTGTCTATTTCATTTGTCTTTTTTTTCTACGGGGTAATCAGTCTTCTTATTGATTTGTAGGAATGCTTGATGCTGTAGGGAAGTTGGCTA
>NW_012142228.1:0-1219 GCF_000956105.1 Propithecus coquereli
TCTTTTATTCTAATATTTGGTCTTTAACCTTGAGATTCCTGGGACAGAGCTCCTAAATCCCTTGGAATTTCCCGGGTGATAGGAGAGTATTTTGTTCTAATGAGGCAACTCTTGGTAGGCTCCTGGATGGGGCTGGTCACCAGAAAGACCAAGCCATGATTAGCAGGGTGGATCCTTCAGCTCCACCCCCATCCTCGGAGGAGGACAGAGGGACTAGAGATTGAGTTAATAATTAGTTATGCCTACATGATGAAGCCTAAATCCCTAAACCACCAGGTTCAGGGAGCTGCTGGGTTGGTGAATGTCCATGTGCTTGGAAGCCGGTGCATCTCGACTCCTATGCTTGGGACCCTTCCGGACCTCGCTCTTCATCTGGCTGTTCATTTGTATCCTTTATCATAGCACTTATGATAAACCAGTAAATTCAAGTAAAATGTTTCTCTGAGTTCTGTGAGCCATTCTAGCAAATTATGGAACCTGAGGGAGTGTCATGGGAACCTCTGACTTATATATATAGATCATTGGCCAGAAATATAGGACGCCCAGATTTACAACTGCCATTTGAAGTGGGGACAGTCTTGTGGGAGTCTACACTACCCAGAGTCTACACTAACTCTGGATAGTGTCGGAATTGAATTGTAGGACACCCAGTTGGTATCTACAGAGTTGGGGAATTGGTTGGCAGGGACACCCACCACACACACACACACACACACCCAGTGTCAGAGTGTGGTGAGTAGAGAAATATTTTCCTTTAATACCTAAAAAAGATGCAGAGATCCAAATGATAGCAGTGCATCTCTGACTGACTTTGAATTGTGACACACATTTTTTCCATCCTGTCCATTTATTACACAAAGATTTTTGTTGAAATTCAGCTAGCATTCCATCTTTCCTATGTTAGATTTTCTTGAACACTAATTAGAAGACCTTGCTTTTTTTACTGTTTTTATAAATAGCTTAAAAATTCACAGAAACTCTTTGTTTAGAAAAATTTTAAACAATATGAAACAATTCTTTGTCCATGCTTGTGCGCAGATAGGTGACATAGTTGTATAGTTTTGGCTTTAAATCATTTTGTTTTTCACCACTACTTTTGCAGAGATGGACTTCAATCATCTAACAGTGGAAATGTTTGTCAATATTCCTTTTCATAGTACTCTCGCCATAGGGTGGATTTCTTTATAAAGTAACAACTTTCTCATTTATTGTTAAGACA
>NW_012142229.1:0-1171 GCF_000956105.1 Propithecus coquereli
ATATATAGAAAAAATTAGCCGGGCATGGTGGCTCATGCCTGTAGTCCCAGCTACTCGGGAGGGTGAGGCAGGAGGATCGCCTGAGCCCAGGAGTTTGAGGTTGCTGTGAGCTAGGCTGACGCCACGGCACTCACTCTAGCCCAGGCAACAGAGTAAAACTCTGTCTCAAAAAAAAAAAAAAAAAAACAAGTAAACAATATAATACTCTGAATAAAATATAGCCAGATAAAGGGATAAAGACTGATTGGTGGGCTGGCACAGTGGTGCACACCTGTAGTCCCAGCTACTCAGGCTGAGTCAGGCGGATTGCTTGAGCCCAGGAGTTCAAGGCTATATTGCACTATGATCACACCTGTGAATAGCCACTGCACTCCAGCCTGAGCAATATGGGGAGACCCTATCTCTTAAAAAAAAAGATTGATTGGTTGTAGTGGTAGTGGTTACTTTAGATGGGAAGGTCAAGGCAGTGCCTTTAAGGAGGTTACATTCAAGTAGAGATCTGAATGATTAGAAGGAGTCAACTGTGCAGAGAGGGGAGCACATTTCAGAGAGAAGGGACAACAAGGTAAAAGCCCCTGAGGTGGGAGGAGCTTGGCGTTGTGAAAGCAGCTGGCCAGCAGCTGGACCACCAGAAGTGAGGGGTAGAGTGGAGAGGATATGCATTCAAAGAGGTAGGCAGGGACTAGATCATGCTCAGGCCATGGTGGAGTTTGGATTTTAGTTTGTGTGTCATGGGAGACCATTGGAGGGTTTTACACAGGGGAGTGATATACTCTAAGGTGAGCTCTTAAAAGGATGGCTCTGGGAGGCAGGTGGAATAAAAACTGCCTGAGCACCAGGGTGGGATCAGGGAAACTAGTTAGGCAACTCTTGCAAGAGTCTGGGCAGTAGACGAAGGTGGCTCAGACTGGGGAAGCATTTCTCAAAGTGTGGTCTCACCAATTGGGGAGTTCTTCAAAAAGTTAAATATAAAAAAAAGTTGGCCGGGCGTGGTGGCTCACGCCTGTAATCCTAGCACTCTGGGAGGCTGAGGCCGGAGGATCGCTCAAGGTCAGGAGTTCAAGACCAGCTTGAGCAAGAGTGAGACCCCATCTCTACTAAAAATAGAAAGAAATTAGCTGGACAACTAAAAATATATGGAAAAAATTAGCCAGGCATGGTGGCACATGCC
>NW_012142230.1:0-1503 GCF_000956105.1 Propithecus coquereli
GTAACCTGAGACTTTGCTGAATTTATTTATCAATTCCAGGAGGTTTTGGTGAATTCTTTAGGGTTTTCTAAATACAGGATCATATCATCAGCACATAGGGCTAGTTTGACTTTCTCTTCCACAATGTGGATGACATTTGTTTCTTTCTCTTGCTCAATTGCTCTGGCTAGGGCTTCCAATAGTATTTTGAATACAAATGGTGCCAGTGGGCACCCATGTCTTGTTCCAGTGCTTAGAGTGAATGATTTCAACTCATCCCCATTCAGTATGATGTTGGCTGCAGCTTTTATCATTTTGAGGTATGTTCCTTGTTTATTGAGAATTTTTATCATAAAAGGGTGCTGATTTTTATCCAGTGCTTTTTCTGCATCTATTCAGATGATTATATGGTCTTTGCTTTTGTTTTTCTTTATGTTGTGGATCATTTTTATTGATTTGCTTATGTTAAACCATCCTTGCCTCCCTGGGATAAAACCCACTTGATCATGGTGGATTATTTTTTTGATGTGGTGTTGAACTCAGTTTGCTAGTATTTTGTTGAGCATTTTTATATCTATCTATTTTTATGTTCATAAGGGGTATTGGTCTGTAGTTTTCTTTTTTGTTGTATCCTTTCTTGTCTTTGGTATCAGGGTGATATTGGCTTCATCTAATGCATTAGGGAAGAGTCCTAACTCATACTAGAGTTATGGAATAGGTACTATAGGATGGGTACCAGTTCTTCTTTGTAGATGTGAAAGAATTAGGCTATGAATCCCTCTGACCTGTTTTTTTTTATGATTTTTTAATTTCCATTTCTATCTTGCTGCTCATTATTGATTGTTCAGGATTTCTATTTATTCCTGATTCAGGCTTGGGAAGTTGTTTGTTTCCAGGAATTTGTCCATTTCCTCCAGAGTTTCCAGTTCGTTTGTGTAGAGGTTTTTGTAGTATACATGGATGATATTTTTATCTCTGTGGTATCAATTGTAATATCTCTTTTTTCATTTCTGTTTGAGGTTATTTGAATCCTTTCTCTTCTATTTCTTGTTAATCTGGATAGTGGTATATCTGTCTTGTTTATCTTTTGAAAAAAACACAACATTTTGTTTTATTGACCTTAGCATTGTTCTTTTGGTTTCCACTTCATTTAATTCTCCTGTGGGCATTGTTATTTCTTTTCTTCTCCTGGCATTGGTTTTGGTGTGTTCTTTTTCTAGTTCCTGGAAATGTAACATTAGGTTGTAATTTTGTTATTTTTCTGTGTTTTTCATGTAGGCACTTAAGGGTATGAATTTTATTATTAGAATTGCTTTTGTATCCTACCAATTTTTAGTGCTCATTTCCCCTTTATTGGTCAGTTTGAGGACTCTTTTTGATTTCCATCTTAATTTCATTGTTGATCCAATGATCATTCAGCAGCAAGTTGTTTAATTTCCACCACCTTTATAGTTTTGAGTGTTTTTCTTTCAATTGATTTCTAGTTTTATTCCACTGTGATCTGAGAAGATACATGGTATGATT
>NW_012142231.1:0-1331 GCF_000956105.1 Propithecus coquereli
TTTTTTTTTTTTTGCGGGGGAGGGCTTCCTTTTTATAGAGGTGACAAACTTGTAATGCTTAACTTTGACGATTGATTATTGATTCAGTTGATAGTAAAAATTAAAGTTTGGCTCAAAAGAGTGAAAAGTTTCTGAGAGTGATTGATGACTGCCCAACACTAGACAAGCGTAATTTAATAGTGGAAATATTAATTGATATCATCTTATTTTAAAGTAATTTAACAGTAACTCAGAGTAGCAACCTAGCATCCAGCAATCACGTTTAGCAGTCTGTTCCACAAAAATAGTATTATGAACGGTAAAAAATATGAGGCCAGTTATTAATTGAAGCATTATTTATAATAGCAAAAAATGGGAAACAACTTGAATGGTTATCAATAGAAAAATAATGAAATTATGATTTATCCTTACTATTCATCCTTTTTAAAAATGAGCTAGAATACATGGGGGCAAGGGATATATGGGAAGTCTGTACCTTCTGTTGAATTTTGCTATGAACCTGAAACTACTCAAAAAATAAGTCTATTAAAAGAGTTAGAGCTATAAATGTACTGAGCTAAAAAAATGTCTGTAATATATTGTTAAGTGAAAATAGGCTGTGACATATGTATAACATTTAATTTTTGCTTAGAAAAACGGATGTATAGGCTAGATGCAGTGGCTCACACCTGTAATCCTAGCACTCTGGTAGGTCGAGGCAGGAGGATCGCCTGAGCTCAGGAGTTGGAGACCAGCCTGAATAAGAGCGAGACCCCGTCTGTACTAAAAATAGAAAAAATTAGCCTCTACTAAAAATAGAAAAATTAGCCGGCATCATGGCCTGCGCCTGTGGTCCCAGCTACTTGGGAGGGTGAAGCAGGAGGATTGCTTGAGCCCAAGAGTTTGAGGTTGCTGTGAGCTAGGCTGACACCATGGCACTCTAGCCTGGGTGCCAGAGCGAGACTGTCTCAAAAAGAAAAAGAAAAATGAATATAAAAAATTCTGTAAAAGAATAGAAAAAAACATTAATTTTAATGGTAATTTCCTCCAGAATTTGGTTTAGAGCGGCAGAGTAAAGAATTTCCACTTCTTACTTAGATGTATTTCCAAAAAAAAGTAGTAATTATGAGTGACACATTTTTTGTGTGTGCTTTTCTGTAATTTTTCAAATAAAACGATCTTAAGAAAGAACAAAATTAAAGGAAAACAGGAAAGGGGCAATAAGAATCCATCTAGCTACTTTAACTTTTTTTTTTTTTTTTTTTGAGACAGAGTCTTGCTCTGTTGCCTGGGCTAGAGTGAGTGCCGGGCGTCAGCCTAGCTCACAGCAACCTCACACTCCTGGGCTCAAG
>NW_012142232.1:0-2504 GCF_000956105.1 Propithecus coquereli
ATGCTAATCCGTGCCTCATCGGGTGATCTGAGAATTCAGTGAGACCCTGTGCATGGAAACACCTGCCAACGTGAAGGTTTGTTACAAAGTCACTCACTCTAGCCCGGGCAAAGAAATGAGACTCTGTCTCAAAAAAAAAAAAAAAAAAAAAACCCGATCGCCTCATTTCCTGGTGAAGCCCCAGCTTCCCTCAGTTTCCTTTACGAACTGCTAATCCGTGCCTCATCGGGTGATCTGAGAATTCAGTGAGACCGTGTGTATGGAAGCACCTGCCAACGTGAAGGCTTGTTATAAAGTCACTCTTTCAAGAAGCCTCCCTGGGCTAACCCGGGTGGGTCTCGAACATCGCCTCAGGTGGGCTGGCGAGGTGGTCAGGGCACAACGCGACTCCAGAGGCCTGTGGCAGCGCCGGGGGCGCCCTGCCCGCGGGCACTGAAGGCACTCTGGCTTCTCGTGCAAGCCCAGCGCCTGTCTTGTCACGGGGATTTTTTTCCAGGGGGTGGGAGGGAAAGAGGGAATCAAATCCTTGGCCTCTTGGTGGCCCAGAACACTTTAAGGTGAGAATGTCCTGGATAACACATTCTGCATTTCTTCTCCCAGACAGCCCTCCCCTCCACCCTCCTGGAGCAGGAGCCGCGCCTGCATCCAGCCCGTCCGCACTGCCCTCTGGTGGCAGCAGCTAGCAATTTCAGGGCTCCCCCAACAGCCCCTCTGCCAGGGCTCCTCCCTGCAAAAGCCTCTCCTCCCCGGCTAAGAGGGTCCAGTGGAGTGGGTTGTATAATAATATTTGCTTCCTCATCCTTCCCTAAGCCAGGCAGTTTCTTGACGGGCTCTAGATCCCTACACTGTCAGCTGACTTTTCCTCTCCATTCCCGCCCCATCCAATTCTCAGTGGTCTTTCAGGCAAACCTGATCCTATCACTCCTATTTAAAAGCCTTTAATGGTTTCACTGCCCTTCAGGAAAGCTCATGGTCCTCGCATAAAATAAAATATGCTCCTTCTGGGAGAGCTCCTTTGTCTACATGGGCAGGCTCAGCTCCTGGGAGCCCCATCTGTTGGAAGTACTCCGCCACCCCCCCACACACTTACCAGCCCCCCAAGGTCCAGCCCCCCCACCCGGCTTCCCCGAGGGGGGCCCTGCTCCCTAACCTGCCTCTTGAATGCCCTTTCCCTGCCCCTGACTCTGCTGGCTAACCTGTTTAAAACTCAGCGGGGGGCCGTCCCTTTCTCTGGCAACTCCCTCCCCCCATTCCCTGTCAGGTGCAGGCCTAAGCACCCCGTTCTCCACTCTGTCTTACGTCTTTCCCACCAGACTCTGCTTCCAGACCCAGCAATTACATTTTTGCTTGCATTTTTAAAATCGCCAGAGCCCTAGGACAGAATACAGCGCCATCGCAAGGAACTTGCTCAATAAATGGTGCATGGAAATCCCAGCTTGAGAACTAGAAGAATGGTATGTGCCACGAGAGTGAAGAATAATCACGATTCCTTACATTTGCGTACTACTAATAATGGTCCTTACCGAGTATTTCGTATATACAAGGCACCATTAAGAGTCTTAAATTCGTTCTCTCCTTTAATGTGCCTCTACATTATTCAGCGAGCTTCTGCATATACTATCTCATTTAATCTTTGCAACAATGCTGGCAGTGGGAGGAGAACAAGTGTTAGATCTATATTGCCGATGAGAGAACAGAAGTTGGGTGGCTGACCCAGCATCCCAGGACAATGTGAGAGCCGGAGCTTGAGCCCTGTTTTTGCAACCTCTCCCAGTGACACGAGTCTGCTGTCCCTTATTAATACTGTGCCACCTTTCCTGACAGAGACAGGTCTCAGGAGACGGAGTCAAACACAGAATTGTGCTCCTCCTGCAGACCCAGGCTGTAAAAGCAATCGCAGTTTCTCCCCTCTTGCCTCCAGTTCCTGATCAATTATGGAAGAAATGACAATGAAGAGGGGAGGGGGAGACACTCCTGAGAGGGACTGCGGTTCATCCAGAAGACACCGGAGGCTTTGTTTCCGCAGCCGCGATGCCCGGCTGGGAACACAGGGCATATATATGTAGGGTTTCAGTGGATGACACTGAGACAAAGGAAAAATGACAAACCAAGTGAATCAGTGAAGGTGAAATAAACGGTGCTCAGCAACAGATGGGCTGGCGCTGGGTAATTTTCTCCCGTCACCTCCTCTCAGGTAATAGATAATCCCACAGCTGCTGGATTTGCTGGGAAGGCGGGCGCAGCGCCCCAGTCTCCTTCCTGTTTGGAAGCCATCCCCCCATTCCTTAACCTGTCTCGATGATAAAAATCTTAAAAGCCAAAACTTTCCGCAAGACTTATAGTGGCGATTTAACTCAGACCCGGCTAAGGTTGCTATCTGTCAGGCTGTCACAGTGACAGGCAGATTTGTAAATGCTCCGGCTCCAGTGTCAGGTTGAAGGTGACATTTTTCAGCTGGAGATTTTTCCCCCATCCCTCATAGAGACAGAGCAACACAGAACTAG
>NW_012142233.1:0-3877 GCF_000956105.1 Propithecus coquereli
ATTTTTAGTTGTCCGATTAATTTCTTTCTATTTTTAGTAGAGACGGGGTCTCGCTCTTGCTCAGGCTGGTCTCGAACTCCTGAGCTCAAATGATCCACCCGCCTCGGCCTCCCAGAGTGCTAGGATTACAGGCGTGAACCACCGCGCCGGGCCTGAACTTTCTGTCTTGGTCTTGAAGGTCCTTTGGAGCTGGCTCCTGCCTGTATCTCTGGCCTCAGCTCTCCCAGGTCCCTGCCATGGGACAGTCTAGGTCAGTTTGTGCTGAGCAATGCACTGCTTTATGTCTCAATACCACTGAACCTGCTGTTTCCTGTACCTGAAGTCTCCACCCTCCCCTTCTTCACCAGATTAAGCCTAATTCATCACATTTCAGCACAGCTGGAGCATCCTCTTCTAGCCTCCTGCTGACCCAGGCTCCTCCCCCTAAGCCAGGTGAGGGACCTCTCCTCCGCATTCCTTTGTCTTCACCTCTATTAGACACTGTCATACCATATTGTGACCATTTGTTTCCTTGTCTGTAAGGGCAGGGTATTATTTTTGAAAGCTCTATAATTCTGGTACTTGGCACAGTTTGGCCTATTGTAGATGTTCAACAAATGTTTATTGAATAAATGAATAAAAGAATGCCTACACTGCAGAAGGAAGTGTTGTCAATTCTCTCTTACTCCCCAAAGCTGATGCTTAATAATATTATTTTTCCTGGCTCTCCAGTACACAGGGTTGGATTAATCTACCTCTCTGTTCATGTTACACTATCACCACTGGACCGTGCAAGATCCCTGTCCTTCCTTCATTCATTCATTCATTCATTCCTTTTATCCCTATTCCCTAACCCTTCACTATTCTAATTTGTTTAATGTTGAATGTTGACAAGCCTGTATGACTGTGTTGCGAGCGTGTATTTTTAACTTACGTGAATAGTATTGTGTTATATAGCTCATTATGTTTCTTGCATTCTCTATTCAGGACCGTGTTTTTCAGATCCAACCACTTTGCTAGATGTACATCTAGCTTATTGCTTTTAACTGTTTCATTGTTCTCCTAAAACCAAACATTTAACCACCATTTTTGTTCCCGTGATTTTTTTCTTTGCATTGTTTTTGTTTTTAAATTTGATGTTCATACTGTGGAGGAAGCTGAGGCTCAGAGAAAGTAGGCGACTTGCCCCAGTTATATGGCATTTTTGTGGCAGAACCTTAATATGGTTCTTGTCTTCCGGCGCCAAGTTCAGTGCATGCCCAGGGTTCCCAGTCCCTTCTCAGTGTGAGACATGGCCAGAGCTGTACCTAAGGAGGTGGGAGATTTGAGCCTGCCCTGATGTTCAGGTGCAGGTGTGTGCTCTGCGAGTTCTGGTGAGTGACATCTGTGCTTGTTTTTCCAAATAATGAAAATGGTAAAGGACTATGAGTGAACAAACCTCCTAAAAGGAATCAGATGAACCCTCTGAACATCCTGTTCATGAGAGAGAGTTTCCAGGAGCTCAAGCCACTGCTATTCACCCTTGTCCTCTCCCCATTACTAGAAAAATACATAATTATAATCGCAACTAATATTTGTGATTATCTACAAACACATTGTTTACAAAGTACCTATAACTTCGTTTAATACTCACATCTCCAACACATGTTGTTTCTTTTTGTAGATGAGAAAATTGAGGCTCAGCGGGGGTAAGTAACTTTTCCAAGGTCACACAGCATAAAAGTAGCACAGTTGGGACTCAGATCTAGCTCCTCTAATCACAGGTGCTATGACTTATCCATTACACCCTATCGAGGGCAGATGTCCAGTTTCTCTGTAGGCAAATCCAGGTTGGTGCCCAAGACTCAGCATAAAGATGATCCTATAAAAAGAAATCGCTCATGTTTATCCAGTAAGTACCCTACCTGGAGCAACCACATCATTCATCATTTAGCAGCTATGCCCAGAGCCCCTGCTGGGTGTGCAGCCCGCTCTGTGTGAGAAACTTCCAGGTCTCCTGTTTTCAGAGCAGCGAAGTCATTTCCCAGTGAATCATAGATGACTAATTAAAATGCACACTCTCCTGGGCTCTCTGGTTAATTCTTTCCCCAGGTAGGCAGTGATGGGGGTGGGGGTGGAGTTGCAGGATGGAAACAAAGCAGAGGAGAACAAAAGAGGGGGACAAACAGAAGGGGAGAAAAAAAGAAGAGTCAGGAAGGAAAGGAAGGGAGGGAGAAAAGTTGACTTATTTTCCTCAAGGAAAATAGGTAAGTTTTCTATGTCTTAACAAATTTATATTTGCTAGCATTTTATAATACATGCTATTTCAGGTATGTAATCCTGTTGATCCACATAAATACCTTGCGTTTCAAGTAAAATATTTTTATCCAACTTTACAAATGAGGAAACTGAGATTCAGGGAAGTTAGGGATCATTTAACCTTGGAGATAACCTAGAACTAGAAAGACCTTGAGTTTTGCTGCCCAGGAGATCTGGATTCAAATCCAGACCATGTGGGATTTATCAACACAACCTTTGTCAAGTTACTTAGCATCTCTAAGCTTTGGTTTCCTCTTCTGTGAAATGAGGATAAAAGCTCCAGTCCCTCAGGGTTATTTTGAGGATTCAGTATGGTATTGCATGGCACATCAAAAGACTTCAATAAATGCTAACTATCTGGTCTCTGTTTTATTGTCATCACTACCACTATTACTGAAGTGTCTGGCAATATTAGTACTTAAAATAGTGTGCATTCAACAAATGTTAGTTTCTCCCTACGCAACCCCACACCCCCACTTCCCTAAGGTAGCATAGCTAGTAATTGTTGGAGGCAGGCTGGCCATGGCATTTGACTTTATTACTTCCACAGTATCTTGCTGCCCACCTCTCTATTTAGCACCTTGAAAATGCAATTAGACCATATTGTACACCTCTATGACTCTAAAATCCTTTCCACTTCAAAAAAAGCTATTTAGACATCTTAAGATCAATTGTTCGGAATACCCAATTACCCTTTACTGCTTGGGAAAAGACTCACGTGCCATCTGTATTGTAACTTAGCATCCCAGGATGTGTTTCCTCTAATTATTTTTAAGTTTGAGTAGACAATCAATTCTGTACACACAACAAACTAAGAAGCCTGAAATAATGGGTCGAGTTTAATGTTGAAATTAATCTTAAAGCAAAGTTAATCAACACATAATCATCTTTGTGCTACATGGTGATTAGATATAAATGAAAGCTATTTGTGTAAATGAAAATAATTAGTAATATTTTGTGCAATCAAACCAAGCACTTGCAGAGACTTCGGGGGGAGGGCAGTAATCCTGAATGTGGGAGGATAATGCAATTATAGCTACCAGTGTCTCCAAATTGCTCGAGGAAGGGATTGGCTACTGAGTCCCCGAGATGCTTACTGCAATGCCTGGCAGTTGTAAATGTTCATTAAATGGTGGCTGCTCCTCCTCCACGTCCATTTGCTCTTCTTCTTTACCTTCTTCTTCCCATCATTATTATTATTATGCCTTAGCCTTAACTAAAACGGCCCCAGGACCACTACTGCAGTTCCCGGTGCTGAGAGTGAGCATGAGCTAGGAGTTCGGAAGAAGAAAAAAACCTACTCTGGAAAAAAGATTATTTCAGTATTCCTTAGAAAGTTCTAATAACAAATGACACTTTCTCAGATAAGAAAAGCAACTGATAAAGGGCCAGACTGTAGTCATTTTCAACATTCTCAGGTTACTGGAGTTAAGGCGACAGAGCAGCATCAGTGGCAGAATGAAAAGGTGGTTGTATGTCCATGCAGGGTAATGATATTGTTTAGATATTTTGGGGGACTTCTGCCTAGCCTTCAGTAGCCCCTTTGTCTGAGAATCCTCCCTGGCTCACTCTTGCTACTCATTGGGATGTTCTCCCAATA
>NW_012142234.1:0-1020 GCF_000956105.1 Propithecus coquereli
TTAAGAATATTTTCTCCCATTCTGTAGGTTGTCTATTTATTCTGTTGATTATTTCCTTTGCTGTGCAGAAGCTTTTTAATTTAATCAAGTCCCATTTGTTTATTTTTATTATTGCTGTATTTGCCTTTGGGGTCTTAGTCATAAATTCTTTGCCTAGGCTGATGTCTAGAAGAGTTTTTCCTATGTTTTCTTCTAGAATTTTTGTGATTTCATGCCTTACATTTAAGTCTTTTATCCATCTTGAATTAATTTTTGTATATGGTGAGAGATAGGGGTCCTGTTTCATTCCTTTACATGTGGCTGTCCAATTTTCCCAACACCATTTATTGCATAGGGCTTCCTTTCTCCAGTGTGTGTTGTTGTCTGTTTGGTCAAAGATTAGTTAATTGTAGGTAGATGGTTTTATTTCTGGGTTTTCTAGTCTGTTCCATTGCTCAAAGTCTCTGCTTTTATACCAGTACTATTTAATCCAGCAATCCCACTATTGAGTATATGCCCAAAGGAAAAGTTGTTATTTGATCAAGAAGACACCTACACTTGAATGTTTATCACAGCAAAATTTGTAATTGCAAAGATGTGGAGTCAGCCTAGGTGCCCATCAATTCATGAGTGGATAAAGAAAATGTGGTAGGGGTGTGTGTGTGTGTGTGTGTATAATACATACATACATATACACACACACACATACATATATACCGTGGAGTACTACTCAGCCATGAAAAGGAATGAAATAATGTCTTTTGCAGCAACTTGGGTGGAACTGGAGGTCATTATCCTAAGTGAAGTATCTCAGGAATGGAAAACCAAATACCACATGTACTCTCCAATAATTGGGAGCCAAATGATGGGCACATATGGGCACAGAGATGTGAAGAACATTGGACCCCAAGAAGGGCAGAGGGTGGGAGGGGGAGAGGGGCAAAAACTTACCTTGCAGGTACGATGAACACTATTCTGGTGATGTGCATACTAGAAGCCCTGTCTTAAGCATTATGGAAGGTATCCATGTAACAAAAACAT
>NW_012142235.1:0-560 GCF_000956105.1 Propithecus coquereli
AAGTGGTTTTTAGAATATTCACAGAGTTGTGCAACCATCACAGCAACACTATTTGTCTCCAGAACATTTTTTTCACCCCAAAATGAAGTTCAAACCCATTAGCAGTCACTCCCCATTGTTCCATCCTGCCAGCCTCTGCCACGCACAAACCATTTTGCCTTTGCAATTTTGCCTATTCTCAATGTTGCATGCAAATAGAATCAGATAATATGTAGCCTTTGAGTTAAGTTTTGTATATGGTGATAGGTGGAGTCCAACTCCATTCTTTTGCATGTGGCTATAGAGTTGTCCTACCACCATTTGTTGTCAAAACTATGATTTCCCCTGTTGAATTGTGTTAGAAACCTTGTCCAAAATCAATTGAGCATACATATAAAGACTTACTTGTTACAATGAATTCTATTTCATTGATCTCTATGACTATCTGCATGCAAGTACCACACTGTCTTGATTACTGTAGCTTTGTATTAAGATTTGACAGTAGGAAGTAAGTTTTCCAACTTGTTTTCCTTTTACTAGATTATTTTGGCTATTCTCTGTCCCTTGCATTTCCATATTAA
>NW_012142235.1:2885-4582 GCF_000956105.1 Propithecus coquereli
TAGGGAAACATTGTCTTTCACCATTAAGTATGATGTCAATTGTGAAGTTTTTATAAATGCCCTCTATCAGATTTAGAAAGTCCCTTTTATTGCTAGTTTGTTGAGTGGTTTTAACATGAAAGAATATTGTATTTTGTCAAATGTCTTTACTACATATATCGAAATGATTGTGTGGTTTTTGCCTTTTATTCTATTAATATGATCCATTACATTAATTGATTTTCACATATTAAACCCACTTTGCATTCTGGGTTAAATCACACTTGGTCATCATGTATAACCCTTTTTATATATGGTTGGATTTGGTTTGATAAGATCTTGTTGAATACTTTCACATCTATATTCATAACTACAATAGTTTGTACTTTTATTTTTTTGTAATGTCTGTGGTTTTAGTATCAGGGAAATTCTGGCCTCAAGGTATGAGATGGGGAGTATTTCCTCCTCTTCTACTTTTTGGAAAAGTTTGTGAAGGATTGGTATTAATGCTTCTATAAATGTTTGGTTGAATTCAATGGTGAAGCCTCCTGGGTTTTTTCTTTGGGAAGTTTCTTGATTGCTAATTCAATCTCCTTATTTCTGATAGGTCTTTTCAGATATTCTAGTTGTTCTGGAGTTAGTTTTAGTAGCTTGTGTCTTTCTGTGAAATTGTTCATTTCATCTAGGTTATCTAATTTGTTGGCATAAAATTGTTCATAATACTCTCTTATCCGTATTTCTGTAGTGTCAGTAGTGATGTCTTCTCTTTCACTTCTGATTTTAGTATTTTGAGTCTTTTTTCTTCTTTCTTGGCTAATTTAGGAAAAGGTTTGTCATTTTCTCTGATCTTTTCAAAGTCCTAACTTTCAGTTTTATTAATTTTTTCCTATTGTTTTCTATGCCTCATTTATTTCCTTTGGTTTTAAGTCTTCTTCTTTTTCTAGTTTCTTAAGGTGGAACTTTAGGTATTGATTTGAAATCTTTCTTCTTTGTAAATATAGATGCTACAGCTATCAATTTCTCTCTCAGCATTTCTTTTGTTACATTTCATATATGTTTTTGGTATGTTGTATTTTCATTTTTATTGATTTAAAACTATTTTCTAAATTTCTTTGTGATTTCTTTTTTTACCTATTTTTTATTTAAAAGAGTAATGCTTAATTCTCATACAGTTGTGAATTTCTCAGATTTCTTTCTATAGTTAATTTCTAATATAATTCCATGTGGTAGGAAAATGTATTTTTATTATTTTAATTATTTAAAAAGTATTGAGACTTGCCTTATAGCCTATCATATGATCCAGCCTGGAGAATATACTATGTGCACTTGGTTAAAAGGTGTATTGTTTTATTTTTGGTGGTATGTTCTATTGATATCTGTTAAGTCCAGTGGTTGATCATTTTGTTTAACTCTTCTGTATCTTTATTGATCTTCTGCCTGGCTTTTCTATATGTTACTGAAAGTGAAATATTAAAGTTTTCGACTACAATTGTTGAATTGTCTATTTATCCTTCCAGTTCTATTAGTGTTTCCTCTGTGTATTTTGGGTTTCAGTTATTAAGTGCATATATGTTTATAATTTGTGTATCTTCCTAATGGATTGATTCTTTCAATGTTATAAAATGTCCATCTTTGTCCATAGTACTACTTTTTGTTAAGGTTTCTTTTGTCTAATTTTAGTATACCCACTTCCGCTCTCTTTTGGTTACTATTTGCAT
>NW_012142235.1:5881-7349 GCF_000956105.1 Propithecus coquereli
TGAGTGAGTGAGTGAGTGAGTGAGTTCTCTAATTACCTTTACTGGTGCTCTTTATTTCTTTTTTTTTATTATTTCAGCATATTCTGGGGGTACAGATGATTAGGTTACATATGATGCCCTTGCCCTCCCTCACCCCTGAGTCCTAGCTTCAAGTGTGTCCATTCCCCAGATGGTGGACATCGCACTCATTGTTTGTGCATATTCCCATCCCCTCCTTCCCCCTCCCCTTCCCCTGCCCAACATCCAATAAATGTTATTCTTATATGAGTACTTAAGTGTAGATCAGCTAATACCAATCTGATGGTGAGTACATGTGGTGCTTGTTTTTCCATTCTTGGGATACCTTGCTTAGTAGAGTGTGTTCCAGTGCTTTCCAGGAGAATACAAGAGGTGCTATATCACCATTGTTTCTTAAAGCTGAATAGTACTCCACAGTAAACATATACCACATTTTATTAATCCACTCATGTACTGATGGACACTTGGGTTGTTTCCACATCTTTGTAATTGTGAATTATGCTGCTATGAACATTCGAGTGCAGGTGTCTTTTTCATAGAGTGACTTTTGTTCTTTTGGGTAGATGCCCAGTAATGGGATTGCTGGATCAAATGGTAGTTCTACTTGTATCTCTTTAAGGTATCTCCATATTGCTTTCCACAGACGTTGCACTAATTTGCAGTCCCACCAGCAGTGTATGAGTGTTCCTATGTCTTCGCATCCATGCCAACATTTATTGTTTTGGGACTTTCTGATAAAGGTCAGTCTGACTGGAGATAGTTGATATCTCATTGTGGTTTTGATTTGCATTTCCCTGATGATTAGAGATGTTGAGCATTTTTTCATATGTTTTTTGGCCGGTATTCTGTCTTCTTTTGAAAACTTTCTGTTCATGTCCTTTGCCCACTTTTTGATAGGGTTGTTTGATTTTTTCTTGCTAATTTTTCTGAGTTCTAAATAGATTCTGGTTATCAGCCCTCTTTATTTCTTTATGTGGACTTCAGTTGCTGCCTTCCTGATTCTGCCTGTGCAATTACAATTTGTTATCCATTTCCTCATAGTAGACTTTTTTCATCACCTAATACTATTTATCTCAAGTTCTGTTAGAATAGCATTGAAAAATAAAGGGCAGCATAAGAGATTGTGATAAAAACTAGGAAGGGGAAGGTCTTTCACAGTCCTTGGAAACTTGAAATGTAGTCTCAGACTCTAATAGCTATTATAGTTCCGTAGTAAGTGCTTAATAAACATTTGTGAAATGGATTAACATAAGTACACACGATGATTAAGACTTAAGTGTTGAATTATCTGAAGGTTCAGAACTGAAAAGAATGTTGACAGAGGCACACAGAGCCAAGCAAGCTAAGATTAAGAAGTTCTTGGCCGGGCGCGGTGGCTCACGCCTGTAATCCTAGCTCTCTGGGAGGCCGAGGCGGGCGGATTGTTTGAGCTCAGGAGTTCGAAACCAGC
>NW_012142235.1:8971-9887 GCF_000956105.1 Propithecus coquereli
TATCTAAACATTCCCAGCATTGTCTTATATTCTTCTACTAACTTATTTCTTATACAGTGTTTTCTGAGCATCTGTTATGTTGTGAGCATGTGCTCATTGGAGGAATACAAAGAAGAAGGCTAGAGTGTGCTGTCTTTACCTTAGAAGATTAGAGGAGACAGACAAAAGAGACACTATAATGCTATTTAAAAGTGTTATTAAAGAAGTGCATTTTATTAAAAAAACAATCACATGCACCAATTCAACAGTAGCTATGGCATGGCTTTCCATAAGCCTGATAAGCTCAAAGTATTGGCAATAAATTCAGAGAAGAAGAGAAATACATCTCTAATAATTGTGGCATTTTAAGATAGAGTTTACAAAGTACAGGAGACTGAGCCATATCGTTTGTCTGTACTTTTGCAAACCACTATAGGTGTTTGCTAGTGGGATTTCCTTCAAATCTCAAGGTTCAACTTAAATGTTACCTGCCTTTGATTACATACCTCTTCACTACCCCTCACTCTGATTTATTGTGCTTATATTTATTAACATAATTTTCACCGTGCATCTGACTATTCCCCTCCTCTAGACTATGAAATTTCTCAATGGCAAAACTGGAGCTTTTGGCTTTTGTGAGACATGTATGCAAAATATACGTGATAAATATTTGATGAATGAATAACTGAGTGAATACAAACCTTCACTGATATAGCAGAATTATCTAACAAACCGCAGTAACCTCAAATCAGTGTCATAAACATTTTTTAAAATTCCACATTCTGCCTGATTCTTCCACTCTTCTAAAAACTGAGATCTTTGAAGTTGCAGATTTAATCCATATGTTAAACTGTATTACATAAATCTCATCAAAAATATAACCTTCTAGCAATAGTGAATTGTGCTGCCATAAACATTCGGGTGCAGATGTCCTTAT
>NW_012142235.1:10362-10878 GCF_000956105.1 Propithecus coquereli
AAGCATTTATTACCAGGTCAATTAATCAATTAATTAATGCATTGTGGCTTAATATTAATATTTTAGCTTTTGCATATATCTACTATTAACTTTTTAATGGCTTTTTACTGACTTTTTAAATGCTTCTGAAGATGTTTTCTTTGCACTACTATTTGAATATATCACAGTGGTCCATCTACTTTTACTGCAATGTAAAACAGGAAACACTATATCCTACAGAAATTCCAGGATATTAAATCTAATAATTCAATATAATTCTAAATGAATACTAACACAATGAAGTTTGGGTGTTCTTTTCTTTTAAAAATCACACACTTTATTTTGACTAAACTATTTTGACTTTGATATTGCCAAGGGGGTTGGTTCAATGCTATTATTGAGAGATAATGTTATCATCTCCATGCCTTTTATTCTTTCACTTCTTCAGAAAGGGCATATAGTAGCATGAAGCCTTGGTTATGTGATCACATTTGTGATAAGGGTAATTTATAGTCAGGATTAGTCAGTAATAAATAT
>NW_012142235.1:12958-13398 GCF_000956105.1 Propithecus coquereli
TTTGTGCATGTATGAAACAGAATTTACAGAACTTTCTGAAAAGTTTTTGGATAGATATGAATCAACTGACCATATTGCTTTTGTGACATTTTTCCCATTGTAATATTGGTTGTAGGACAATTATTATATCACTGTGTACTTTTATAGCTACATTATTGATTTAACTTAGGATAAAAACAAACACAGATCATGAATTACTCTCAAATAGAAGACATTTTACACAGTTTTAAAAATTGTATTAAATAGTAATCAGCCTTTAAAAATGTTTGAATTTTAAAGAGCTGACACTGTAAAATATACTTTCCTACGATGTTTTTAGGCTGTGACTCTCACATATATGCCAAATTTTAATATTTTAAGTTGAACATAAACTTATAAATAGCCTACATGTTCAGGGTTCATGCTATTTAAAAATCATTATAATAAACTAAATGTCTAAT
>NW_012142235.1:15778-16088 GCF_000956105.1 Propithecus coquereli
TCATGTTCCCAGGACATGGCTTTAAAATGGAAAAATCCAGTTGTTTCCGAAGCCCATTAGGGAATTTGACACTTTACACAATGCCATGTTGAACCGTCTTATAAAATACTAATCATTCCAGAGTACATCCTTGGATTTGAATTATGTGGTGGGTTTGGTTTTAGACAATTTGAGAAACACTAACATAGCCAGCTCTGAATTGTAGAATAAGCTCTTCCCTTCATTTTCTATCTGAAAGATATGAAAACTAGAAAATAGTGCATATAGCATTTCCAAAGGACTCAGACAGGTAGAGTTATTCCGTGAAATT
>NW_012142235.1:16138-16811 GCF_000956105.1 Propithecus coquereli
TCCCAGAGAGCTAGGATTACAGGCGTGAGCCACCGCGCCCGGCCTTTACTTTTTTTATATTCATCTCACTTATTAGGCATAAGCATCTATAGGATGATAGTGATTTTTTTAATTTATCATTAATTCTATGTACACAGATGATACATATCACAGATTAGGCATTTATTACCAAGTCAATTAATCAATTAATTAATGGCATTGTGGCTTAATATTAATATTTTAGCTTTTGCATATATCTATTATTAACTTTTTAATGGCTTTTTACTGACTTTTTAAATGCTTCTGAAGATGTTTTCTTTGCACTACTATTTGAATATATCACAGTGGTCCATCCACTTTTACTGCAATGTAAAATAGGAAACAGTATATCCTACAGAAATTCCAGGATATTAAATCTAATAATTCAATATAATTCTAAATGAATACAAACACAATGAAGTTTGGGTGTTCTTTTCTTTTAAAAATTACATACTTTATTTTGACTAAACTATTTTGACTTTGATATTGGCAAGAGGGTTGGTTCAATGCTATTATTGAGAGATAATGTTATCATCTCCATGCATTTTATTCTTTCACTCCTTCAGAAAGGGCATATAGTAGCATGAAGCCTTGGTTATGTGATCACATTTGTGATAAGGGTAATTTATAGTCAGGATTAGTCAGTAATAAATAT
>NW_012142235.1:18371-19147 GCF_000956105.1 Propithecus coquereli
AGAGTTATTTTTCTTTCAATAGAATCTATCCTGTGGAACCATGCATTTACAATCCAAGCAATTGAGAAAATACAGATATAATTCTGGAACGATTTAGAAATTTTGGAAGTTTGAAATGATGTGACTGAAGCAAACAGTAAACACATACACATGCATATTTTAATGATTATTAAAACAATTATTAACATGCTTTATATGTTTTTGAGTGTTGGATGTGTCTGCCAAAACACTCAACACTCAGAACACTCGGTTAATGGTTCTTTATTTGAAGAAGCCATAGGCAATGATGAATATGATTAATTTCAGAAATCAATTATTCATAAATGATTACCTATTTTTGGTAATATTTTTAGTAAGACAGACTTCTCGATTATTTTGTGCATGTATGAAACAGAATTTACAGAACTTTCTGAAAAGTTTTTGGATAGATATGAATCAACTGACCATATTGCTTTTGTGACATTTTTCCTATTGTAATATTGGTTGTAGGACAATTATTATATCACTGTCTACTTTTATAGCTACATTATTGATTTAACTTAGGATAAAAACAAACACAGATCATGAATTACTCTCAAATAGAAGACATTTTACACAATTTTAAAAATTGTATTAAATAGTAATCAGCCTTTAAAAATGTTTGAATTTTAAAGAGCTGACACTGTAAAATATACTTTCCTATAGTGTTTTTAGGCTGTGACTCTCACATATATGCCAAGTTTTAATATTTTAAGTTGAACATAAACTTATAAATAGCCTACATGTTCAGGGTTCAT
>NW_012142236.1:0-1103 GCF_000956105.1 Propithecus coquereli
GTAAGTTTTCTTTTTAAAGAATTATATAGCTTCCTAAGAAGAAAGTGAATTTATATATTTCAACTGAGGTCCTTTATGCAAAACAGTATCTATACATTGTAGGAAGTATTTTCCAGTTTAGAGAGAGTGAGGCAGAAACATACCTGGATGTCTGGAGCTGGCCTCCCCTCACCACAAGGACAAGTTTTGCTCTGTTGGAGAGAAACACGTCATACACCTGGAACATGACACAGTGCTCCTCGGGGACCATGATGGACCAAGACAAAAACAAGGACATTTTGTATGTCTCTAAATTTCATAGAAGAGAACATTCCAAATCATAGAAATGACTTTATTCCCCTGTTCTCATCAGGTGACTGAAGGGCAATTTTAATCATTTAGGGTAACCTCCACTCTGTCTTTCTCCTTTCTAGCAAGAACTATTACGGATAGCACGGAAGAATTATGTTCACATCCTGGCAGCATCCATTACAGAGAAATGACTTAAATTCACGAATAGCAAATCAGTGAACCTGAAACACAAATTTTGTAAGAGATTCTGTTGAGAACCCTCTCACTGATATATGTCACAGGCATTTACAGCTTACAGCCACATTTGTTGCTGCCACTTATGATACCCTCTTTGACAACAGGCATGATACCGGTGATCTTTGACAATAGAGCCGCAGTCCCCAACCCTTTTGGCACCAGGGACTGTTTTCATGGAAGACAATCTTTCCACCGACAGGGGGTGGTGGTTTGGGGATGATTCAAGCACATTACATTTTTTCATGCACTTTATTTCCATCATTATTACATTGTAATATATAATGAAATAATTATACAACTCATCCTAGGTTGGGGACGCCAGTAATAGAGAATTCACAGCAGCATGATTCAGATGCTGGGATTATTACGACCGAAGGCAAATTAGGATAAGATAAAAATTGCAAATATATTAGCATGAAAAGGAAAATGTACAAAAGGAAAAAATGACTGAAGTTTATGCGCAGGGTAATATGGACTCACAGTGTCAAAAGAATAACTTGGTGTCGTTATAACTTGATCTAATCCATGAAGGCAATAGGAAATTTTAATATATCATCTCATTAATTGAAAATGAG
>NW_012142237.1:0-1223 GCF_000956105.1 Propithecus coquereli
CTATGCCTTGCAACCACTTAAAAGACAAAGAACATTTTTTACACTTAACAAAAATAAAACCATGGACTCATACGTGTTCTCTGACCCCATACAGATCATTTTAAGAAAAATAATTATGTTTTCTAAAGCAAAATATTTAGTAAAAAGGGTGGCACTGTTTTACATTTTTGAAAATTTCTGTAATATCTGACCTAATGGAAGATGTCTGGATTCTCATACTTGGCAGCTGTATTCAATCTGTTGTGATATTTTGTTTTGGTTGAAGCACATTAAAAAATCCAGCTTCACACAGATATTTAGTTGGAAAAGAGAAGTATTTTAATATCTTTGCCAGATAATTGTATATAGCCTTCTTTGATACTACACCAAAATTTGGCAGGTGTAGTTTCTTAAAGGTTAATTGCAATGTGGAATCTGAACCCATATGAATATTTTTGGTGCTCTGCTACATTAAAACCTACTGATCTGTCTTACACATTCAATGGATCTTTCACCCATCCATGATTTTGTAATATCAGACAGTGTTCATTTGGAGAATACTGATTAACTGAGCTATGCAGATCTTTCAAATGTTTACATAACTCTTTACACATTATTTTAAAATTATATTCATTAATATATTTACCTATCCCATCATAAAAGTCTTAAAGTATTGGGAAGCTATCAAGCTAATAGTTGGTGGGAACAAACTTCCCAGTTTGCTTGGCACTATTCCAATTTTAGCACTGAAATTCCTGCCACCCAGGAAGTTCCACGGTCTCAGGCAAACCAGGATGGTGGACTGATAGTTGGTAGATGCGAGTCTTGAAAATTTTAAATTTTGCTTAAATACTTGAATTTTATCATTGGCAATAAATTTTCTCTCTCAGTGGGTTTCCTCAAAATGATAGGCTCATTTGATTCCTCTTTTGAAAAAGTGTCTGTCAAATATTCAAGTTAGAATAACAATAATGTGTCAGTTAATTTCATGAAAAAAATAGAAATTTATGAAAAAAGTGGCAAGTTCATTTTGCATTTCAAACAATCATCAATGTCCTTTTCTTTGAGGCAATTATTGGACTTCAGTGTGCAGCATAAATGCTTTCTGCATACTTCCCATTTTGCCATACAGATTGTTAAAATTTTTAATTAAAATTAAAATTTTTTGGTACTCATCAAATATATTTTTAATGGAAACTAGCATTTTCTTTGCAAGTAAATGGCATTGAAGAAGATAATGACTG
>NW_012142238.1:0-1123 GCF_000956105.1 Propithecus coquereli
TGGATCTAGAAATCTAAAACATTTTCTGATGAAAATGGATATGTCCAAGTATGTGACATTTTTATTATTATTAAACTAAGCCTGAGCCCTGTAAATTTTTTCAATATATATCAAGTCTTTTTTTTCACTGTTTTTCCTAAGTATAGGGAAACTTTCTTCTAGAAATTACTTGATTTTTGCTCAACCTCACCCTTGTCCACTGTTTTGAAGTCCTATTGCTCACAAGTTAAGCTCCCTGAACTCATCCTCCAAGTCTGCATATTTCCTTCCTAATTTCCATCTCTGTCCTTTTGCTCTACATAGTAAGATATGTCTTTCGTGTACCTTCCAGAATTCTCAGCAATGAATAGTCTCTTTTTCAGTTCACCTAGTAAGTTTTTAATTTTAGAAATTATAGAATTTTTTTGATACCCAGAAAGGTTTTTTTTCTATGATCTTTATGAGCTTATTGCATCTCCTTCAGGGTTCCCATTGCTTTTTGTTGTCCTGGTTAAAGTTTGTTGTGTTTTTTCTTTTTCTTTATTTTTTTTTTCCAATCTTCTATTAGCTCCTGGTCACTGGAACCACCTGCTCTGGTTCCTGAGCTTGGACTTTTTCCCTCAAGTCACCGTAGCCTCTTAAGAAGAGCATTTTTTTCTTTTTTGTCTTCTGTTAATACATCTCCAAAACATACCCTAAATACAAGCACTTCTCACCATCCCCACTGCTAACACCATAGTGCAATTCACCATCATCTCTCAGCAGTAGCCTGGGTGGGGTCTCCAGCTTCTATGTTTGCCTTGCTCCCCCCAACAACAGCCAGAATAATCCTTTTAAATTTGAAGTCAGATCATGTCACTCCTCTCCTCCTTTCCCCACAAAAGCTTCCCATTTCACTCACAGTAAAAGCCAAGGTCCTTGCAGTGTCCTGCAAAGGCCTACATGGTCTGGCCTCCCTCTTCTCCCATTGCTTTGCCACAGTCCTCTGCTGTGACAAGAGGTGATACACCCTTGCCCGTCTTAATTAAAGATACCAGGGAGGCCGCTGCAGGGGGGTCTTTACACTGGCTGTTCCATTTGCCTGGAGAGCTCTTCTATGTTGTCCAACTCCCTTGCTATTTTTAATTCTTTGTTCAAATCTTCT
>NW_012142239.1:0-1080 GCF_000956105.1 Propithecus coquereli
AGCCTGGGAGTTGGAGGCTACAGGGAGCTGTAATCACGCCACTGCACTCTACCCTGCCCTGGGCAACAAAGCAAGATCCTATCTCAAAAAAAAAAAAAAAAAAAAAAAAGGAAAATATTGATAAATGGACGATACTAAAATTAAGTTCATCCTAATACATTATTGATAAAAAGAAAACACAAACCAGAGTAAAAGATATTTGTAATATATATAATGAAAACAGATTAATATCCAGAATATGTAAATAACTCCAAATCAATAGAAGAGATAAACCAAAAGAAAAATGGGCAAGGTTTATATATGCTATCCCAACTGAATTTTGAACAGAGCCCCCTTTCTCAAAAGTATCCCAGTTTACACAATAAACTATATGGTTACCCTAGTATATAACCTGATTCAGGTCTGAGACTATTTCAAGATTTCAGTGACTGAAAGTCTAACTACAACTACAGAGCACAGCAGTTCAAATGTTAAGCCAGGCACTGTGGTGTGTGCCTATAGACCCAAAGACTTGGGAGGCTGAGGCAGGAGCACTTGAGCCCAGGAATTTGACATCAGTCTGCGCAACATGTGAGATCTTGTTTCTTTAAAAAAAGTCCAAATGTTAATAACTTCATACGGGAGATATGAAGAATAATTCTGCATCAATATACCTAACAAATTTGGTATATGTTAAATAGTGTACTGAGAACATAACCTAGTACCGGTTATCTAATTATCTGAGTTTCATCTTCCTCTTACATAAAAATTTATTCAACAAATATTTATTAAGCTACTTACTAGATACAGTACCAGAAAGTTTTCCATAGGCATACATATACATTTAAGACAGAAGATGTTAAGCAGTTTTCCCTCTAATAATTGAGGACTTATAGCCTGAATATGTGATGGTTCAACCCTAAAAAAAAAAAAAAATCACAACTCTGTACTTAACTTCCTTCATTTATCAGGACATCTGCCCTACCAAAACTTAACCAGCAAATCTGTTAACACCAAACAGAACATTTTTACCAAACTTAATTTTCTCTCCTCAAATGTAACAGTATAAAGTTTGCTAGCTAATCTTTTTTTTTTTTTTTT
>NW_012142240.1:0-1736 GCF_000956105.1 Propithecus coquereli
TTTTGAGACAGGGTCTCACTCTGTTGCCAGGGCTAGCGTGCAGTGGCATCATCATAGCTCACTGTAACCTCAAACTCCTGGGGTCAAGTGATCCTCCTGCCTCAGCCCCCTGAGGAGCTGGGATTAAGGCAAGCGCCAGCATATCCAGCTAATTTTTCTATTTTTTGTAGAGACGGGATCTTGCCATATTGCCCAGGCTGGTTTCAAATTCCTGGCCTCAAATGATCCTCCTGCCTTGGCCTTCCAAAGTGCTAGGATTATAGGTGTAAGCCACCACACCTGGCCTGAATGTTTTTTTAATTCACTTTTATTTTTTCAAAAAGGCCAGTTGTAACCTACTGGATAGACTTCAAGACCCAATCATGAGTAGTTACATATTATTTATAAAACCACTGGATTTGTTGATATGTAAGATTCCTTCTAATAATAATGTAAGAGGATCCTACATCATAACCTTCCAACCCTGAATCTTAAGTCTTAATTCTTACCTGAATTTCATATTTTTTCTCTAGAAAAGCTCTTCATTTAGATATCCTAATATCACTTAAATTCAACACAGGTAACATGGAATTTGAAACACCAGGTCCCCTTCCCATCATAACTATTTATATTATTAGCAAGTGCAAAACCTTAGTGCCAACCCTTGGTCAAGTAAGGGCAGCGCAGCTCGCATTGTAATATCCTTCCCACTGATAACCACTAACAACTCTTTACAAGGTATTAAACCCTATATGTAAGCACTGAAAAGCCATCAAAAGCAGGCAGAAACTAGAGGGTATTTGACTCAAAATAAGGAACACAAACTTAGGTAAGAGCCGTATTTATCCAGTTCCCTCTAGGGAGCTCCCAAGTCTTTCAGCCCCGGGAATGAAGCAAAAGAGGAAAGCCAACAAGTGGCCTCTTACTGGGCTGGGGAGCCAGAGCTTCAAGTCTGGGGCTCTGAAGAGGCTTAAGGGGGAAATCCCGGAAAAGAGGAAGCCACAGAGAAGAGAGCCCCAGAATCTGTGCGGAAATTCATTTCCCTCAAATCCTCAAGCTGTGCATGCGGGTGATGCAACTCCAAGGAACCCGGCAGAAAGCACCAGCTGGAGGCCGAAGGAGCCCAGCAGATGTGCGGCCACTGTCTGGTGCTGGAAGACAGACTTTGAAATGTGAGTCCCTCCAAGTTAGGAGGTTCAATAAACGCTTCCAGTTTTCCATTGAAATCTCAGAGGAGCTGTACCTTAGGAGCAAGGACCACCTCTCAGGAGGACTAGGGGCCACAGCCTAGGACTAAGGGCAAAACCACAGCAGACCTGCACTAACAAACCTCAGATGTAGGCCTCCCCAGAAGGAATTATAAGGCAGGTGAGGAAAGAAGGCCTGGTAGACACAGTCTGGGGAGCAGCCACTAAACAGGGCTGTGTCTCTCAACTGAGCAGGGGTGGGGAAGAGTGGGCGAGGAGGAGGGGAGGAAGGGATGGGGCGCTCCACTAGGACGACTAAACTTGAGGTGCTCACAGGTCTCAGGGCAGATGTCCAGTGACTGTCAATGTGGATCTCAGAGACAGGGGACCATGGAATGACAGTCTGGAGGGGTAACTTGTAAAGGGGAAGAGAGGTGTGTGGATTAACTACGAAATGTTAATTTATGAGCACCTACTATGTTCCAGACATGTGATTAAGTGTTTTATTTATATAATAGTACCTGTCTCACTATGAGACAGGTACTATTCTATCTTCATTTTACAAATAGG
>NW_012142241.1:0-948 GCF_000956105.1 Propithecus coquereli
AGAGAAAATGAAAGTATACTTTTGAAGTTCTTTATGCTATATGTCATAATATAATATTTGGCATAATATTTAAAGTTAGAATGAGATAAGACAAAGATGTATATTGTAAACCCAAGAAAGTAAATCTCATAAGCCAGTCATGAAGATACAATGAAATCACAATTTTTTCCATTAATCTGAAAAAAAAAAGAAAATTGTTTCTGAGTATTTAAATGTGTTAGTCACCATGTCAGGACACAATGATGAACAAAACGAACATTGTTTCTGTCCTAGTAAAGTTCGTATCCTGGTGAGATGGATGAAACAATTAACCATTAATAAAAAATACATCTAATTGTGTGGAAAAAAAATTAAACAAGCTATGAAGGGATTTAATAGGAGGACCAATGTGGTAAAGCAGTTCTCTCTAAGGAGATGGCACTGAAGACACTTGCCTGTTAATCTAGTTCCTGTTGGCTTAATACATCACTTAAAAATTGCAAATTCTTTCATTGCATTGTATTCTCAGAAAGCGTACATGGTAGTGAGACTGAACAACTTACATAAAAATAAATAGCAATTGCCACTTATGATGTAGAAAAGCACTTTGCATCCTTAGTCATTTTTACTAAACACCACAGTATACTGATGAATAGAACTGTCAGATATAAATGCTGAACTGCTATTTCAGAGTCAGTGGAAATATTCTCTAGAAAACAGATTTCTCTTTAAATGTCCATGATGATCTACATTTTCAAGTAAGTGTATAAAAAATAACAATAGGGTAAAGTAAAAGGCTTAGCTCTACAGAAGTTCTAAGAATATTTGTTTTGAATATTGATTTTTTAGGTAAAATATAGTTCATTGTATTATTCTGAGTTTTTTTAAATACCCAAAACTCTTAAATCCGTTTGCAAAATTTTAAAAATACCTGACATTCATGATACCCCAGTGGATGTAGTTATGTCC
>NW_012142242.1:0-1856 GCF_000956105.1 Propithecus coquereli
TAGCTCACAGCAACCTCAAACTCCTGGGCTCAAGTGGTCCTACCTTGGCCTCCCAAAGCGCTGGCATTACAGGCTCGAGTCATGGTGCCTGGCCTGTAGTAATGTTATACATGTTCAGGATTTTAATCTTTTGTTATTTATACATTTACTCCCAATGTAGTGCTTACTTTTTAAAGTCATTGCTTTTAACCATATGACATGTTTGTTGAAACAAAGTTTTAAATTTTTTCATATCTAGAATTTCTGGTCAGTGATGGTGCCTGATGCCTGTAATCTCAGCACTTTGGGAGGCTGAAGCTGGAGGATCACTTGATGGTAGGACTTTGAGACCAGCCTGGGTAACATAGTGAGACCCCCATCTACAAAAAAAAATTAGCTGAGTGTAGTGATGTGCACCTGTAGTCCAAGCTTCTTGAGAGGCTAAGGCAAGAGGATTGCTTGAGCCCAGGAGTTAGAGCCTTCAGTGAGCTATGATTTCATCAGTGTACTCCAGCCTGGGAAGCAGAGCGAGACCCTGTCTCTAAAAAAGAAAGAGATAGAAAGAAAATAGAATTTCTACATTCTTATTATTTGCCTCCTGTTCATGTTTTAGATATTATTTTCCTTAATATCTCTGAATATTCTTACTTTGAAGTCCTTTTTAGATCTAACGTGTGGAAGTCTTTGATAGCCGTATGAAGTATTTTAGAGTTTTGTTTTGTTTTGATTCATTTGTGAACCCTCTTCTAGGGATTGACCTTTCCTGAAAGTCCTGCATGTTTCCTATGTGGTAGAAACATACAAAACAATTTTTATGATTGACTCTACCTGATTTCAACAGAGTTTACCAATTCTGAACCAGTTTCAAATTAGTTTCTTGGCACATGATTACGAGAAAAATGTGAACTTGGTCCCTGTACCTGCGCAAAGTGGAGGCTTGAGGGTTTGTTCTCTCATGAGGGACTGTATTCATACTCTTAGCCTGGGGCAGGTAGCTTGTCTGGGCAAAGATGTGTGAACACTTTCAGGTCCCTGTTGGTGGACAGGACTCTCCTCAGTTCCAGCTGTATCCTGAGCCTGTGGCCTAGATTTATGTCTCTGGGTGGTGATAGACCCCAGTGCTGGGGCTGGCAT
Organism: Propithecus coquereli; assembly: GCF_000956105.1. Classification (NCBI taxonomy): domain Eukaryota; kingdom Metazoa; phylum Chordata; class Mammalia; order Primates; family Indriidae; genus Propithecus; species Propithecus coquereli. The sequence goes on from NW_012142242.1 coordinate 1,114, forward strand.
GAGTTCTGGTCTCTGCCCAGCTTCATTTCCTACCCACTGTGGGTTCCCTCTTCCATTTCTGACACTTAATGATTTCTCTCTCTTTTTTTTTTTTTTTTTGAGATAGAGTCTCACTTTGTTGCCCAGGCTAGAGTGAGTGCCATAGTGTCAGCCTAGCTCACAGCAACCTCAAACTCCTGGGCTCAAGTGATCCTCCTGCCTCAGCCTCCCAAGTAGCTGGGACTACAGGCCGAGCCACCACACCTGGCTAATTTTTTGTTTCTATTTTTAGTTGACTGGCTAATTTTTTTTTTTTTTCTATTTTTAATAGAGACGGGGTCTTGTTCTTGCTCAGGCTGATCTCAAACTCCTGAGCTCAAGCGATCCTCCCACCTCGGCCGCTCAGAGTGCTAGCATTACAGGCGTGAGCCACCATGCCTGGCCTCTCTTTCTTTTTTGAGCTTAAATTTTTCTTTTTAATGTTTTCTCCAGCACTTGTATTGTTTAGAGTGGAAAGGGAAGGATTTTTATGTCTTCTCAGATTATTTTAACCAGAAGTCTCTCTACACAAGTTATTTAATCTCATCAAGCCTCAGTTTCCTCTTCAATAAAAGAACTGGAAAAAATACGTATGATGTTCTTAGCATTGTTTTTGGAATAAAGTAAATATTTTATGTTTTTTAAAATTTTAATTATTAAAAAAAGAGGCGGGGTCTCCCTCTTGCTCAAGCTGGTCTTGAACTCCTGAGCTCAAGCGATCCTCC
>NW_012142243.1:0-1104 GCF_000956105.1 Propithecus coquereli
TTAAAAAAAAATCTACACATTATTTTGGACTACCTGTTAAACATGTAAAGAAAAGATGTGTATAGCCTTCTATGAGTTTTGTCAACATGTAACTTCACTGCGTCATATGCGGGAAGAATTAAGAAACTTGTGAGGAAAAAGATCTTCAGAGAAAATAATACATTAGGATGGGCAAGATAAAATTATCTTTTGGCTGAGAGCTGATTTTAACTACTTAAACCAACAAAATTTCAATGGGTTTAATTAAAAAATAGCATTGGGACTATTTTGACTTAGACTTGTTGAAGGAGATGGAAGGCAGAAACCAGATCAAAAGAAAAAAATTACAGGAGGATTCAATGTCTGAAGAATTTTAGGCTAAAAATCAATGAGAACTGAAAGAAAGTGAAATAAATAAGCCCTAAACTAGGTGAGAGAAAAACCATCTGTGCTACCGAGCTCATATTAAGTCCTGGATCCTGGTAGAAGCATGTCAAGAAGGTTGCAAACTGAAGTGACAAGAATAACTGAAAACAACAGCTAAATGCTTATGATCTTAAGAGAAATCTACCTCTAAGATTTAAATAGCTATGAATATAGTTAGGAAATAATAGTTTATTATTCCAAAAAACTGTTTTCACTGTATAGTGAGAGATTTTCAAATGAGGTTGCCAAACTGCTGTCTAAAGCATCACAGAATCTGAAGGACTGTGGACAATAGGACAGGTCCCATACAGCAGCAGCAGCAGCAGTAGCAGATTAATGGAACTTCTGTTTTCCAGGAGGAGAAGACTAGATCCTGCCAACTTTAGACTGGCACAATTTATGTAATTGACGGACGAGATCAAAGATGAATTATTAACGTGAAAAGGAAGTAGTAATTACAAGAAACCAAAATGGATTCTTGAAGAAATCATATCAGACTAACTGCATGTCTTTTGTTAAGAATTTTAAAGTGCCAATTCTGGGAAACGTGATTTTGTATCTGGACATTTGCAAAGCATTTGAAATAGTCAGTAGCTAAGGAATGCAAGAAAGACTTGGAAATATTTAATCTTGGAAAGCAATGGTTGAGGGAAGATATATTCTTTCAGGTTCCTTACATATCTTTGTCAGTCTCTTTTT
>NW_012142244.1:0-1017 GCF_000956105.1 Propithecus coquereli
ATTTTCCCCAAGTTAATGGAAATTCATCTAAACTATTGTATTTTATCAAATGTATATTCTAATTTTGTCTTTTGTTGGATATGTGGTTTATAAACATCTTCCAGTCAGTAGCTTACTTTTTCATCCTCATAACAGGGTTTTTCACAGAATAAAAATTAATCTTTAATATAGTATGACTTATTGCATTTCCTTTCAGAGATAGTGATTTTGGTGTCAAGTCTGGGAACTTCTGCCTAGCCTAAGATCTAATTTTATTTTCTGTTTTTTACAGTTTTATATTTTATTTTATATATGTGATCCATTTTGAATGACTTGATGTATAGGTTTGAGACTTAAGATTGAGGTTTATTTTTCCCTCCTATGGATGGCCATTTACTTGCTCGAGAACCATTTATTAGAGAAGTTACCTCTCCTCTATTGAATTGTTGTGATAAAGTAGATCCAAAGATAGAAAATAATAGCTATTTCTCTCCAAAATTTGGAGAAGAGAAGAAAAAACATAATCTCTTACTGTCACCTACTGGTCCAGGTAGAATTGAACCTTTATCTGAGCACTTGGATGTCCATGAGTCCACTCTGCACAGGAAGCCAAAGAGCACCACTTCATCAGTAGCAGAAGTTTTACTGTGCCTGAATGTGCAGCTGGTAGGAAACAAACTGCTGAAAACTGTGGATAAGTATATAGTGAAAGGCTCACTCTAGGGCCAACTTACAAGAATGGGCAGCAAGAAATAATTAACTGTAGTAAAAACTGCACGAAATAGTAAGTACCCAAATTATCTCCATCACCCGAACTAGTAAATTATTCTACCACATGGGTTACATTTTTAACGCATAATTTCAAAGCAAAGTTATAGCATAAGAGAGAGAGTGTGTCTGTGTGTGCGTGTGTGTGTGTGTGTGTGTGTGTATGTGTGTGTGTGTTTCTTTTTTCGGATTAATAAACATACACAAGGGATAGAGCCGTATAGTTAAGGCTCTCCCTGTCATCACACTGTAAGAATTATAAGGGTGGGA
>NW_012142245.1:0-1296 GCF_000956105.1 Propithecus coquereli
TTTTCTGTTAGCATTCAGACAAGAAGAGGGCAATAAAAGCTGAAGAAAAATTTATAGTGAAAAATCTTAAAATTAAGAGGATTTAATCTGTTAACCTTACCCATATTTTTTTTCTCTGAATTAGCACATGGCATCATTTGATTTTAGCAAAAAACATTTGGGTTTAGCTATGGAATGCAGATGTCCTGTGGGAACATGACTTGAAGTCACTATATAATTTCCCATTAAGTAAATATCTGAACTTTAATTTAACTACTGAGGTCAAGTGCCTGAAAAATGCAGTATAAATCACATAAATATATTTTCCTTATGTGAAAGATGCATTTGTAGCAATGGATATCAGACTTTCAAGTGCTAAAAACATACTTGTTGACAAACGTTGCCACCCACCACCAATCTCCCCTTGTTCCATAGAAGGTAGAAACTTATTTTGCAGGAGAAAGAGAGGTTTCATCTTATTTACATGAAGCCTCTAAAATTATTCCTTGGTATTGGTGAACCTAGGTTTATCTTATTTCAAGATTGCACTTATTTTTTAACGGGCTTATTGAGATATAATTCACATACATAAAATTTACCCATTTAATGGCTATTTGTATATTTACAGATTGTGCATTCATCATCACAATTTTAGAACATTTTTGTTACCCTAGAAAGAAACCCTGCATTCCTTGGTCACCATTCCCCAATTCCCCGATTCCCCCAGCCCTAGGCAAACACTAAGCTACTTTCTTTCTCTATGTATCTATCTATTCTGAACATGTCATATAAACGGCATCATATAATATATGGTCCTTTGTGAGTAGCTTCTTTCACTCAGCACAGTGTTTTCAAGATTCACCTGTGTATCAGTCCTTCATTTTTCGTGGCTGAATAATATTCCATTATATGGACATATCACATTTTATTCATCGATTTATTAGTTGGTAGATGTTTGAGTTGTCCCCGTTTTTGTTTTGTTTTGTTTTTTATTATAAATAATGCTGCTGTGAGCATTCGTGGACATATATTTTCACTTCTCTTGGGCATATACTTAGAATTGCTGGATCATATGGTAACTCTGCTTAGCCTTTTGAAGAATTACCATACTGTTTTCAAAAGTGTCTGCACTCTTTTACCTCCTACCAACAGTGTATGAGTGTTCTAATTTCTCCACTTTCTCACCAACACTTGTTATTATCTGCCTTTTTGTTATTATCTGTCATTTTGTCAGAGTGGGTATGCAGTGCTCTCTCATTGTGGTTTGATTTGTATTTCTCTGATGGGTAATGATGTCTAGTATCTTTTTATGTGCTT
>NW_012142246.1:0-421 GCF_000956105.1 Propithecus coquereli
TTTAATGTATTCATTAAATATAACATATTACTTTGCATATCTTCATTCCTGTTAATCTGTTTTGTGTTAAGCATTCTTTTAAATGCTTAAGAATATCATAAAAACAACTGTCACTTGTTACTAAGTTGCAAAATTATCCAGGAATAATGATGCTAAGGATCAATCATCAGCTGTTGAAACATCTTGAAATAAAATATTTAAAATGTGAGGTGTAGATGAATATTATATGATAATAAAAGCAATTGTGTTGAGAGTAAATGGGGCATTATATGGCACAAAACAAGTGTCATTTAGAAGGGCAAAGAAACTGGGCAAGGTGGATGTCTTTTAGAGCAGCTCAGATGTAGGAGAATCCCCAGCACAGACAGGCTGAATTAAAAAAAATCTTCAAGACACCCTCTTCCCGGTAAGTAGTCTGTCT
>NW_012142246.1:2051-2454 GCF_000956105.1 Propithecus coquereli
TCTCATTCATCAGTATTAACATTGAATGTAAGTGGTCTAAATGCCCACTTAAAAGATACAGACTGATGGACAGGATTAAAAAACAAAAACCAAAACAAGCAATAGAAAACAGCATTCCCCATTGCTCTCACCACCACATAGGTGAAACTAGTGAGAGTAAGGGCCAAAGACCCCAAAAGCAAGATCCATGAACTCTGATGCAGACTGACTGAAAGAGGGGAGGACTCCAAACCTTGTTTGTAAGTAAAACTCGTGGTGGAATTTTTTTTTCTGGGCATGTGGAGGAAAGAAAAGCTCTTAGATATCAGTTAGTGACAGCTTATTACTTGAAAGTCTGGACTTTCCACAATTGCAGATAGAGATTGGGAATCCAGTGAAATCAACAAGGAGGAATAGATATCTG
>NW_012142246.1:2504-2915 GCF_000956105.1 Propithecus coquereli
TTAGTGACAGCTTATTACTTGAAAGTCTGGACTTTCCACAATTGCAGATAGAGATTGGGAATCCAGTGAAATCAACAAGGAGGAATAGATATCTGGGTACAATTAATAGATCACTTTGGGAGTCAGAAGAAAATCAGGCAAACCTGGAAGACGACAAATTCAGATAGCACCTGCTTAGACAAGTAACAGCATTTGGAATGTATTAAGCACTGATTATATGCCAGACCTTCTACTAATTTCTATCCTTATATTATCTGACCAATTGTTCACTACATTTCTATTTGGAGGTTGCTTTTATCCACACCTTATAAATTAACAAACTGAGAGTTTGAGATAGCAAGTAACATGATCAAGGAGCTCACCGATAATTCTCGTAGAGAAAAAACAAACTTCTATTCCTTTTTTTTTAAT
>NW_012142246.1:4875-5402 GCF_000956105.1 Propithecus coquereli
TGAGTTATTTAACCTCTTTATGCCTCAGTTTCCTTATCGGTAAAGTGGTGATAATAATATTTCCTCATAAGGTTTTATAAGGATTAAATAAATTAATTCATATAAAGTATTAATACTTAGTGCTTAGCACAAGTGAATTAGTCACAAGAAGTATTTGAAACTCTAAACTGGTATTAATACAAAATGTCTGGAATACATTGTTAAATGGTCATATCTGCTGTAAACGTAATAGATTTATATGATTTCTTTGTATACTGCAATGGAAGTTTAAGAGGAGAAGGATTATACCAAAAAAAAAAAATGTGTAATCATAGATCCTTAAACGCTTAGTGGTCATACAAGGTTTTCCTAAATGGGTTGAAAATAAGAAATTTAAGAGTAGAATCCCAGAAATTTAAGTGGTACTTTTACTTTCTAGAATGAATGAATATTCAAATGGAAAAGGCACACAGTGAAATGATAAATATAGTGGTAAATTTGAATGAAATGCATAAAAATTTATAGATAAACTTTTCAAGAAATACACT
>NW_012142246.1:8144-8712 GCF_000956105.1 Propithecus coquereli
GATTGATTTGTTTATGACTTCTGTTCCAATGGGTCACTTAAGTCACAGAAATATACTGAAAATACATGGGCAGTTTTGAGTGAAACTCATAAGAAAACTTTGCTTGGGTTTACTTAGGAAAGGACCTGGTTGAAAGAAAGCTTTTAGGAATCATTCTAAGATATACTTGTGCTGGGATAGTCTGTCCTTTGTTTGCTAAGCAGTATAATCAAATGCTTATGAAATGTCTTGAATTTGTTTTCTTAGTCTATAATTTAAGCCTAAATTATAACCATATTTATAGTTGTATGGCAGTTAAATCTTTTGTTTCTCTAGGAGTTTTGTTTTGCTTTAAGTAAGATTCAATTACCGAAATTGAACTTTATCGCTGTGTGTCATAAATGTCTAGAGGAAGCATCTTAGAGAGCTGTTTCAAAACAGTCCTACACAACCCATTGGTGAAGCAAAAGTGTCAGAGAAGCTTGCATTTGATGTCCTCTTTATTAAGCCCCATTAGGTCACAAGAATAATGTCTAAATTAAGGAAACACTAGAGTTCTCAAAAACAATTGAGAAACTTAATGGAAAAT
>NW_012142246.1:21362-23143 GCF_000956105.1 Propithecus coquereli
ATATGCTTTGCATTTGATTATAGACTGATTATATTTCAATTGCTTTATACTTGTCTTTCTTCACTGCATTATGAGACACTTGCATGAAAATACTAAGCCTTTACAGTGCTCATTACCAGAGAAGTTCAATAAATATGTAAAACAAACCAATCAAATATTTTTATTTGGAATACATTGATTAATTCTTTTTTTTTTTTTTTTTTTTGAGACAGAGTCTTGCTAGAGTGACTCAGGCTAGAGTGTCATGGCATCAGCCTAGCTCACAACAACCTCAAACTTCTGGGCTCAAGCGATCCTCTTGCCTCAGCCTCCTGAGTAGCTAGGACTACAGGCACACACCACCGCTCCTGGCTAATTTTTTTCTATTTTTAGTTGTCTGGCTAATTTCTTTTTATTTTTAGTAGAGACAGGGTCTCCCTCTTGCTCAGGCTGGTCTTGAACTCCTGACCTCAAGGGATCCTCCCACCTGGGCCTCCCAGAGTGCTAGGATTACAGGCATGAGCCACCACGCCTGGCCAATGACTACTAATTCTTTACTTGGGCACAAGTATCTCTCCTGAGCTCTAGAAGACCCTACCCAACAGCCTACTTGGTTTTTCCTATTGGTTGTCTCACGTGACCCCTGCTCCTCTTCCTGCCTCAACTGTTTACCAGTTGCCCTTGTTAGAAATGTTGGTGTTAGCTTGTATTCTTTCCTATTTCTCCTATTTCCTATTTCTCTTAATATTTAAGTTAATTGTCAAATTCAATAATTTTTATTTAGCAATGGTAGCTTTGAGTTTTGAGCATCTAATAATTTTGAGGGCCACACTGGAGTCTTTACATGCATCATCACTAATTCATATAAAAGCCTTTAATGATACGTTAAAGATGTGTGTGAGAGAGAGAGACTTAATAATTTGTCCAGGTTTAAAAAATGGATAACAATATTTTATAATATAACAAAGTGACTATATTCAATAATAAGCTAGGGTATACTTTAAAGTAACTAAAACAATGTCACTGGAATGTTCCTAACACACACAAAATAATGATAAATGCCTGAGGTGATAGATACCTGATTACCCTGATTTGATTAATCCATATTATATGCTTATGTAAAAACATCACATGCACCCTATAAAGATATACAGCTATTATGTACCCATAATAATTAAAAAGAAAAAAGAAATAAGTGACTCATAATTACTTATTGAAAGCAGGTGTGCTTTTATTTCTGAAGTTTTCTCCTGCACCAAACATCTTAACCTCTTAACTATTAATCCCTTTCTCCCTACTTCAGCCTCTTTATCATAGCCCTGGTTTAGGTATTCATAGATTCTTCCATGAATTACTACAGTTGTCTTCTAGTTGGCTTTCCCATTCTGATTTCATCTACATCAAATACAATCATATTTGAATCTGTAACTATCCTCTGTCAAAATGTGTTGAAGGCTTTCTATTACCTACTTGACAAAAACTGAACTCCTCAGCATATCATGAGTTAACTTCACTTATATTTCATACACATCCCACTTGCCTTCTGTCCCAACTCTTCTCTCCTCTCTTCCTTTAAAGCCCTTGAAAGCATGAAAAATTCTTGCTAATCTTTAGAGTCTCAGCTAAAATTCTCCTTTCTAAATTTTCATCCATCCATCTCATTAGTCGACTTTGGTAAACTCTGGTATTATTTCTTCTGTTCTTCAAATATGCTTTGCATTTGATTATAGACTGATTATATTTCAATTGCTTTATACTTGTCTTTCTTCACTGCATTATGAGACACTTGCATGAAAATACTA
>NW_012142246.1:24677-25502 GCF_000956105.1 Propithecus coquereli
ATCACAAAAGAAAATGATAACCTCTAATTGTTAGCTCTGTCTGACTTCTGCTGGGAAACCAATACTAAGATAAACTGAAGAAGACTGGAAGCTTGGCCCTTTATAAAGATAAGAGCACAAAAAGCAAACCCAAACCAGAATCTTATTATAATGAGGATTTTTTCATCGAAAAAAAAAAAAAAGAAGTGACAGAGACAGCTACTGGATTTGAGAAATTTTATATTTCATACTTTAAAAATACCTAATAAGTTATTTTTTAAATTATAAAGCAAAGCTTCTCTTCCAAATAATGACCTAGGTGAGATGGTACCAGGTTACTTTTTAAAAATATTTGCCTGAATATAGCTCTAATGCAAGAAGTTGTTTAATCCCAACAAATGAAAATCTAAATTGGAAATAAATTTCAGAAAATATTGTATCACTTTTACATTAGTTTTCAATTACTGGGGGCATTTGTATATACTGTCAAAAAAATTGTATCAGGAAAAGGCAATTTACACATTTGGTAGAAATCAAGGTGGGTTTGCAGAATTATTAGTTTTAATGTTCCCCCTTATTTTGTCATATTTCTCTAACAGTGTATATTGTGCCTCCTAATTTTACCAATAGTCCATAAATGGGTATAAAGTAACCAAAGAGTGAGTAAAAATTAAAAAGAAACCCTTAAAACTATTTAATGATTATAACTATGACAGTAATTAGTGAACATAAACTAGGTTGATAACCTAACTGACTGTATCAGTAGTATGTCCATCTGATCTTCGCAAACCTGGAATTGTCACTCAATGTGAGTTTATGAATTTTTGAAGCATTTAATTTTAACAA
>NW_012142246.1:26912-27253 GCF_000956105.1 Propithecus coquereli
GAGGGAATAATCACAAAAGAAAATGATAACCTCTAATTGTTAGCTCTGTCTGACTTCTGCTGGGAAACCAATACTAAGATAAACTGAAGAAGACTAGAAGTTTGGCCCTTTATAAAGATAAGAGCACAAAAAGCAAACCCAAACCAGAATCTTATTAGAAATAATATGGATTTGATTTGAGATGTTATTAAATTATAATGGACTGAGAAATATGGCATGTCTGGCCAAGCCATTCCTCCTATTAATGAGGGAATAATCACAAAAGAAAATGATAACCTCTAATTGTTAGCTCTGTCTGACTTCTGCTGGGAAACCAATACTAAGATAAACTGAAGAAGACT
>NW_012142247.1:0-996 GCF_000956105.1 Propithecus coquereli
TCACATTTGCAATTCTACATTCTGCCCAGTTTTGTTAAGACCAAATGATACAAAAATTTGCTATTATATACTGATTTAAAAGCCACCACAAAAGCACACCATTCTATGGACCAAAACTACAAGACTGGATCCGTAATGAACAAAGTTAGCTTTAAGAAATACCGTTCAGTGAGTACTTTTTTAAGTTATCATAATTTTCTCATACCATAATGGAAACATTTGAGGGCATTCCAGGGAAATATTATCATTTCTTTGGGATAAAAATATTAGAATCAAAGGCTAAAAACATTTATTGGAAAGAAAAGATATCAACAATTAAGCTCTCATTTCTATCATGGAAAATAGCTTGAGGCATATGGTGGAGGCAAAGGCCAGGGGCTCGATTTTCTTCTGCCTTTAAATATAACTTTTGACTTTTGCTAAAGCTGACACTATAATGAAAGTACAATTTTTGCAAGCCTCTATGGTTACTAAAGATATCCTACTGGAATGGACAGTAAAATTTTAAAATTAGATGTACATCCATCACAGATTTGGAATAACTTGGGTGAAATAATGGAATTAAAATATACATAGCATACTGAGAAACTCAAAACAGATGTCTCCTAAAATTCAGTATATTTACATGCTTTTAAATAGCATATCTTTCCAAAATATGACATTTCTTATTTAGGATAATTTGTGTGTAACTATGGGATAATAGGGTTGGAAGAGGGAGAATACATTTTATTCAAAGTTCTACATTTGATAAAACTACATAAAATGGAGTCTTTACAATTATTCCAAGTGTGACAGAATGTTTCTATTTGAAGGAATATATGAGTGAATCAAGTTTAATGATTTGCTTTAAGCTGACTTATTTTCATGCTTCTGCACATGTACTATAGAATATTTGCTCAGTCCTTACTCTTTAGTTCTTGTATTTTTAAAGATTTCAGGGACTAGTACATGGAAATATACACGAGAGCTGTTTTTAAGTTTTTTTTTTTTTTTTGG
>NW_012142248.1:0-1207 GCF_000956105.1 Propithecus coquereli
GGTAAACATAATTTTAAAAATTGGGATCAAAATGAAACTTTTTTTCCTTTAAAATTAAAAATAAGGAGATTTAGAATTTCAGGAGAAACCTTAGGCACATCTCTATCTTTGTGGAGATTAATGAGTAAGTAAAAATATAGCAATAGTGACAACTCAAATTTTCTTTTGCCTTTTAATATATTATCTTAAAATACTCATAGCTTTGTTTTGTATAAAATTTCAATACATTCTGTTTTCTGCGCTAGTTTATCTAACAGTCTAGAAACAACAGCAAAAATGTCTTAGCAAAGAAGTTGATTTTTTCAAAATGGAAAAGGCAGAATGGTTTAACGATCTAAGGTTTCAAATGTTTGGATCCAATAATTGGTTTTAGAAATATGAAAATAAGAAAAATATGAAAAATAGGCTAGATATTAAAGGCATTGCTACAAAGTATTTTTATTCAATTAATATTTAATATTCCCTTAATATGCAAGAAAATATAAAGTTGAGAAAGAGGTAGTAGAAAGGCAAGTAAGGCAATGTGTCTGTCATGAGGACATATCTAACCTGAAAATTGTGTCTGGTTCCCCCTTATTTTCTGACCCGTTTAAAAAATTATTTCACAGTATAACAAAGTTATACTCAAGAAACTATGAACATTTTAAACCATTAGGACATTTGTTTTCTATTATTCTGTATACTATTATAGCACTAGTACATGAAATTAGAATTGGTATAACTAATATGCCATGTTAAATGATTGAGCAAATACAAACTGAACATTATTCCTTCCAAGAACTCCTACATACACCTCACAGAAGAGTAAGGTTGCATGAAACATATCATAAATACATATAGCTTAAGATAATATAACTGTCCAATTTCTGAATATCAGAGGTGTCTTAAAAATTTATAATGAATCTGAGCACAATTTAATTCTATAAAGCATTTGCTTTCCCAAAGTCTTACTGAACTAATCGGGATATGGTAGTGTGCTTAGTTTTTAAAGTGTTGCTGCCCTTAGTATGACTCTTCTGAAGAAATGGTGAAGGCTGAATTGATACTTGAAAATGTGGTCCAAAAGTATTCAAGTATTTAGTTTAAAATTTTGTGAAGATACTGGTTTCTTATTTAAATATATTTGTCTCTTTGAATCCAAATTTGGCTCTTTCAAAGTAGTGACAAAAGCATTGTATACCTCAAATTTAACACACTGATTGCCACA
>NW_012142249.1:0-950 GCF_000956105.1 Propithecus coquereli
TAAAAAATATAGCCTTGAAAAATAGCTAAGTAAGCTCCTGTGTTCTTGTTTCTTTCTTAGGGGATTGCCATGGGTCTGCCGTAGACAGGATGTCTACTTAAAAGATGGCCATTGTAAAATAGAAATTCTTGTTTTCTCACTTTTTACTCTCTGGGTTCCTTTACATTGTTGTTACTGTTGTTGTTTTTATTTTTGAGACAGGGTCTCACTCTGTCTCCCAGGCTGGAGTGCAGTGGCATGATCGTAGCTCACTGCAACCTCAAACACTTGTGCTCAAGTGATCCTCCTGCCTCAGCCTCCCGAGAAGCTGGGACTACAGGCATGCACCACCATGCCCAGCTAATTTTTAAATTTTTGTAGAGATAGAATCTCCCTCTGTTGCCCAGGCTTGTCTCGAACCCCTAGCCTCAAACGATCCTCCCACCTCGGCCTCCCAAAGTACTAGGATTACAGATGTGAACCATTGCACCTGACTCCTTTACATTCTTAAATATCGAGCACCCCAAAGAACTCTTGATTATGTGGATTTTATATTGATACATCTGTTGATCTATATCATGTTAGGATGTAAGATTCAAGACATCTTAAAAATGTTTATCAATTTATTTAATAAAACAATAGTAAACTCATTACATAATCATAAATAAAATTTTTGTGGAAAAACAACTTTTCAAAACAAAAAGAATTTAGTGAAAGAATGGCATCATTTTAAATTTTTGGAAATCTCTTAACGTCTGGCTTGATAGGAGACAACTAGATTCTCATTTCTGCTTCTGCATTCAACCTGTTGTGGTATGTTGTTTTGGTTAAAGCATATAAAGAAAATTCCATCTCTCACAAATACGTAATTGAAAAAAGAGTATTTTAACAGCTTTAAAAAATAATTGTGGATATTCTTCTTTGTAGTACTTTATATGTTACGAGTTAGTTGCAACATGGAGTCAATCTAG
>NW_012142250.1:0-1147 GCF_000956105.1 Propithecus coquereli
GGGGTATATGAGAAATTTTGTTACATGTATATAAATAATATATAGTGATTAAGTCAGGGTATTCAGGGTATCCGTCACCTAAGTACAATACATTTTTGTTAATTATAGTCATCCTATTCTGCTATCAAATATTGGGTTCATTTGTTTTATTTTACTGTATGTTTATAACCTTTAACCCACTTCTCTTTATCCTCCTCCCCCCAACTCATCCTTCCTGGTTTCTGTTATCTATTTTTTCACGTTCTATGTAATGTGTTCAAATTTTTTAACTTTTCTCATAGACATTTCTTAAAAGACATACAAACGGCCAACAGGTATGTGAAAAAATACTCAACATCACTGAATATCAGAGAAATGCAAATCAGAACAATAGTGAGATATCATCTTATCCCAGTCTGAATGGCTATTATTAAAAAGACAAAAAATAACAAATGTTCATTAGAATATTTAGTTTTATGGAACACAGGTTTTAATGATAAAACTTAGGAATATGACATGTTTGAGAAGGGACTGATTAGCAAAAATATTAAATACCAAAAAAACCTTGTTCTTAAATTACTGTTCAATTTTATCTCTTGCAGAAAATTACGTTTAATTGATATTGAAGAATTTCACAATCGCCAAGATGCATTAGAGCTGTCAAATTTTCAGACCATTGTCATGAAACACATGGAATCTGCCAAAGAGACTCTACTTAAAGTGTAAAGTTTTAAAGTTTTATGTAGGAAAATATAAGTTTAATAATGTGATGATGGGGTACTGCATTTTAACTGCTTTTAGAAAATCCCATTTTAATAAGATTTTAATCATTTTTATATGAGAGTTAAATATAATGTCTTGAATTGCCTTGGTCTATAATGTTTACAAAGCATAGATTGTGCAGAAACTAAAATGATCACGACAAATGGTTACTTTTTTCTAAATGTCTTGTTTCTACCTCTGCTTTGAGAGGGGTGTTGGATACCTTGCAGGAATAATCATCAACTAATCATTCACCAGATATGTATTTGACGTCTACTATTAACACATGCGAGGTGCTGTGCCTCCTTTCATTTGTGTTTGGATGGGGGGTGCAGAAGAGTTTAAAGAATGATTAGGTGGGGAAAGTATATTGTTTAAATGAATTTACAGTCTCATTGGAAGTTAG
>NW_012142251.1:0-1146 GCF_000956105.1 Propithecus coquereli
TTGAGGCTTAGGTGAAGTAACTTTGCCAAGGCCTCCCAGTTATTAAGGGGCAGAAGAAGACCTGGAACTCAGGTCTGACTTTCAATATGTACACATTTTCTACATTATTCTGCCTTGTATAGAAAATGATATTTTGACAGCACACAAGCTAGGTATTCATTCGTTCATTGACATGGAAAAGTAGGCTCAATTCACTTTGTAATCATTAAATCGATTCAAAACAATTACATACAATTTAACTAAACTAGTAAGGGAAATGCAAAATTTCTAAAAAGAATGCTTTCTACCTTTGGGATACAAAGGATATTGATAATTCTCTACTGCTATCTGGCTTTTAAATTTCACCATTTTTCTGTCTGAATCACTTGGAGATCAGGCAGACGTTCAAACCAATATTGAAAAACAGGCAAAAACGTCATCTATGTTCACTAACCACTAAGGAAGCCAGAATGTTCCCTTCCCATTGACCCACTGCAGTTTTTTTGTTTTTCTTTTTGATCATTTTCTCTCTTATCATAGGAAAATAAATCGGGTCATGCCTAGGAGTTAAGGGCTTTCCAGCACGCTTGCACTTACGCACACCATCTGAAAATAGATGAAATTCATGCTCAGAATCCTTCTGGAGATAATTCCTCATTTAGAGTTAGCTTCATGTGAAAAGTGCTAAATCATATCCCATCTTGTAGAACTGCCTTTTTCTCACAATAGAAAAAAAATTTATTTACCAACCAAATTATTTTACCACCTACTGGAAAGTCTCCAGTAAAATTATTCCCCCTAGTGGATGGAAGAGCTGGAGCCAATGCCAATCCTCTGAAATGATAGCTGTAAATGATTACGCAAAGTTTGCTTTTATGAAATAATGCAAAAGTAAACATTATCCAAATTAAACCATTGATGATTTCCCATTACAATCATCTGCAAAAATATTCATGGTGAGTTTCTTCACTAAATTTAAACTGGTAAAATTCCCTTCTCTAATTAGAATAGCTAAACTACTCCTAAATAAACATTAAACTGTCATTAAAAGAGTAAACTATTTAAAAATAAAATAACAGCCATACTCAGACATACTAAAAATAACACCCATAAAATGACATTGATTATTTAATATATTCTATTCTGTTAAAATGAAAACCAGAAAAA
>NW_012142252.1:0-1333 GCF_000956105.1 Propithecus coquereli
CCAGCACACCCGAGGAGGCTGGTTCCGTTCTGTTCTTGAGTGTTCAGCTGTGTATGTTGTACTCAGAAATGTCTTCTTTTGTCTTTTTTTTTTTTTGAGGCAGAGTCTCGCTCTGTCACCTGGGCTGGAGTGCCGTGGCGTCAGCCTCGCTCACAGCAGCCTCCAACTCCTGGGCTCAAGCGATCCTCCTGCCTCAGCCTCCAGGGTAGCTGGGACTACAGGCATGTGCCACTGTGCCCGGCTAATTTTTTCTATATATTTTTAGTCGTTTGGCTCATTTCGTTGTATTTTTAGTAGAGACGGGGTCTCGCTCTTGCTCAGGCTGGTCTCAAACTCCTGACCTTGAGTGATCCTCCTGCCTCGGCCTCCCAAAGTGCTGGGATCACAGGTGTGAGCCACTGCGCCCGGCTTCTAGCTGAGTTTTGAAGAGATACAAATATGTGGTTATAAACATGTTATCTCTGTATTTTATTAAAAGTAATATTTCTTTTACATGCCATGAATGTTCTTTACAAAATTACATTTCTTTTTAAAAACATCTTCTAGATCTGAATAGATTTTTCTCCAGAGAGCGTATGAAACGGCCAGCGAGCACAGGAAAAGATCCTTAACGTCATTTTACTCACTAGGGAAATGCAAATCAGGACCACGAGACATCGCTTCACACCTACTAGGATGGCACCAGCAGCGAAAGGAGGTGATAGGAGGTGCAGACAAAGACATGGAGAAATCGACCAGATGCGGTGGCTCACGCCTGTGATCCTAGCACTCTGGGAGGCCAGGGCTGGAGGATCACTCAAGGTCAGGAGTTTGAGACCAGCCTGAGCAAGAGTGAGACCCTGTCTCTGTATAAAATAGAAAGAAATTAGCCGGACAACTAAAAATATATAGAAAAAATTAGCCGGGCACGGTGGCGCATGCCTGTAGTCCCAGCTACTCGGGAGGCTGAGGCAGGAGGATCGCTTGAGCCCTGGAGTTTGAGGTTGTTGTGAGCTAGGCTGACGCCACGGCACTCTAGCCGGGGCAACACAGTGAGACTCTGTCTCAAAAAAAAAAAAAAAAATACACTCAACCCTCCAAACATCCTTTAAGAGCCTCATTGTCCTATAGAATTAGCTCAGTGTCAAGAATCTTTGCATCTCAACCAGATTCAGATGGGGATGAGGCTCCTTGGGAGTAGCCTGGAATTCCCAGGAGACTAAGATAGTGTTTGCCTTCATGCTGGGGTGGGTGTGGCAGAGGGGGTGTGTGTGTGACATGTTAATTAAATCATCCCAGGAGCTATGATAAAATTGCAATTGAGAAGTGTTCGTGAAAGAAAGTCAGAGGCTTC
>NW_012142253.1:0-334 GCF_000956105.1 Propithecus coquereli
ATTAGAAAATTTCTAGAATAAAATATTAAACACTTTGGTTTTGGTTGCCAGAAAAAATATTTTCTAATAAATAGGATATTGTAGTGAGCTAAAAAAAATTTAAATGTCCCATGCATAGGGCAAGCCAGGATTTTGAAAGGACATTTAATGTTTATGTTCTATTTTCTTTCCAGCTTGGCTTGCTTCTGCCATTGTATACACTACATCAGATACCTTTTGGAAACCTTATTTGTTCACAAGGTTTCTGCAGGACATTCCCCTTTGAAAAATTTGTTAAAGGTAGGGATTAATATGTTTTGTGTTTCGTATTTTTAATTGTTATTGAGGCATTTTG
>NW_012142254.1:0-2395 GCF_000956105.1 Propithecus coquereli
TAGAAAGACCATCTTGCTCAGGCTATGTTTTCTTTTTTTAACTATGATTTTTATAACTGAAAATCACCCTCTTGTGTTTGCTGGTTATAAAAATAATATAACTTGAACATCCATTAATAGATTAGTTCAATAGATTATTATATATTTATACATTAAGTAACAGTATAGTCATCAAAGAAAATGAGAGAGGCCTATTATATGTACTGAAAGAAAAGATGCTCATAGTAAAATTAGTGAAAAAAAGTAACAAACATTCTGGATAAGGGCAATACTTCTTCATTGTAAAAATAATCAGTGAAGGGTTGTATAAAAGAGTGTATCATTTACACATGCCATGTAGCATTATGTTCTTCCAGATGTGTGTGTGTGTGTGTGTTTTTTTGTGAGACAGAATCTCACTCTGTTGCCCGGGCTACAGTGCCATGGCGACAGCCTAGCTCACAGCAACCTCAAACTCCTGGACTCAAGCGATCCTCCTGCCTCAGCCTCCTGAGTAGGTGGGACTCCAGGCATGTGCCACCGTGCCTGGCTAATTTTTTATATATATTTTAAGTTGACCAGCTAATTTCTTTCTATTTTTTTACTAGAGACGGGGGTCTCGCTGTTACTCAGGTTGGTCTCAAACTCCTGAGCTCAAAGGATCGCCCACCTGGGCCTCTCAGAGTGCTAGGATTACAGGCGTGAGCCAGCGTGCCCAGCCTCTTCCAGATGTGTTTATATGCGCTTGTGTGTGTTTGTTGTAGGGGAGAGAGTCAAGGATGTGCAGACTAATGAGAACTACAGTGATTTGTGGCAGGAAAATTATTTTTCATTTACAGCCAGCACCATTGCCCAAGAAGGGTTCTCGATCTGTTGACTGAAGTGGGGACTGGGTGAGAGAGTGTGACCTATATAGAACTGGTTTGCTGTGCATTAGGAAGGAAAGGGGGCCAGAGAGTGGAGGGAGAGAGGACAAAGAGGGAAGAGGCGCTGTGGAGGGGAAGGAAGGGAAAAGGCAAACCCTGGGCTGGGAGAAGGGAATGATTTTGAGGAGATCATGTCTGAGAGTAGGGAAAGACAGGAAGGAAAGGCCAAACCCCAATATGATGTGTCACTCCCCCTCTATCTGCCCTACTAAATTACTCAGTAGGATTTGCTTTTAAGGCCTGGATTTGCTTTGGGGAGGATCTAAAAAATTCTGAGTCCTGTTTCAAGGTTAGCACTGGATAACATCAGAAGCTGCTTAGCAGGGCCCATTCACATCTGAGTTGCTGTGATAATATATTTATTTTCTTACAGAAATGGAAGCCTAACCCAAGAGAAATGAAAAACGTGTCCACACAAAAACTTGTACATGAACATTTATGACAGCATTATTCATAATAGCTCAAAAGTGGAAGCAACAACATGTACTCGCCATCAAATTGGTATTAACTGATCAACACATAAGTGCACATATAAGAATAACATATATTGGATGTTGGGCAGCGGGGAGGGGGAGGGGGGAGGAAGGGACCAGTATATGCATACACAAAGAGTGCAATGTGCACCACCCGAAGGATGGACATATTTGAAACTCAGACTTGGGTGGGGGCAAGGGCAACATACGTAACCTAAACATCTGTACCCCCATAATATGCTGAAATAAAAAAAAAAAGTGGAAGCAACAGATGAATGGATAAACACAATGTAGTCTGTCTGTACAATGGAATATTATTTGGCCATAAAAAGGAATGAGTTACTAACACAAGCTACAACATAGATGCACCTTGAAACCATTATGCTGAGTCAAAGAAGCCAGACACAGAAGACCACAAATTATGACTGCATTTATGTGAAATGTCCAGAATAGACAAATCCATGGAGACAGAAAGTAGATTAGTGGTTCCCAGGACCTGATGGGGGATGGGTGGGATCAGGCATGACAACTAAAGGGTACCAGGTTTCTTTCTCAGACAATGAAATGTTCTAAAATCGATTGCAGCATGAGATGTACAACTTCAAATATTCTAAAACCATTGAACTGTACACTTTAACACATTGACTGCCACACTGGAAAAAAATTTTTTTCCTTGGAGCTACGGTGTTTTATTACGAAAATAGAATAACAACTTCAAAAGCAAAATAATCCTTTCTAATTTAATGAAAAATTTGTTATTTTGTATTGTTCTCTGTGCATGAGTTATATGCAACTTGAAAAATAGTTCACATGGGTCCCAAGAAAAAGAGACATGTGAGTTACATATGGTTCATGAGGCCCTGGGCTCAAAACTAGTGTGAGTTAACTACAACCCACATGGCGGTTAATGTGTTAAATGGGTGAATTATGTGGTGTCTGAATTATATCTCAATAAAGCTGTTTTAAAAGGAAGGAAAGAGGAAAGGGAGGGGGAGGGAGCAAAGAGGAAAGGAGGGA